>NC_090652.1:160749854-161049854 GCF_040937935.1 Hyperolius riggenbachi | reverse complement strand
CATGCTTCCATTGTCTTTTGTCTCAATTACTGCAAACATGCTCTTAAAGAGAAACTCCAACCAAGAATTGAACTTTATCCCAATCAGTAGCTGATACCCCCTTTTACATGAGAAATAGAATGATTTTCACAAACAGACCATCAGGGGGCGCTGTGTGACTAATTTTGTGCTGAAACCCCTCCCACAAGAGGCTCTGAATACCGCGGTACTCTGGGCAAACTGCCACAATGTAACAATGTTCACAGACAGGAAATGGCTGTTTAAAGCTGTCTGTAACAGCCAGAGCAGCTAGAAACAGCTACATAACTTGCCCACAGTAACAATGTCACCATGTAATACATGTCAGAATGTGAATCTGGGAGAGGAAAGATTTTACAATGAGCAAACGCTGACTAAATCATTTATACATAATTATTGTAAAAATGAAGCACTTTTTTTTATTAAATTATTTTCACTGGAGTTCCTCTTTAAATGGTATTCCTCTAACTAGACTATTGCTGTTACTATCCATCATGAATACCGCAATTAGACTAATGTATCCTTCCCACCACTCCTCATCTGCTGCTTCTCTCTGCAAATCTCCGCATTGGCTTCCATTTCACTTCAGAATGAAGTTCTATGCTTTGCCTTTAAATCAGATAACTGCTCCTGCCCTAGTTAGATGTCTGACCCTGTACACAAAAACACCCCTCTCCACACCTTCAATTACTTTTTAATAACGTTTCCACTAATAACTTCTTCCTATACAAGTGGGGGGACCATTCCCCATCCCCATAACATTTGCTACAACCATTGCCCACTCCCAGTAATTAGTGTGGCCAACATAATCCCTCCCCCAACCCAACTGTGGACAGTATAAGTATCCCTCTCCACCCCCCCCCCCTCCCCCACACACACACACACTAAAGACAAGATGAGATGATCCGACACTGGAGCAGGTATGTGTGCTCTGTTTCACCTGTTCAAATGGGAGAACAGAGAGAAGCGAGACCCCTTAGACCCACGCCCACCCTCATCCCATAGTCACTAGGGTAGCTGGGACTCTAGTTACACTGTTGGTACGTTCGCCCACCTCCTAGATTGCAAACTGGGTAGGGCAGGCTTCTGTCATCCTCCTTTGTCATGGTATTTACATGTTTTGTATACTGGCTTGTCATCAACACCCCCTGTTTATCCATCAGAACTGTTTTTGCGCTTTATAAATAAATCCGTAATAATAATGCATGTGCCACTTAATGTTACTTGGTATTTCACTGTCTGTCTGGCCTTCAGCTTGCAGGATTACAAGTACATATAAGTTTATGTAATATTTTGAATAATTTATTGTGGTGGACGTTAGAAAGCGGATTGTGTGGTAGATCCAGTCTTTGATTTTCCTGTTAGTGAATTCTGCATTATTCACTGTGAGATCACTGCCACTGGGGAAGCCAGGAAAGCAACATTCTCAGTGGTAAGCATAGTTCTTCAGAGCCTTAATTACCATTTGCATATTCAGTTCAGCAGGATAGTTTAATTAGCACTAAAATAATTTTAAATATAGCTTTGATTCACTGCAAATGCTTCCCTCGTGGGCCCTCATTCAATTAACTTTACTCATGAGTTTTCTCCCAGGAGATTGTTTTTAATCTTACCTATAAAATACCCTTTCAACACTTAGTAAAACTACTAAAATGGAGGCAAGAAAAGTACGGTAACATCAGGCTTGTGTAGGTTGTTTTTGGACACCTTATAGTATTATAAGTACTTTTTTGCTTGCCGATGGCTGAAAATGTAGTGCAAACAACATATTGCCTTTGAGAAAACTTAGTAAAAAAGCAACCAGTCAAACCAGCTCTGGCTCAGCATGCCATTTAGCATGCACATCCACATTTGCATCCGTGACCAGTGCTAAATAATTATTAATTCTGCTAATTGGGAAACCTGTAATAAAGAAGCATGTGTTTAACATATTCCTATCTCGCTCTTAAGATCTTTAAAAAAAACTTTACAACATTAGTAAATACAGTGCTTTCCAAGGAGAATTTCTGTAGAATATTATGAATCATCACTAGGCACTAAAATGCATTCTATCCCCTCCCACTTTTATGTTTGACTGATTTACTCATTCTACAGCATTACTATTAGTGCCCACCCACAGATTACCGTACTTAAAGCGTAACTGTCAGGCATAAAATAAAAAAATACAAAATCTTTATTTTTATCTGGTAAACAAGTAATAAGGATGCTAACCAGGCAATCCAAAAATTAAAAAAATTGCTCTTACTTTTCTTATAAAGTATAAATGATCATTCCTCAGTATACCTGACTCTTATTTGGTACATCTGCTGCACAAAAAGGAAGTTGCAGGGCATGCTGGGTTGTCTTTTTTTTGCTTCTTTACTTTCCTCTCAGACTTAAATAATGCAACCTGATTGGCTGAAGCCTCTTACCCCCCTGCTTACCCCCGCCACACCTCTGTTCCTCTCTGATTGGCCAATATTTCTCATGCTGAGACAATGCACTTTCTATTGCAGAGCTGGGTGGGAGTGCCTGAAGACTGGGAGGAGGGAGGGCAATGCCTACACAATCAGGCAGAGGATAGTAAGGGAGGAAATGACATGAGGATTAGCTTCAAGATAGACAGTTTTTTTTACTATAGAAAAAGCACTAAAATTAAAGCATGGACAGTGTGATTTTTAAAATCGCCTACCAAACGCTTGTACAATGAATGTATATGAGAAGGTTCATATTAGCGCGGGTCGTGCACTGTGCGGTCGGAAAAGCGGTGCGTGGGCCAGTTTGGGGGCGATTCTGCCTCAATGGAAAGTATAGGAGAAATGCGAAACGCTCACAAAATTGCTTTGTGTAGCGATTGCGTTCGCGTTTTTAAGAATAAATACATTGTATAACTGGTTGGATATCTTGCGGAAGTATTTATTTTATTTATTTTTTTCAAAAACTTTTTTATTGGGTAGCTGTAACGATTGTGGGATATCTCCGTGTTCAGCACACAAAGATGTGCGCTGACACTGCGGAGGTCCTCCACAAGCGTGTCAAGATGCTAGAACCCAGCTTTTGGTGCAAGCACCAGTAGAGGGAAAATTCCTGTCGGCAGATGGCGCTGGGGAGTGCAGAGGAACCAATCCTCTGTACCTCCACAAATGCCAGACAGGAATTTGTACGAAGCGCAGAACGCAATCGCAAGAGAGGCGATTGCGAATGAGATTGAGCAAAGGGATAGGTTGTATGTGTGTGCGCCAATCTAGTCGCCACCCCGCGACCGCGCACACACAACAGCAGATACGAAACAGGAACGCGATCGCGAGAGGTGCGATCGCCAGACGTGACACAAGGCAGATCAGAATAGAATACGAGGGTAGCAAAGGCACAGCAAATACAATGAGAATATACGGAAAATAATAAACGCTAGCTAACCGCGAACACCGCACTCATTCGCAACAGTGCACGCGGTTATGCGCGGTCTCCACGTGATAAGCACAATAGAGACAAGCACGCCTAACTAACCATCAACAGACAAACACGAAACAAAGAACGTGAACGCTTGCTTAACGGTTACCTCATCGAGCCTACAGCAAGCGCCCGTATCAGACAAGACAGACAAACGAGAAACAGGAACTAGGCAGAAAGGATCCACCGCTCTTCCGCCAGAGCAAGTGTGATCCAAGCAGGAACACAGATCAGAAAGATCCACAGCCGCTAACGCTAGCGGCTAGTGCGATCTAAACAAGACAGATCAGATGAGGTAGCCGGTAGCAACCGCTGCTCCAGCTTACACTCCAGGAACTCAGATCAGAAGGATCCACAGCCGCTACCGCTAGAGGCTAGTGAGATCCAAACAAGACCGAGCGATTCGCTATCAACCGCCGCTGGTGACAGCGCAATCGCGACAGACAAGACAAGACAGAATAGGCAGTACAAATTATACACAAACTGACTGCACTAACTAGGAATGCAAGGAGCACTCCCCAAGAATTAACTATACTAAGATAGCAGTGGCTGACACTCCAGGTGAGTCCAGCAGGAACAAACCTCTATGAGCAGCGAAGCATTGTGGGACACACATACTACTTATAGTACACGCCTCCAATGAATGTGGCCAGGCAATTTGCATGACAACGTATGCAAATTCCTCAGCAAGCACAAGCTGCAAAACTGACAGAAGGTCTTTTTTCCAGAGTCCTGCAGCATGCAGACCTGAATAATGATCAAAAGGCTGCCTGCCTGCGCAGGCAGCTGAGCGGATCGTTACAGTACCCCCCCTCTAGAGACGAATTCCAGACGTCTTTCAAAACTGGCGTTACCAAAAAACTCTAACTGAAGACTCATGAAGGTCGGGGCAGCCCGACAAGGTCCAATTCCAGAGTCAGTCCACCCGAAACCGACCTCATCGGAAACAGAAGCCACCGAAACATGCCCATCAGTACTACCAGTCTTAGCGTAACACCCATCAGGACTGTGGATACCAGAGAAAAAGCCATCGACACCCTCCAGACAATACCCACCACCTTCCAAGGAGCGTCCGAAAATACCAAACCTGCCACAATACCTGTTCGAAGTGTCCCTTACAACACAAAAGCCACCATTGATCTTATCCAGGGGACCAAGCAAAATCTCTCCCGGAATCTCCCAGAACCTTTTGAAGCTCCACAGAGATCCCAAGAGGGCAGAACAATCACCAGGCTCACATGGAGAATTACCAAGAACCCCCATGGAACCAATGACAATTCCGGATTCAGAATTACGAGGACACCCATCAAGATCAAGACTTTCAGGGACCACTTCTGGGCATGCAAGCAGGCAGGCTAAATCAGAGCATGTCTCCACCGAGGAAGCATCTGAGTATGCTGGTAACCGAGGCACACTTGGGCTTTCTGGGTCACAGAGCACACTGGGGTACACCAGCACAGGAGAAACCTCAGTACATGTCGGGGAACTGCCAGCCTCAGAGTCCGGCACGACAAGACCAAAACCAGTACCGGACAGAGAATCATCATGAGTGGAGGTCACAGGCACTGGACTTTCACAAGAAGACTCGGATACAAATTCAGAAATTTCTGTGACAATAATATCATCATTGACTACATATGAGTGAAGCTCCATCAGAGCTGAAAAGGTAGCCAGCAAGGCAGCAATGCCTACGGAAGAGGGTAACACCTCAGAAGGACTTGGGGGGCAGGAGACATCTCCTACAAGTTCTGCACCCTTTGGGAGGAACTCGGAGACCTCCAGAACATCTTTTTTCAAGTTTTCTCGGAAGGATTCTGAACTATCCATGTTACAGGGCAAAACTGGAACTTTATTTTGTGGACAGGGCAGATGTCCCTGGAATGGTTCCACCATAACCTGAGACTGGATCTCATCATCATGAGGGGAATGTGCAGGTATATTTACTGGAACACACACTGACTCCCTAAATTCATTCTCACTGTACCCAGAATTCTGTGTGGCAGTCAAACTAGCTTGTAACTCCAAAACTGCAGAAAAACAGGTGAGTATAGTGGCAATACCTAGACGAGCCTCTAGGGACACTGCAGGAGACTCTAAACAAGGCTATCTTAACTCATCCAGAGTACAGGGTGCAGAATCAACACTTTCCTCAGAACAAGAAAGGGACTCACAAATGTCAGCGTGATTGGACATCATATTGTTATTCATGGTACAGTGCAGGCTCAGAGAAACTTTCTCTGGACCCAGCAGAGATGTTTCAGAGTCAGATTCGCAAAACCGAAGCGCTGTCTCACTCTTAGATTCGGCTAACAATGTCAAATCCGAGGAGCCAGAACGCAAAACCTGCGAATCCAAGATCGCTTTAGGTTGTGAAACTGACGCTTCCATAGCACAAATCTCCGCGATCTGCGGAGCAGACTGCAAGGCATCTAGGGTCGAAACACTGGAGCAATTGTCCCCAGGCAACGGACCCTTACAGGTGTGAACAGGGTGAGACAGAGACTCATCTGCAGAAGAAATAGCGACATCAACAGAATATACTTTATTAGGCATATTAATTTCACTTTTGATGCTGCATAGTTTAGGAATTTTTCCTATAGCAGGATCATAGATGGAAGATCTGTTCTTAGATGACAAGGGATCCCACATCTCTTTGAGAAAACTAGCACATTCATGTTGATCACAATCTGCAGGAACATCTGAGAAACAGGCATTACATCGCATAGATTCAAACTTCACGCAATCAGGAGAGAATCTTTCAAGATTCGCACAAGAATCAACCACAGTAGTGCACCCATTCATGTCAGGTCGCACAATATCTAGACTCACATGCTTTACCCCAGAAAGGCAGGAACAATCATCCGATAACGATGTCTCTTTATTGAAGTCAATTGATTGGTGTGTGTGCAATTCATCCAAAATCGTCTGCCACACATAAGTCACCGGATTCACAAAACATTCATCACACTCATCAGAGTCAATCAAAGCGTACACCGAATCAAGACAAGCATAAAGAATCTCTGCGCTTTTTGCGATGTAAAAATCGCAAAACGCCTTCCAATCAATCTCGAACTCCTCAATTAATGCTCCAATATCCCCTGGAGCAAATGGGGGTTCAAACAACTCTGTTTCCAAGAAACCCTCATAAGGGTTGGGGTCAGGAACATGCAAAGACTTTCTCACTCCTTTAATATAGAAAATAATTCTGCCTATCAAAGGATCCACAAATGCCCTTTCTTGGGGTAATGAAACCTGAGACTGAGAAATTTCAGACTTTACAGACACAATTTTTTTATTTGTAGTTGCTATGGGCAACGGATTTTTCAGCTGAGAAGTCTTCCTTTTTTCCCTGCTTTTAGTCCTTGCTGCTTTAGGTGGCTGCTGTTTAGACACAGGGGAATAGTTACTGCATTCATTTTCAAACTGAATGGTTTTGCATGAAGTAGGTAGAGCAGCTGACTCATTAGCAACTACACACTCATACAGGGCAGGTGGCAAGCAAGGCAACTCAAACCAGTAGGAGAATGTAAATGTAAGAAACTGATATAGATTATCATTCCAAGAATTGTCTTGCAAGATTTCATGAGCCCATACAAACAGATCATCTTTCAAAAGCACATAAGCTAATTGGAGAGCAGACGTGGACGGATCAGTAATTTGAAAAGTAGGATTCAGACAAAATTTTACGCATTCAGAGAGAAAATCCTCTTTCGTCTCTGAATTTAATATTTCGAAACTCTTAAAGACACAGGAACCATACTCAGCAAAATCGTACAAATCAGAAATTCCCTCTACACTGGGGTTTTGGGTTTGGCTGCTCATATTGTAACGATTGTGGGATATCTCCGTGTTCAGCACACAAAGATGTGCGCTGACACTGCGGAGGTCCTCCACAAGCGTGTCAAGATGCTAGAACCCAGCTTTTGGTGCAAGCACCAGTAGAGGGAAAATTCCTGTCGGCAGATGGCGCTGGGGAGTGCAGAGGAACCAATCCTCTGTACCTCCACAAATGCCAGACAGGAATTTGTACGAAGCGCAGAACGCAATCGCAAGAGAGGCGATTGCGAATGAGATTGAGCAAAGGGATAGGTTGTATGTGTGTGCGCCAATCTAGTCGCCACCCCGCGACCGCGCACACACAACAGCAGATACGAAACAGGAACGCGATCGCGAGAGGTGCGATCGCCAGACGTGACACAAGGCAGATCAGAATAGAATACGAGGGTAGCAAAGGCACAGCAAATACAATGAGAATATACGGAAAATAATAAACGCTAGCTAACCGCGAACACCGCACTCATTCGCAACAGTGCACGCGGTTATGCGCGGTCTCCACGTGATAAGCACAATAGAGACAAGCACGCCTAATTAACCATCAACAGACAAACACGAAACAAAGAACGTGAACGCTTGCTTAACGGTTACCTCATCGAGCCTACAGCAAGCGCCCGTATCAGACAAGACAGACAAACGAGAAACAGGAACTAGGCAGAAAGGATCCACCGCTCTTCCGCCAGAGCAAGTGTGATCCAAGCAGGAACACAGATCAGAAAGATCCACAGCCGCTAACGCTAGCGGCTAGTGCGATCTAAACAAGACAGATCAGATGAGGTAGCCGGTAGCAACCGCTGCTCCAGCTTACACTCCAGGAACTCAGATCAGAAGGATCCACAGCCGCTACCGCTAGAGGCTAGTGAGATCCAAACAAGACCGAGCGATTCGCTATCAACCGCCGCTGGTGACAGCGCAATCGCGACAGACAAGACAAGACAGAATAGGCAGTACAAATTATACACAAACTGACTGCACTAACTAGGAATGCAAGGAGCACTCCCCAAGAATTAACTATACTAAGATAGCAGTGGCTGACACTCCAGGTGAGTCCAGCAGGAACAAACCTCTATGAGCAGCGAAGCATTGTGGGACACACATACTACTTATAGTACACGCCTCCAATGAATGTGGCCAGGCAATTTGCATGACAACGTATGCAAATTCCTCAGCAAGCACAAGCTGCAAAACTGACAGAAGGTCTTTTTTCCAGAGTCCTGCAGCATGCAGACCTGAATAATGATCAAAAGGCTGCCTGCCTGCGCAGGCAGCTGAGCGGATCGTTACAGTAGCAACAAAAGTTATATGAAGACATAGAGATCCATCAAGAAATAAAAGATAAAGTAATCATACATCACACAAGGTCACAATTGGCAAAATCAGGGTTAACAGTTTCCAGACATGCAAAAGGCAGAAATAATCATTTAAGGAGGCGAGCTGGGGTACTTCGAATGATGTAAAATGTCTATTACGACAGGACAGAGCGGAGTAGCTAAAAGACGTAGCAGTAAAAGGCTGGTGGAGTCCTTTGACTAAGGGGTTAACCTGTCGAGGTCCCAGCCTATGCAACTGAGAGGTCTGGTAATATTGCCTATGTGGTATGCGGATCAAAACATAAGAACACCAAAAGTTTTAACAGAAGAAAAGTTTAACTGCTCACGTTGGGACTCTGGAGTGTTTTTTTTGTCCGTTGGGTTCTGCTCTATAGTAGAGAGGATTATAATGCCTGTAAGGCATTCTGGACCCCTAGGGGTGAGTTCAGCTGGATCCATGGGTGCCAGATTTTTTCAAAATGGTGAGTCCTGTCCCAAAGATTGGCTTTAATCTTTTCGTTAATCATAGTAGTATGGATACGGGCAAGTATACATTGAAAGGATAGGGTCTGCTTGAGCCACTGCGAGGCAATATAAGTTTTGGTAGCATTCATAATGAACTGTATGAGTTTGTGTTGAGAATGAGGCATCTTTTCAGGTTGTAAGCCCAAAAGGCATATAGCTGGGTCAGTCCGCAGGTGAAGTGAAAGCGTTGAGTTAATTTTGCTTATTACTTTCCTCCATAGTTTAGCCACAATGGGGCAGGACCACCATATATGGTAGGCTGAACCTGTGTTGGCACAACCTCTGAAGCATAAGGCTGATTTGTCTGGGTTGAACGCGTGCAGTCTCTGGGGGACAAGGTATGACCTGTGCAATACTCTCAGGGCAACCTCCATGTCAGTTACACATAAACTACCTTTTGATAAGGTATCGAAGCATTGAGCCCATTGGTCATCAGAGAATGTTGTGCCAATGTCTGCTTCCCAGTCTTCTTGAAAGCGAAATTTAGAGCTTGAGGGGTTGGTATTGAAAATAGTATATAATAGAGATAGTGTGCCCTTACGTAATGGATCAGTGAGGCATAAGAGTTCAAAGGAGGTTGCCTTGATTTCTTGCCCAGGTCTGGCTAGTGAGGCAATAAAGTGGTAAAGCTGGTGTACCCTAAAGAGTTCAGTAACAGGTAGGTTGTGGTGCTCACTAAGTATTCGTTTTGTAGGGACTGTACCTTTCATGAGTATCTTGTGCAGACATGTTAATTCCCTCTGGGCCCACCATTTGAATAGTGCTGCGTCCTGCCCTGCTGAAAAGTCTGGGTTGCCCAGGAACTCTATCAGCCGGGAGGGCCTTGATTGAAGAGGGTATTTAAACCGGACTCTTTTCCAGACCTTCAGAGAATGTTGAGTGTATGGAGACACTGAGCTGCCTAATGTGGTACCCACGGTATTTGACCACAGGGCCCCTTTCCAACTTATGGGATACAACAGGCTGTTTTCCAAATCTACCCAACGGGGGGTGTGTGCCCCTGCATAGAGCGAGGGGAGCATTGCCAATTGTGCTGCGAGATAATACTTATGGAGATTTGGGACGGAGAGACCTCCCTCTTTCTTATGAAGTAGCATCATGTTTTGTTTGATTCTAAGTTTCTTGTTGGCCCAAATAAATTTAAAAATCTGAGTCTGGAGAGGAGCCAAAGACCTCTTGGGGACATCGATGGGAAGAGTACGGAAATAGTACATAATTTCAGGTAGGAGGGTCATCTTCACAGCAGTAACTCTACCTGCCCAAGAAATATTATGACTGGCCCAGGAGAGTAGGAGATTGTGGAGAGATTTAAGTAAGGGGTGATAGTTCCATTTAAAGACTTGTGATGTATCGTGCGGGATATGAATCCCTAGGTATTTGATGTAGTGGGGTTGATATTTAAATTTGAAGATACTACTAATAAAGTCACCCATACCCCTGGGAAAGTTGCTAAACATTACCTCAGATTTGTCATAGTTCAATGCCAAGCCTGACAGTGCTTCAAATTGCTTAAGTAGCTTTAGCAAGTTTGGGATGGAGACAGCATAGTTAGTGAGGGTTAATAGCACATCGTCGGCAAATAAGCTTAGTTTGTATTCTGTTTTGCCAATTTTGTAACCTTGGATGTCAGGATTGTGGCGTATCGCTACTGCCAGAGGCTCCATAACCATGGCGAAAATGGCTGGTGACAGGGGACAGCCTTGACGCGTACCCCTTTGGATATTTATGGGAGTAGATGAGGTGTTGGGTAGCTTTAGGCGGGCTTGGGGGGGTTGAATAAAGTTGTGTAATCAGGTGGGCAAAAGGCCCAGAGATACCTGCCCTGGCCAAGACTTCCAGCAGAAATGACCAAGATATAGTATCGAAGGCCTTTTCAATATCTAAGGCAAGGGTAACCAATTGCTGGCCCGATTGGGATGCATGGTGGAGTATATTAAGAGTTTTACGGATATTGTCTGAGGCTTGCCTGTGTGGTACAAAGCCCACCTGGTCTCGCTGGATTAGGGATGGTAAAAGAGTATTGAGTCGGACAGCTAGAATGCTAGTTAGAATTTTATAATCTTGGTTGAGCAGGGCTATGGGCCGGTAGTTTTTGGTATTTAAGGGATCCCGACCTTCCTTAGGGATGATGGTGATGTGGGCGTCAAGGAATTCGGGGTAGCTTAGGGGTTTAACTCTTAAAGTATTGAAACATTTCGCTAGGTAGGGGATTAAAATGGCTGAGAACTTTTTGTAGTATAAGGCACTAAGACCGTCTGGGCCTGGGGATTTGTGTAGTTTAAGCTTTTTAATGACATCTTCAACCTCCTCCTCTGAGAAGGCTTTATTTAGGGATTTAGAGGCATCTGAAGTGAGGGTGGGTAGATTCAAGGTGGCTAGGAATTCTTGGATGTCGTCCCGCGAAGCTGTAAGTTTACTGCTGTAAAGATTAGTGTAGTACTTATGAAAAGCTTCATAGATTGAGTCCGGGTTGCTTGTGATTGTGCCTGAGGATGTTCTAATTTTATATATAGTATTAATTCTTTGTTGATTTCTTAATTTTCTAGCAAGCCATGAGTCCGGCTTGTTGACATATCTATAGTAGCTTGCTTTTGTGAATCTTAACATCTTCTCTGCTGATTTTGCCAGAAGGACATCTAACTGGGCCCTGGTATCTCTAATTTGTTTAAGAATAAAGAGGGTAGGATTTTGTTGATGGATATTTTGGAGGCGGAGAAGCTTGAAGCGAAGGTTATCAAGCTCTTCATGTGACCGTTTCTTGATGGTACAGGCTGTTTTTATCAGGAAGCCCCTGATGACAGCTTTATGGGCCATCCAGAGGGTTACAGGGGAGGTATCATCCACATCATTAGAGGAAAAATAGTGGTTTAGATGCTCTGCTATATCTTGCCTAGTGGATTGATTGACAACCAAGGACTCATTAAGTCTCCACCAAGGCCGCTGAAGGGGTTTGGTATGAAGATCTATGCTAAAGAGAAGAATGTCATGATCTGAAAGGCTAGTGGGTATGTGTCTTAGGTACTGTAGTGAGGGAACTAGAGATGAGGTCACTAGGACATGATCTATTTTAGCATAAGTGTTGTGGATTTCAGAAAAATGAGTGTATCCCCTTTTGCTGTCATAAAGCTCCCGCCAGGTATCAACAAGAAAGTTATTTTCTAGTAGCCTAGAGAGGGCAATGCGCTGCTTTTTGGAGAGTTTGTCAGTAGAGGGCTTGGATTTGTCTAATTTTTCATTCAATGTGAAGTTAAAGTCTCCACACCAAACAAAAATGGTGTTGGGGCCTATCTCAAGTTTTTTTTGTAGGTCACAAAAGGTACGAAAAGCCTTTTCAGGTGGTAGGTAGCTATTAATCAGGTAGAGATTTTTGTTGTTTAAGGTTCCTTTAATGGAGACGAAGCGTCCCTCTGGGTCTGAGTCAACTGTTTCTACGACTAGAGGGAGTGTGTTCCTTATAAAGATGGAGGTTCCTCTATGCTTTTTAGTGGCCTGGGAGTGGTAGCAGGTCAGGTAGTGTTTATGAAAGTAACGTGGGCACGAGGTGGTAGTGAAATGTGTCTCCTGCAAACATATGAGGTCTGGTTTGTGCCGGAGTAGGGTTATGAAGGTTTTCCTTCGCTTACTAGGGGAATTAAGTCCCCTTATGTTAAGAGAGACCAACCTCAGGGAGTCCATGGTATGATAAGGAAGTGATCAACCAAGTGGGCAGAAATGAGCAGTGTCCCAACATGAGCAGAAATAAATGAGTAACAAGACAACAGTAACATTAACAACAACAGTAAAATTCTAATGAACACAGAAGTCAATTGTTCTGTGCAACAACTGGGTGTAAAACCAGTTAAGGCTTGGTCGGGTTGTGGGGGGAGAGAAAAATCAACTTCTCCCACAAGTCCACCAAACAGTGAGGACAGCATGAATCACTTAACCGGGAAAACGGCAGCTACTAGGGGGTTTGAATTTTCTAGCCTTACTTAAGCACCCGGAGTTAAGGGAGCTGGGGCTTGAACTCTGGGGTGGAGGGTCTGAGGGAAAAGGGGAATAGGAAAGGGGATGAGGGATACATTGGGATAGGGACGAGGTTAGAGGGAATAGAGGAGGGGGGAAGGGAGGAAAAGGGAGAGAAAGGGTTATGCACTCCGGGGCGCTTAGTATTCATCTCAGTTATAGGTCATAGCGTACAGCTACACGTGGGCAACCTGAATGGTTGCTAATAAAGCAGGTTTAAAGTGTGTAGGCTGGCTGTTTCCAGTCTCCCAATGCCATATCAAAGTAAAATATCCCATGTTATAAACATCTTGGGTGTGTGGGAGCGTCCCGTAAGCCCTTCCCGAGGATCGGGGTAGAGTAGTGATCTTGCATATGCGTGATGAACGGTGCCAATCTGTAGGTTTGTGGGAGGATAGCAAATGTCATGAGTGGGCCAGTAAACAACACATGGTGCATGAAATAGTGAAGTCCCTGAACATGCAGCCGATCGGTACAGATATGTCCAGAAATCACGAGCGAGAGTTCCTGATCACCATGCCACTCTGTAAAGTACGAGTTGGTGGCCTAAGAAGGGTGGAAGCATAATATAAGGTGTCACAAGCATGTCAGGTTGGCCGCACTTCATAGAAGGAACATAAAGCTAAAAGTCATATCCCTAGGATAGAAGCGCTGGTATCCCATAGGGACCTAAAAAAGTCACAGATCGGCATAGTCAAAATCAGCACAGCAATCATAAAGTGTTAAATCAGAGGAGGGGGGAAGCCCCTTCAAGGTACTTATCTCGGAGAGGCTGAAGGAGAGCTGTAGGTCGATCTCCGCCCGCTTCCAACGGTCTGCCAGACCCTCTCCGGGCGTTGGGCTCTGGGTGTCTCCATGGAAGTCTCACTCTGCACCCTTATATTGGCGGCTTGGAGGATTTGCTTTCCGTCTTCTACGGTGGTCACACGGTGGGCCGTTCCTTGCAGGGTAAAGAGCAGGGCACACGGGAAACCCCAGGAGTAACGGACACCCTCAGTGATTAAGGCTTGCGATATCGGGCGTAGCGACCTTCTTTTTTGTAATGTCAGCGGAGAGAGGTCTGCATACAGCTGGACTGTGTCCGGCACCCCGGGGAGCGGAGATAGATTGCGAGCGACGGCCATAATCTGTTCCTTCGTCTCATGGTAGTGGAACCGGAGCACCACATCTCTGGGCAGATTAGGGTTGCGAGGCTTCCCCAAAGCGCGGTGAATCCTATCTAGCCGGAACAGGGACTGGTCCACCTGTGGGAGCATGGCTGTGAATAGGTTGAGGGCTGCGGCACGGAGATCTGTATAGGTTTCGGACAGCCCTCTAATGCGAATGTTGGAGCGACGTGCCCGATTTTCTTGATCTTCTTGCCTGGCTTCAAACTGATCCATACGAGCATCATGGGCGTCC
Source organism: Hyperolius riggenbachi (assembly GCF_040937935.1). Classification (NCBI taxonomy): domain Eukaryota; kingdom Metazoa; phylum Chordata; class Amphibia; order Anura; family Hyperoliidae; genus Hyperolius; species Hyperolius riggenbachi. The sequence goes on along the minus strand of NC_090652.1, from coordinate 161,035,332 downwards.
AGCCTGCTTTTATCTTCCTTCAGTGCATCAGCGTAGGAGTCCAGTCTCTGTTCCACCACATTAACTCTGTCACCGAGTTCCTGGATATGGGCGTTGATGGCGGAGACAGCCGCGTTCAGCTCTTTTTTGAGTAGCTTATGGATTGAGTTAAGCAAAGCCGAGTTATCAGGCTTCTGCTCCCCTGATGAGATGCTGGGCTGGGAGGGAGGATCCTCCAGGGAAGCGCTACTTGCTTGGGAGGAGGAAGCAGCGGCCATCTTAGAGGCCTTGTCCTTCTGCTGGCGTGCAAGGAGCTTCGGGAGCGGTCCTTCAGAATGCACGGATTTGTTCCTTTTCTTGCTCTTCTTCGACTCTGACATATCCCAGAGGCTTTGGGCTACCAGGGGTTAGCCTAGCACGGCCAGAAATGCTGTAATTTGCCGATAAGTTCCCGGTCAGTCACGGAGCTCAGCGGACCTGCATCCAGTCACGCCGGCGTCGCGCATGCGCCTCTTGCGGAAGTATTTAATGGATTAACTGAAGGGGAGGGAGAGGGCTTTGGGTTGACGCCCCGTATGCTGGAGCCCTATATCTCACTGCTGCACAGGGAGGGAAAGGATCCAATGCAGTGCCAAAGTTTTAGACCAATAGCACTACTGAGTGCAGATATTAAGATCTTTGCGAAAGTTCTGGCCAATAGGCTGGCACCGCTTATGAATCAATTAGTGCACCCAGACCAGGTGGGGTTCATTGGAGGGCGGGAGGCTAGGGATGGCACTACCCGCACCCTTGATCTGGCATGCTGGACGAGGGCCCACTCCAACCCTGTCGTATTTTTGTCTACAGATGCTGAAAAAGCTTTTGACAGGGTGGAGTGGGCCTATATAGAAGGGGTGTTAAAGCATGTGGGGTTACGAGAAAAGATGAGTGCAAGAGTATTGGGTCTATATACCTTCCCAAATGCAAGGATAAGAGTTAATGGGGTGACCTCTGACCCATTTGAAATTAAAAATGGGACGAGACAGGGCTGCCCCATCTCTCCACTGGTTTTTGCTTTGACACTGGAGCCATTCTTGTGCAGAGTGAGGGCGGACTCCAGCATACGGGGCCTGGAAATCGGGGGGCAGATACACAAAGTATCAGCATATGCAGATGACCTGTTGTTTTACCTTGGAGTCCCTCAGAGGTCAATAACTAGTTTAATGGGGGAATTTGATAAAGTGGGGAGGCTTTCCAATATGAAGATTAATTTTGATAAAAGTACAATAATCGCTTGCTGGGTGAGAGGGGAGCAAAGGGAAGAATTGATTCGAAATTTTTCATTTAAATGGCAGAATAGAATGATGAGGTACCTGGGAGTAAAAATAGGTTTTGATTTAACCACTTGAGGACCTAGGGCTTTCTACCCCTTAAGGACCGGCCACTTTTTTTCCATTCAGACCACTGCAGCTTTCACGGTTTATTGCTCGCTCATACAACCTACCACCTAAATGAATTTTGGCTCCTTTTCTTGTCACTAATAAAGCTTTCTTTTGGTGCGATTTGATTGCTCCTGCGATTTTTACTTTTTATTATATTCAGCAAAAAAGACATGAATTTTGGCAAAAAAATGATTTTTTTAACTTTCTGTGCTGACAGTTTTCAAATAAAGTAAAATTTCTGTATACATGCAGCGCGAAAAATGTGGACAAACATGTTTTTGATTAAAAAAAAACCCATTCAGCGTATATTTATTGGTTTGGGTAAAAGTTATAGCGTTTACAAACTATGGTGCAAAAAGTGAATTTTCCCATTTTCAAGCATCTATGACTTTTCTGACCCCCTGTCATGTTTCATGAGGGGCTAGAATTCCAGGATAGTATAAATACCCCCCAAATGACCCCATTTTGGAAAGAAGACATCCCAAAGTATTCACTGAGAGGCATAGTGAGTTCATAGAAGATATTAATTTTTGTCACAAGTAAGCGGAAAATGACACTTTGTGACAAAAAAAAAAAAAAAAAAAAAGTTTCCATTTCTTCTAACTTGCAACAAAAAAAAATGAAATCTGCCACGGACTCACCATGCCCCTCTCTGAATACCTTGAAGGGTCTACTTTCCAAAATGGGGTCATTTGTGGGGTGTGTTTACTGTCCTGACATTTTGGGGGGTGCTAAATTGTAAGCACCCCTGTAAAGCCTAAAGGTGCTCATTGGACTTTGGGCCCCTTAGCGCAGTTAGGCTGCAAAAAAGTGCCACACATGTGGTATTGCCGTACTCAGGAGAAGTAGTATAATGTGTTTTGGGGTGTATTTTTACACATACCCATGCTGGGTGGGAGAAATATCTCTGTAAATGACAATGTTTTGATTTTTTTTACACACAATTGTCCATTTACAGAGTTATTTCTCCCACCCAGCATGGGTATGTGTAAAAATACACCCCAAAACACATTATACTACTTCTCCCGAGTACGGCGGTACCACATGTGTGGCACTTTTTTGCACCCCAAGTACGCTAAGGGGCCCAAAGTCCAATGAGTACCTTTAGGATTTCACAGGTCATTTTGCGGAATTTGATTTCCAGACTACTCCTCACGGTTTAGGGCCCCTAAAATGCCAGGGCAGTATAGGAACCCCACAAATGACCCCATTTTAGAAAGAAGACACCCCAAGGTATTCCGTTAGGAGTATGGTGAGTTCATAGAAGATTTTATTTTTTGTCAAAAGTTAGCGGAAAATAGATTTTTATTGTTTTTTTCACAAAGTGTCATTTTCCACTAACTTGTGACAAAAAATAAAATCTTCTATGAACTCACCATACTCCTAACGGAATACCTTGGGGTGTCTTCTTTCTAAAATGGGGTCATTTGTGGGGTTCCTATACTGCCCTGGCATTTTAGGGGCCCTAAACCGTGAGGAGTAGTCTGGAAATCAAATTCCGCAAAATGACCTGTGAAAGCCTAAAGGTGCTCATTGGACTTTGGGCCCTTTAGCGCAGTTAGGGTGCAAAAAAGTGCCACACATGTGGTATCGCCGTACTCGGGAGAAGTAGTACAATGTGTTTTGGGGTGTATTTTTACACATACCCATGCTGGGTGGGAGAAATACCTCTGTAAATGACAATCTTTTGATTTTTTTACACACAATTGTCCATTTACAGAGATATTTCTCCCACCCAGCATGGGTATGTGTAAAAATTCACCCCAAAACACATTGTACTACTTCTCCCGAGTACGGCGATACCACATGTGTGGCACTTTTTTGCACCCTAACTGCGCTAAAGGGCCCAAAGTCCAATGAGCACCTTTAGGCTTTCACAGGTCATTTTGCGGAATTTGATTTCCAGACTACTCCTCACGGTTTAGGGCCCCTAAAATGCCAGGGCAGTATAGGAACCCCACAAATGACCCCATTTTAGAAAGAAGACACCCCAAGGTATTCCGTTAGGAGTATGGTGAGTTCATAGAAGATTTTATTTTTTGTCACAAGTTAGTGGAAAATGACACTTTGTGAAAAAAACAATAAAAATCTATTTTCCGCTAACTTTCGACAAAAAATAAAATCTTCTATGAACTCACCATACTCCTAAGGGAATACCTTGGGGTGTCTTCTTTCTAAAATGGGGTCATTTGTGGGGTTCCTATACTGCCCTGGCATTTTAGGGGCCCTAAGCCGTGAGGAGGAGTCTGGAAATCAAACTCCGCAAAATGACCTGTGAAATCCTAAAGGTGCTCATTGGACTTTGGGCCCTTTAGCGCAGTTAGGGTGCAAAAAAGTGCCACACATGTGGTATCGCCGTACTCGGGAGAAGTAGTACAATGTGTTTTGGGGTGTATTTGTACACATACCCATGCTGGGTGGGAGAAATAACTCTGTAAATGGACAATTGTGCGTAAAAAAATCAAAAGATTGTCATTTACAGAGGTATTTCTCCCACCCAGCATGGGTATGTGTAAAAATACACCCCAAAACACATTGTACTACTTCTCCCGAGTACGGCAATACCACATGTGTGGCACTTTTTTGCACCCTAACTGCTCTAAGGGGCCCAGAGTCCAATGAGTACCTTTAGGCTTTACAGGGGTGCTCACAATTTAGCACCCCGCCCACTTGCCAGGACAGTTAACAAACCCCACAAATGACCCCATTTTGGAAAGAATACACAACAAGGTATTCCATGAGGGTAATGGTGAGGTCATTGAAAATTTTATTTTTTGTCACAAGTTAACGGAAAATGACACTTTGTTAAAAAAAAATAAAAAAAAAATTCTGCTAACTTGTGACAAAAACTAAAATCTTTTATGAACTCACCGTGCACCTCACATAATACTTTAGGGTGTCCTCTTTCCAAAATGGGGTCATTTGTGGAGTCTGTCCTGGCATTTTAGGGTCTCTGCAATCATTACATGTATGGCCAGTATTAGGAGTTTCTGCTATACTCCTTATATTGGGTATACAAGTAATGCACTCTGGGCTGAAAGGAAAAATGAACGGCAAACATACCTTGCTCCCCATCAATGGCAGATCTTCCTCCACATCAATGGCAGTGATAACCTCAGGAGAGAGACACCCCGTGCCACCCTGCACTCAGGGTGAGCCACCAACTTATGTGACTGGGCCTCAGAACTTTAGTATACAGCATTATGCCTGTAGGATACAGCAATATGCCTGCCAATAGAGATGACTCTGTGTGGCATTAAAGCATCATCATCGGCCCAAATCACATATAAACCGGGGGTGTCCACACTCAAGGGAAATTCAAACATGCCGTCTTATATCGCCAATCCAGGACAGATCAGCAATATCAAGCATGGAAACCGATCCTTCTTCCCACTTTTATGCTTACCCGTTTGGTCTTCAAGCTTACCTCTCCTCTCCCTGCGACAATGTGCAAAAGACCACTGAGTGTGTGCCTACTCCTGTGTCTGGAGTTCCCTAGGTTCTAATAGTGTACCTGCTCGTGGTACCTCTCAAAACACGGCCCTACGCATAGGCCAGGCTGGTCAGGACAGCGGGGACAATAAAAACTGGTGTCATTCCTTCTTCCAGTCCTGCTGCAGACACGACAACGTTTTCTTCGGATGCGTTGACCTGGGGCACACGGAATCTGATAGGCGTAATGCCTACCATGCAGTCGGCTAGTTGCATCTGGGGGGGGGGCCTGGCACCTCCTGGATACAGGATGTCCAGAATGATCTGTTCCTGAAATTGGAGGAAAGATCCAGTTCTCCCAGCCTTACTGTAGAGAACAAAGCTGTTGTAAACTGCCAATTGAATCAGATAAAAAGACACTTTCTTATACCAGCGTCTTGTTTTCCGGGTCATTAAATAGGGCGCTAACCTCTGGTCATTGAAGTCCACCCCTCCCATGTTGACATTATATTCGTGGACGACAAGGGGCTTTTCAATGACCTTAGTTGCCCGTGTAATTTGGACTGTCGTGTCTGTGTGAATGGTGGACAGAAAGTAAACGTCCCTCTTGTCCCTCCATTTCACCGCGAGCAGGTCTTCAGTACGCAAGGCGGCCCTCTGCCCCCGTTGAAGTCTGGTGGTAATGAGCCGTTGGGGGAAGCCCTGGCGACTAGGCCGCGCAGTGCCACAGCATCGGATTCCTTCTAACTTTAAGTGCTGAAAGAGGGCCACACTTGTGTAATAATTGTCCACAAAAAGATGGTACCCCTTCTGGAACAAGGGTGACACCAAGTCCCACACAACCTTTCCACTGCTCCCCAGGTAGTCAGGGCATCCGACCGGCTCCAATTTTAAGTCTTTTCCCTCATAGACCCTAAAACGACATGTATAGCCTGTGGCCCTTTCACAGAGCTTATACAGTTTCACCCCATACCGGGCGCGCTTGCTTGGGATGTACTGTTTGATGCCAAGGCGCCCGGTAAAGCGTAAGAGGGACTCGTCTACGCAGATGTTCTGTTCAGGGATATAAGCATCTGCAAATGTTGAGGACAGGTGGTCTATGAGGGGCCGAATTTTGTGGAGCCGGTCATAAGCAGGGTCTCCCCTTTCAAGACAGGTTTCGTCGTCGTTGAAGTGCAGGAAGCGCAGGATGGACTCAAATCGTGTCCTGGACATGGCAGCAGGGTACAAGGGAACATGATGTACTGGGTTCGTAGACCAATACGACCGCAATACATTTTGTTTCATTAGTCCCAAGTGAAGGATAAGGGCCAAAAAGATTTTAATGTCGGAAACTTGGACTGGTTTCCACCCGAAAGGCTGGGCATACATGCTCTCCGGGTGCTCGGTGATGAATTGTGTGGCTTTACGGTTGGTCTCAACCACAATTAAGTCCAAGAGAACCTGGGTGATGAACAGCTGCAAAAAGTCTAGGGCCGTTCCTAGATGAGCTGTCGCCACCTGGACTCCAGACTGGGCGGTGAAAGGGGGCACTACGGGTGCGGCGGAATCAGGGGATTGCCAATCTGGTTGTGCCAGCACCTCTGGGAGTCTATGGGTACTACGGGCCCGTCTTCTTCTTGGTGGCTGCGACGGGGGTACTACTGCACTTGCCACCGTACCAGTTTCAACTTCCATACTGACGCTCACCACTTCGCCAGGGTCTACGGAAGCACTGGCACTAAGTCCAGGAGATGCTGCGCTGCTGGTGCCTGCCTCACCAAGAAAACTATCAACAGCGCTAGCACCACCCTGCTGCCCTTGAGGCGGATCCTGCGCCACCTGCGGTCTAACGACTTGGGGTCTGGTACGCCTGGCTCTAGCCGGGACCATAGCCTCGTCATCACTATCGGTCAGGGAACCACTGCTTTCTACAGGTTCAAATTCGGACCCGGAAGATTCGACGGATGATTCTTCCCAAAATAACTCATCCGACTGGTCCATGTACCTGTATACCTCGTCATCGGAAAGCCCCCTTCTTGCCATTTTGGATTGCTAAATTTATGGGGTTTTCCTCCGAGACTACCCAGAAAAAAAGAGCACCTACCTAGCAAAAAGGGAGTATTTGAGAGGTATTGGGGTTGGTGGGAAGTGGGGTCTCAGAGGCAATCAAACAATCACGGGACAATCAAATACAATTACAGCACAATCGACTCCAATCACAGCACAATCAAATCTGATGCACTCGGAAAGGTGATGGGGGGAGGGTGGGAAGTGGGGTCTCAGGCAATCAAACAATCACGGGGCAATCGAAGCCGATCACGGGACAATCAAATACAATCGACTCCAATCACAGCACAAGCAAATCTGATGCACTCGGAAGGTGGTGGTTGGAGGTGGTGGGGGGGAGGGTGGGGTTGGGTGTGGTGGGGGGGAGGGTGGGGTTGGGTGTGGTGGGAAGTGGGGTCTCAGGCAATCAAACAATCACGGGGCAATCGAAGCCGATCACGGGACAATCAAATACAATTACAGCACAATCGAATCCAATCACAGCCCAATCAAATCTGATGCACTCGGAAGGTGATGGGGGGAGGGTGGGATTGGGTGTGGCGGGAAGTGGGGTCTCAGGCAATCAAACAATCACGGGGCAATCGAAGCCGATCACGGGACAATCAAATACAATCGACTCCAATCACAGCACAAGCAAATCTGATGCACTCGGAAGGTGGTGGGGGGGGGGAGGGTGGGGTTGGGTGTGGTGGGGGGGAGGGGGGGGTTGGGTGTGGTGGGAAGTGGGGTCTCAGGCAATCAAACAATCACGGGACAATCGAAGCAGATCACGGGACAATCAAATACAATCGCAGCACAATCAAATACAAGCGCAGCACAATCAAATACAAGCGCAGCACAGTCAAATACAATGCACTTGGACGGTGATTAGGGGGGGGGGTCTGAGGGCGATTTGAGGGGGTGGGGGGTTGATCAGGAGCCTGCACGGGGCAGACTGAGTCCTGATCTGATGAGAGGCAGACACAGGGGGTTACTGATCAAAGATCAGTTAGTGATTGCTGGGGAGGACAGATGTAAACAAAGAGCAGGGGATGTAATCAGAAGGGGGGTATGAGGGCAATCGAGGGCCTGGGCAGGTGATTGGTTACCCCCGCGGGGCAGTTAGGGTCTGCTCTGATGGGTGGGGGTGCTGAGGGGTGATGGACAGGTGATAGACAGGTGATCAGAGGGGGATCAGAGGGGGATCAGAGGGTAAGGTAGCTGTATACAGATGTATACAGTATACAGGGGGGTAGTCTGGGATGGGGTCTGGGGGTGATCTAAAGGTAGGGGGGGGGGATCAGGGGTGACTAGGAGGCAGTTAGGAACCTAAACTAAGAAACTGTGTCGCTAGTTAGTGGCAGGTGGGGGGGGGGGGTGGGGGTTTTATAGGGGTGCAAGGGTGCTGGGCAGGGGTCTGCTGGGGTGATCAGGGGGGGTATGAGGCCTGGGGTGGGTGATCAGGGGGCTGCTGTGGCAAAAAAACGCTGTGTGATGGATACTTACAATATGCTTCCTCCTCGCTAGTGGTCTCTGCAACAATGAGACCACGAGGCGAGGAGGAAGCATGTATAAGGCACTTTGTTTACTTAACAAAGTGCCTTATACTTTTTGATTGGTGGATCCCAGAGATCCCTCCGCTCGCCGGGGCTGCTAAGTGCCCGGCGAGCAGAGGCACAATGCCGGGCTTCCGACTCCCGGCGGAGGATCGCGTCACTGATGACGCGATCGCTCCGCCCATGCCCCTACAAGGACCGCCGCCATTTGTCAATGCGGCGGTCCTTGCGGGGTGCACTTCCCGGCCGCCATTTGTGCATACGGCGGTCGGGAAGTAGTTAAAGGATATAGTAAACGACAACTATATCCCTATATTGGAAAGGATAAAGCAGGATTTGGAAGCTTGGGATCGGCCATGTTTCTCCTGGTTCGGTAGAATATCCATAGTAAAGATGAATGTTCTCCCTCATTTTCTCTACCTATTCCAAGCCTTACCAGTCCCAATACCCTCTCCCTTTTTTCGACAGTTGAAAAGTATCATTGGTAAATATATAGAAAGGGGTCGGAGAACTCGAGTGAGGTATAGGTTACAGACGATGGAGAGGGAGAAAGGGGGTTTGGCGGTACCTTATTTTAAAAAATATGCTGATGCCTCGATATTAGTTCGAATCATAGTTTGGAACAGGAACCGCGAGGAGAAGAGGTGGGTAATGTTGGAGGAGTAAATGATAGGGAGCCCAATAGGTAACCTCCCCTGGATTCAGGAGAAGAGTGGGATAGGAGTAAAGAAAAAGGGGACTGAATTGGTAAGGCATACATTGAATATTTTTGATAAGTGGAGGAAGTGCACGGGCGTGTCCCCTTGGCCTACCCCCATAATCCCCATCTTTGGGAATATAAAATTCCCTATGGGAATGACGCTTCTTAATTATCCATATTGGAAGGGTGGACAGGGGTTGAGAGCTAAAAATATATTAGATGGAGCAGAATGGATTTCGATTCAAGAACTGGTGGACATAAGGGAGATGGGATATATAGATGAATGGAGATATGCCCAGATAAAATCCTTTCTGAGAAGCCAAGGGTCCAAGGAGGTATTAAGTAGAGATTTAACCCCATTTGAAGAGGTATGCAGAGGTAGAGGGCAAAATAAGGGAATGCTATCAAGGGTATATAAGATCCTCAACGAGAGCGAGGATCATACAAGGATGCTGAAGGAGAAGTGGGAAAAAGACTTGGGGAAGATATTCACAGAGGAAGAGTGGAAAAAAGTATTAATTTTAGCTAGTAGGTCAGCAATGCCCACAAGAGGACAGGAAGCAGGATATAAGATCTTTATAAGGTGGTATTATACACCGGATAGACTGAGTAGAATGTTCCCAGGTACCCCATCAATGTGTTGGAGATGTGGAGAGGGAGGGGGAGATATTATTCATATTTTTTGGAGATGTAGAGAATTAGGAGGGTTTTGGTCACAGGTTAGTGGTATAATAAAACAGATCACTGGAATAGAGACACAGGAGGATCCCGTCCTCTTTCTTTTACACAGTAATAGATGGTCAGTTAAAAAATATAAAAATTATTTGTTGAAATCTTTGATTAATGCCTCAAGAGTATTAGTAGCAAGACATTGGAAGTCCACCCAAAGCCCAACAATTCAGGAATGGATTAAAGAAGTGGCAGAAACCCAGAGAATGGAGGAATTAACTAGTTATGTTAAGGGGGAGGTACATGTATATGAGAAGAAATGGCTTCAGTGGGAAGTGTTTAAGAGTAAAGGGGAATATGATAGGCTTATGAGGGGATCGTGAGCATCAGAGAGGTCCCGTATGGGGTTCAGTGACAAAAGAGAGAAAAGGGGGAGGAGGAAAAGAAGATGCCCAGTATATGGATGAAAGATGGGAGTGGGTGTGAATGAAAGTTAAAGTAGAGTAGGAAGAGTAAGCGGGCAATGGACGAGTGCCAGATATTGTCAAGGGGAAATAAACAAAGAAATAAGGTCTGGTCATGTTTTTTAAGGGGGTGATATGGTGGATTGATGATTGAGTAAATGTAAATGAGTATGTGTATGTAACTTTTATGGATTAATCTTGTATAAATTAAAGGATACAAATAAAGATAATTTAAAAAATAAATACATTTTATTTATTCTTTTCTGGGTCCAAGAGTTCACTTCCTGACTTGCATCAGGGAGTGAATTTAAAAAACGGGACAAAAACGCACCTTGCACAAAAAACGAATTGCCCACCCAAGCGCCGGGAGAAGAAAACAAAACTCCTCCAAAAACAGCCAATGCAAATGGCCACGTGAGCGGAACGCAATGTGAACGAGGCCTGAAGGACATCCGAAGTGAAAAATAAATTGTTGAGAAAAACAATTGTATCTATCCTCCTTCTCCTAAAAAAGTACTTTTCTAGATATCCCACAGTTTTATTCTATATTTAAATTTAGTTTTTAAGTTTTTCCTGTTTCATTGTCTCTGCACAATGACACCTTCATTGAAGTATGCCACAGCTCAAATCTATGAATTATTGACCCTTTTTATATCTTTTCTGCTCTTAGATGCCATTTAGTGACAGAAAAATGTTTTATGGCTATAGTTACTTATCACTGAGGGTTATACTATAGTCTGACCCAGTCCGACCCGGTCCCGTCCCGGACAGAAACTGTCACTTGCATACCTGATGATTAACTCTTTCAGGCAGAGAAAGAAAAAAAGGCACAAAGCATAGTTATTTGTGTGCTAGCCAGCAGAGACCCCCATTCAGGTGGTCTCTGCTGGCTCCTCCTGATGTGCTGTCCTCACAGTTTATGGTTGTCTGCTGCGTGCACAGCCTCGACCCCACCGCTTCCCAACACATCTTGCTTCATTAATACTCGTGCACTGCCACATCCGGGGTCCGTGTTACTAATTTTGGTATAAAATAACTTGCTATTACATTTGAATTTAAATGGTGACTGCATTGAACTGTACTTTTGTTAAAAAGAGCAGGAGGCGCACCAATAGCAAGCTGACTAAGGTGCAAATGGAGACAGCTAGGCCCATATGCATTTCACTTTTTCTCCTTAGTTTTCTCTAGGAGATAATTTTTCATCTTCTATTTAAAATAACTTTCCAGCACTTTTCAACTAAAAAAGCACCAAAAAGGAGGTGAAAAAGTACTAGCAAAATAATTTTGAGTATTTTCTAGCTTTGTGGTGGCTTAAAAGGCATATTATTGACAAGTTTAAAAATATTACCTAGGAGAAAAGTGAATTGCATATGGACCCTAGTGTGCATCAAATACTGTGCTTTTTTATCAAGAATCCATACAGTGGCTGGATAATGTACTGGTTAAGGGCACCATCTCTGATATAGTAGAATAGGGTTAAAATTTTGGTTCTTCCTATTATTATTATTATTTATGGTATTTATATAGCGCCAACATATTACGCAGCGCTGCACAATAGATAAAAGGGTTAACATACAAGGTAGGACATACAGGAAACTCACAACAAAACAAGATCATGCAAATGATTTGATAATAGTGTCATAGGTCAAAATAGAGACTGTTCTAGTCCACAAGAGGGGTGATTGTCAGTAAGATTGCATAATCAAGCTGGAAACACTAAGGGAGATGGCCCTGCCAGAGGCTTACAATCTAAAGGGTGGGGGTGGAGACAATAGGTGTGTCTGGGAGAGGGTGTCTAACAGAACATATTATGGTGCTGGTGTAGGGGGGTATGCGAGCATGAAAGGGTGAGTCTTGAGAGCTTGTGTGAAGGTATTAAAGGTTGGGGCGAGTCTGGGGGCTGGAGGGAGCAAGTTCCAGAGAGCAGCTTATTGAGGGTGGGTCTGGCATTCCAGAGGCCATAGGAAACACGGAGCGAATGCCTAGGGGTAGGATGGATAGGAATAAGGTTATGCCGAGGGGGTGTGTGGGTAGAGTTTGGGGGGAGGGAAGGGAGGTGCATGGGGGTTGAGGACCAAAAGGGAGTCTAAGGACAAAACGGGAGAGGGTGCGGGGAAACAGAAGGGGGACAAGGTGTAGAAGGAGGTGGAGGTACAGCATGGGGTGATGGGGGAGAGCGAGATGGGGAGGGAGATAGCTTGGGAATGGTGGAGGGGTAAGGGAGTGAATAGGAGGGAACATTTTGTACTGATGGGATAAGGTAGGCTGGGGTGTGGAGAGTGGAAGCATAGACGGGGGACAGCAGTTAGACCAAGATGCGATAAATGTCACCAATGATGTGGCTGAAGGGGGTTCAGCAAAGTTGCATCAGTAATCAATCTGGTAAGGAGCAGTCCACAGGAGTTCAGCAGTGAAGTTGGCAGATCATCAATGATGGCAAAAAAAAAAAAAAAATCCAGCTGTGTGTGATTGGTAGATGGGGTGTCTGGTTGGTAATGACGTAGCTTGTCTGGAGGTTGGCGATGGATCAGCTGATAGGGACTTCAGCAGTGGAGCAGATAGCGAAGATCAGCAGTAGTGTGGTTGGTGAGGCACGGTGAAACCATCAGTAGTTTGGTAAGCAGTGCTTAAATTTAGCTTGCTGTATGTTTAGCTGGTGTATGTTCAATATGGTATTGAAGGTACTTCTATGCAGGGTGTAGAAAATCAGCAGATGAACAACAGCCCAGAGTTCTGTGCTAGTTCACTTCTGTTCCCTTCTGGCTCAATTCTGGTATAATTCGGTTTGTCTAAAGTACCCTTAAAATTAATACCCTTTAAATTTATACCCTTAAAATTCAGTAAGCCAGTAAGCCAGTACCTACTCAGTAAGGAGTAATTGGGCAAGACTCCCTAACACTGCTACTGCCTACTGAGCATGTCCTTTGTGACGCACTGACGCAGCTTGAAAACGCTTTGAATCAGACAGGGGAAAACGTTCTACAAATGTCAATATTATTAATTTATATGCAGCAGCACAGCATAGTGTGGGGGATTGCGCACTGGAAACTTGCACCTACACTTCTTCCAGCGCACCATCTTCATTACCATGCTACCACACATGACTGGGGGCACTGCAGCCTTGACATTTTAAATTTACTGCATGTGGTTCTGCCTACTTTGGGCCTCTCTCACTTTTTCTCCACCCAACTACTTCTTTATTCTTTCCATCCCCCAAAAAGGAAAACATTCTGGGGGAGAATATAGAAGGTGCAACAAAAAACAAACAAACACATTAGTGGCTAACGACAGCCAATTAGAACCCTTCTTTTAGCTATCCGCTAAAACTTACTTAGTTATTTTTAAAAGCAGAACACTTTTTCTTCTAATTTCTTACCACCTGTCTTGATAAGTCAGCCCCTCTGAGATTAACAAAGCATTGCACTGTTATTTTTGTACAGTTCTGGTTATAGCTCGGGGTCAGGAACATTGAACGCTTTGAGATGAATTTGACTTTTGCTGTGATATTATGATGTTGCCTCTGGGATCAATACTGCATAAATATATGACTTTGTTATATCCTAGGAGCAATCTCGTGTGTAAATGACGTAAAAACAGAAATCCCTGTGAGGTTACCACTGCTTCAGTTCAAATTGTCCATTAATACTGAAAATCTATAAAAAAATAATTACGATAATTTACCACATGTTTATACAGAACCTCAGGCACCCTGGAGAAGCAGTTGTGTTCAAATTGCAGATTCTAATAACCAATTCATTTTACTTTGTCTGTAGTTATACTGTCCATTTTCCATACTTGAAGTATAATTATTAGGTGGTGGATATTTCCTTCTTATTTATTGTTGTTTATTTCCGGATGCTCTGCTTTAAAGAAAATAAATAGCACATTTTAAGTTGAAGCAGGAAGTGAAGTGTGTCAAAGTATGCAGCTTTAGTGTGTTTCAGACCGGAAATTTACTGTTACAAACAAACAGGGGCGTTTCTAGGTTCCTGGGAGATCTGGGGCACCAAGAGGGAATGATTGAGCTGCAAAAAATGGGCATGGCCATGCCGTGGAAAGTGGGCGTGGTCATAGGTGGGGCCAAATGTACATGAACATAGCAGTGGCGTAACCTAAAGTGAACCAGAGATGAAGCACCCTCATGTATTTACAATATATATCAGTGGGAACATTAGAGAAAACACCTACCCTAGTACCCTGCTTTCTGTTTCATTATTCACTGCTCAGCCTGCTTCTAATCAGCCCTGATAAAATCCCCTACTGAGCATTCAGTCTGGCTTTGCTCAAGAATCATTATAGCTGAGTCGTTATAGCAGAGCCACAAGGGGGCAGGCTTGGGCTTGTAAAGACATCAGAAAAGACAGTCTCAGCTATAATGATTCCTGAGCAAAGTCAGACTGAGTGCTCAGTCGGGGATTTTATCAGGGCTGATTAGAAGCAGGCTGAGCAGTGAATAATGAAACAGAAAGCAGGGTAGATGTTTTCTCTAATGTTCCCACTGATATATATGGTAAAATACATGAGGGTGCTTCCATCTCTGGTTCTCTTTAAAGGGGAACTGAAGTAAGAGGTATACGGAGGCTGCCATATTTATTTCCTTTTAATCAATGCCAGTTGTCTGGCAGCCCTGCAGGTCTATTTCTGCAGTAGTATCTGAATAACACCAGAAACAAGCATGCAGCTAGTCTTATCAGATCTGACTTTAAAGTCTGAAACACCTGATCTGCTGCATGCTTGTTCAGGGGCTATGGCTAATAGAATTAGAGGCAGAGGATCAGCAGGGCTGCCAGGCAACTGGTATTGATTAAAAGGAAATAAATATGTCAGCCTCCGTACACCTCTTACTTCAGTTCCCCTTTAAATATATTCATTAGGCAGTATTTCACATAAATAAGCCCTTCACCTTGCTTCTGTCTTGTCTTCGGCTGGCTGGCCCGTGTGCTGTACTGGCGGTTATGCTGGGCTGCCTGGCTGGTGGTTATGCTATACTATGCTGGCCTGGCTGGTGGTGATGCTGTGCTGGCATTGCTGGCGGTGATGCTGTGCTGACCTGGCTGACAGTGATGCTGTGCCAGCCTGGCGGTGATGACGAGCCGGCCTAGTTTTGCTGGATGACTTGCTGGGGGCTTTGCTGGGCTGGGCAATTTGCTGGGGGCTTTGCTGGGCTAGGGGCATTTTGGGGGGCTTTGCTGGGCTGGGGGGGGGGGGTTACTAGGCTTTGCTTGGCTGTACACTTTACTGGACTGGGGCCCAGAGACTTTGCTAGGCTGGGGGTTTGCTTTGCTGGAGGGCTGTGCTTTGCTGGGCTGGGGCCCTGGAGCTTTGCTTGGCTGTAAATAGGTAGATGCCCCCAGTATAGGTTAGATAGGTAGGTTCCCCCAGTATAGGTTAGATAGGTAGGTGCCCTCAGTATAGGTTAGATAGGTAGGTTCCTTCAGTATAGGTTATATAGGTAGGTTCCCCCAGTATAGGTTAGATAGGTACGTGCCCTGAGTATAGGTTAGATAGGTAGGTTCCCCCAGTATAGGTTAGATAGGTAGGTGCCTCCAGTATAGGTTAGATAGGTAGGTTCCCCCAGTATAGGTTAGATAGGTAGGTGCCTCCAGTATAGGTTAGATAGGTAGGTTCCCCCAGTATAGGTTAAATAGGTAGGTGCCTCCAGTGTAGGTTAGATAGGTAGGTTCCCCCAGTATAGGTTAGGTAGGTAGGTGCCCCCAGTATAGGTTAGATAGGTAGGTTCCCCCAGTATAGGTTAGATAGGTAGGTTCCCCCAGTATAGGTTAGATAGGTAGGTTCCCCCAGTATAGGTTAGATAGGTAGGTTCACCCAGTATAGGTTAGATAGGAAGGTGCCTCCAGTATAGGTTAGATAGGTAGGTGCCTCCAGTATAGGTTAGATAGGTAGGTGCCTCCAGTGTAGGTTAGGTAGGTTCCCCCAGTATAGGTTAGATAGGTGCCTCCAGTGTAGGTTAGATAGGTAGGTTCCCCCAGTATAGGTTAGATAGGAAGGTGCCCCAAATAGGTGCCAGACTGAGCGGCAGGAGGGGGGCGATGGGCGGAGCAAGGGGGGAGCGGACCTAGTGTAGTTAAAAACTCACCTTCTAATCCCTGCAGGCAGCCTCCATCTACTTCCTACTTCCTCCCCAGCTTCCGTTGCCTTGGTTACAGCGAACGCTGTGGCCACGTCATCACAGCGTACGCTGTAACCAAGGCGATGGGCGCCAGGGGAGGAAGTAGGAAGGAGATGGAGGCTGCCTGCTGGGATCGGAAGGTGAGTTTTTAAGTACACTATGCCTGCTCCGCTCCGCACAGCGCCACAGGCAATTGCTCTATTCGCCCGGGGCTAGAAACGGGGGCACCCAGCCATAATGTATTGGATCTGGGGCACCATGGCAACAGGTTGGGGGGTGGTGCTCCGGATTAAACCCCCTAGCGACGCCACTGCAAACAAATCTATTTGGTAAACAGTTAAAATCTGACAGGTTTTGGACTGTTCCATTTCTTCATAGGGAAGTTGAATACTTGGTTAAAGTTTCTCTGTAGCAACTGCCATTCAGGAAACGCTTTTGAAAACAAAGAAAACTCTGAGAATCCCCCATGAAGAGATAGACTATTCCAAAACCTGTCGGTTCTGTCAGATTTTAACTGCTTACCTTTTTCACTGTAGTGGTCCTTTAAGCTTTCTCTTTAGGCATTACGGTATACAGCACTTTATCAGAACCATTCTGACTCTGTAAAATGCCTGAAGAGGAAATTTAACCTTTCAAAAACTTGCAATAAATCATGTAAAGTTAGCCATTTAACCATTTCCGCCGCCCGGACGTGAAGCTCACAACCGGGCGGCAGCTCTGCAGCGCTCCCGCGCTTGGGCGCGCTCCAGCCCGCGATCGCGGGCACGCCCCCGCATCCCCGCTGTGCCGCCCGGTAGCCCTGGGATCAGTGAAAGGGAACATGGTTCCCGATCACCGATCCCTTTCCCCCGCAGAAAAACCGAAGCGCTCACCTGTGAGGCTCCGGCTCTTCTGCCCGGAGAGATTTCCGCATCCCCCTTGTACTTCCGCCTAGAGAGAAGTACAAGGAGGGAAACAAAAAACGAAGGTGGCCATCTTGTGGCCAAATAGTTAAACTACAGCTACACATTTTTTACATTACTATTTACACAGCTAACAACATTAAAAATTAACAGTTTATGTCCCACACCAAAATATTACCCAAATAAAAGTTTTAATAGTAAAAAAAAAAAAATTACAATTAGAAAAAAAAAAAAAAAGACATAAATAGTTACCTAAGGGTCTGAACTTTTAAAATATGCATTTGAAGGGGGTATACTACAAACATTTTTAAAATTATAAGCTTGTAAATAGTGATGGACGCAAAACGGAAACGATGCACCTTTATTTACAAATAAAATATTGGCGCCATACATTGTGATAGGGACAAAATTTAAATGGTATAATAATCGAGACATACGGGCAAATAAAATGCATAGGTTTTAATTATGGTAGCGTGGATTATTTTAAAGCTATAATGGCCAAAAACTGAGAAATAATGAATTTTTTCCATTTTTTTCTTATTAATCTTGTTAAAATGCATTTACGGTAAAGTGGCTCTTAGCAAAATGTACCACCCACAGAAAGCCTAATTAGTGGCGGAAAAAACAAGATATAGATCAATAAATTGTGATAAGTAGTGATAAAGTTATTAGCGAATGAATGGAAGGTGAAAATTGCTCTGATGCATAAGGCGAAAAATCCCCGCGGGCTGAAATGGTTAATATTGAATATCATATTACCCGTATCAATGTTTATTGGTTTGATGTCAGCATAACTGCTCCACAGCTAACACCAGACAATGCTTCACTTGCTTCTAAATTAATTCAAAACTGAATAGGGCTTGCTCTCTAATCCAACATAGAGGAAGCAGGGATCATGTGGCATTCACCACTTATACCCTTTTTTTCTGTGTTTTAGGCATCTATTTTTGGTGAAATTGGTGAAATTCTGAATGGGACTAAACCTGCTTGCTCAGATCAAACAACTGTTTTTAAGTCAGTAGGTAAGTGATGATGGCGTCTGTCCTGTAAAATCTAAAATCTACGCATATTTCAGGATGAAACCTTATGTACTGAAGTAAAAAGGAGGAGTAAAAGAAATAACTTTGACACGTGAAATGCTTTAGGCAAAGTCTACTTTTATTGGTAATCAATGTTATTTGCTCATAAGAAAATTAAAAAGCCTATAGATGTTAAATAAAGAATGTACTAACTTTTCACATGTTGCAGTCCGTTTTGTAAAGTAAACTTCTTCACCAAAATAAATTAAATCTGCATTACAAATTCCATAGATGAGTTTCTAATCAGAAGTTATCAGATCTTTGTGGATGATTATTCTGTGTGCCACTTCATGTGTAAAAAATAAACTAATACATTTAATGAGTTTAAGGATACCCAAAATGACATGTGACATGATGAGATAGACATGTGTATGTACAGTGCCTAGCACACAAATAACTATGCTGTGTTCCTTTTTTCCCCTTTTCTGCCCGAAGGAGTTAAATATCAGGTATGTAAGTGGCTGACTCAGTCCTGACAGGAAGTGACTACAGTGTGACCCTCACTGATAAGAAATTCCAAGAAATTCCCCTTTTTACCTACCTTTCTTGCTCTCAGAAGCCATTTTCTGCTAGGAAAGTGTTTAATAGTTGGAATTTCTTATCAGTGAGGGTCACACTGTAGTCACTTCCTGTCTGAGTCAAGACTGAGTCAGCCACTTTCATACCTGATATTTAA
Source organism: Hyperolius riggenbachi (assembly GCF_040937935.1). Classification (NCBI taxonomy): domain Eukaryota; kingdom Metazoa; phylum Chordata; class Amphibia; order Anura; family Hyperoliidae; genus Hyperolius; species Hyperolius riggenbachi. Next base: position 161,016,296 of record NC_090652.1, on the reverse strand, counting down.
CTCTCTCAGGCAGAAAAAGGGAAAAAAGGAACACAGCATAGTTAATTGTGTGCTTGGCACTGTACATGCACATGTTTATCTCATCATGTCACTTCGGGGTATCCTTTAAATGTCCCGCTTCCGTTTTTGTTCCCTGTGGTTGCCCAGCTTGTCATGTAACAAACTTCACAGATACAGCTCACAGCAATTTTCCGTCACAACAGAGTGTGCTTTCAGGTCTGCTTTAAAGAAAACCTGTAACTAAAAAGGGTGCCCCTGGGGGGTACTCACCTCGGGTGGGGGAAGCTTCCGGATTCTATCGAGGCTTCCCCCGTCCTCCTGTGTCCCACGGCGGTCTCGCTGTGCCCCTCCGAACAGCAGGGATGTAAATAGTTAGCTTCCCGGTTCCAGCGCAGGCGCAGTATTGGCTCTCCACTCGGAGATAGGCGGAAATAGCCGATCGCTGTCGGTCCGCTCTACTGCACAGGCACAAGTCTCCTGCGCCTGCGTAGTACAGCGGACCCAACAGAGATTGGCTATTTCCGCCTATCTCCGTGCTGAGCCAGGGAAGGTAAATATATCAAGCCTTGTCAGGCTTGTCGAGCCAGGATTGCGGGAGACTTAGGGGGAGCCAGCGCTGGATTGCCTGCAGCTACATGGGAGGGGGAAGCCTCATTGGAACCCTAAGGCTTCCCCCTCCTGAGGTGAGTACCCCCAGGGGAACTTTTTTTTGTTACAGAGTCTCTTTAAGCAGGAATTCATCAAGCACAGTGAGTATTTCAGCAGCATGAGTGTTAGGGAGGGAGATTAAGGCTACAATCACTATGGGTGTTGCATAACACCAACACTACAACACAGCCATAATGCAACATGCACATTGCATGTTATAATGTGTATGTTACTTTTCATAGCATAAATATTACTGTGGTAACATCCTCATTAACGTGTATGTTATCCAGAACACACTGTAGAAATTGCATTTGGAGAACAAGGTCCATTATAATGTTGAAATGTGAACATGTTCATACAGTTGTACTGGCAGTGCATTTACATCCAGCGATGCAGCAATGTGCATAGTGGGAACATATCCTTAAAATTTAAAATATGTGCAAACATAAACAAATAAGAAGTACGTTTTTTCCAGAGTAAAATGAGCCATAAATTATTTTTCTCCTATGTTGCTGTCACTTACAGTAGGTAGTAGAAATCTGACAGAAGCGGCAGGTTTTGGACTAGTCCATATCGTCATAAGGGATTCTCAGCAAAGCTCATTTTACTCTGGAAAAAACATACTTCTTATTTGTTTGTTAGCACATATTTTAAATTTTACAATTTTTCGCCATAGTGCCCATGTAGTATGTTGGCGCTTTATAAATACAATAATTAAATGTGCAATAAATAAATAAATTCAAGCTGCCTAGTGATTATAAATCCTGCAGTGCTTTAGGTTAATACTGGGTATGTCACTGATTTCATAAACCCTATTTGTCTGTTCTGGCCGTATAGTGGCTGTTTGTTGTTTCATGATGTTAAACAGGCTTGGAACAACGGTTTCAACATTTATAAACAATTTCTCCACGTCAGAATCCACCTTTTCTTTGGTCGATGGAGCTGACTCTTTCACCTGGAACTGGAGTTAAACTTTTCAATTAATTAGTTTTCTCTCCCACCAGGTCCCCAGGAATCAAACTAGAAATAAGTAATACACAAATAGCTCATGGTGACCCAGAACCACTAGGAAGGAAGGCTCTGGGTCCAGGGCCGGTTCTAGACTTTTTGCCGCCTGAAGGAAACTTGTGAAGATGCCACCCCCCTCCCCAGGTAGAATAATTGCCCCCCAGTGTAGGTAGCCTGGAGGGGGTAGCAGGCAGGAAGGGGGGCAGCGGGCACAGCGGCGGGGAAGGGAGTCGAGTCCCCTCCCTCACCTGGGTCCCCTCGAACGCTCTCCCCCTCCAGCTATTACTCAGTGTAGTGGGCAGCCTACAGGGAAGCGATGACTCACCCCCTTCCGCTTTCAAGCGTGCGTTCCATCTCTCGTCACTTCCTGGAATGCCGTTCACTGTACTGTATAGTGGACGGCATTGCAGGAAGTGATGAGAGGTGGAATGCACGCTGGAACGTGGAAGGAGGTGAGTCATTGCTTCCCTGCCGGCTGCCTACTACTCTGCGGTAATAGCTGGAGGGGAAGACCCAGGTGAGGGGGGGGGGGGGGTTTGATCCTCCCTCACAGGTGCTGTGCCCGCTGCCCCCCCCCTTCCTTCCTGCTACTCCCTCTAGTTTGGTGCCCCCACTTCTGCCGCCTAAGGCATCCACCTTACCCGGCCTCATGGGCGGTGGGGGCTGTCTGGGTCACCATAAGCTACCTGGGTATTCCTTAGTACTAGTCCAAGTCCTATACCATAGAGTCATATTAATCCATGCCATGCACTGATGAGGACCAAAAAGTCCAAAACAGGCTATAAGCATGTTGGATTGATGTGGCTCTGTATAATGTATTAGCTATAGGTTTACTATACACCAGCAGCTCTGGATGTGTAGCCTTGCATAAAGAGATGATTTCAATATTCAGGAGTGATGCATCCTGGCAAACCACAGCTGCTCACTTAAAGCTGAATTAATGCAAATACTTCTCTTTTAAAGGGAATCTAAAGCAAAGTTAATAGAACCTAACCTAGGGCTTCTACCAGCCCCCTGCAGCCTAATTGTGCCTACGCCGGTCCCCCACAGCAGCTAGGTTTTGTTTTTCACCGACTGTCCAGTCGATGGAAACTGCACCTGCTGGGTCCTGGCCGTGCACGTCCTCGATCATGCTCCCTCTGCCGGGAACGTTCTGCGCATGCGCAGTATGCGGTACCTTACATACTAGAGATCTGATCTAGGTCTAAGGTGAAGTGTAGTCAGGAGTGTAACTATAGGGGAGTGGCCCCTACAGCAGGGGGGCTCAGATCTATGGGGGGGCTCATCTACTAACCTTCCCTTCCTCCGATACGAGGGCTATACTTCAGATCAGGTGTTTTTGTGGCTACACTGGGTGTGAAGATCATGATGGCCACACACAAATCCGATCTGGACTCAACCCTTGTGGGAATTTTTTTTGTAAATGTATTTCATATTTATGCGGTTGCACAGCAAAAGCATTCTGCTTTTTGTTTTGCTGTACAACCGTATGAATATGGAACACATTTACAAAAAATGTTCCCACAAGGCTTGAGTACATATCGGATTGTTTGTGTATGGACATGATTGCATAAACCTCCTATTGTGGTCTGTGACTCCCCATAACATATTAAGCAAGGCCTGAGGCCCATGGACATCCTATTGTGTTTTTGTAAGATCATGATGGCCACACTTCTTTCATGACCTTTGTAAGATGGACCTATAAAGCCGTGATGAGCTCCAATGGGAGGCAAGGGAACATTGGGGGGGGGGGGGGATCCTCATCAAAGTTTTGCTGGGGGTCCCATGAATTGTAGTTACACCACTGAGTGTAGAGCTATAATTGTTACTGCTAGATAAATATATCATTGAGTAAGATTGCTCCAGCAGTTCTGCATGTTTGGTAATCAGGGGCTGTGCCAGGGGGGTGCTTTTGGGTGCTCAAGCCCCCCTAGAATTGTTCAAGCACCCCCAAAGCACCCCCTGGCGTGAACTGACTTCAGGCGTCTAAGAGACGCCGAGTCCGTTCACAGCGGCAGCCCGAAGCAGCAGAGCAGGGCTACGGTAAGATGGCCTCCCGAAGCCCTGATCTGCAGACTTTGAGTCTGCAGTGCAGGGCTTCGGGCGGCCATTTTCCCGTAGCCCTGCTCTCAGCATGCAGGCAGGAAGTTACGTGACGTCCGGAAGGAAGAGGATCATGGAAGCTGCGCGCCACAAGGAGGTTGGGACTGGAGGTCAAGGCAGGAGGTCTTCTGACTGTAGGTGAGTAAATGGGTTTTTCTTTTTCAACAGGTGGTGCTGCTGATTGGGGTCATATTTGCTGAGGATTGTGCATATTGGGGTCATATCTGCTGAGTATTGTGCATATTGGGGACCCGGGGTCACATCTGCTGAGGATTGTGCATATTGGGGTCACATCTGCTGAGGATTGTGCATATTGGGGTCATATCTGCTGAGGATTGTGCATATTGGGGTCATATCTGCTGAGGATTGTGCATATTGGGGTCATATCTGCTGAGGATTGTGCATATTGGGGCTATATCTGCTGTGGATTGTGCATATTGGGGTCATATCTGCTGAGGATTGTGCATATTGGGGTTATATCTGTTGAGGATTGTGCATATTGGGGTCATATCTGCTGAGGATTGTGCATATTGGGGTCATATCTGCTAACAATTGTGCATATTGGGGTCATATCTGCTAACTATTGTGCATATTGGGGTCATATCTGCTAACTATTGTGCATATTGGGGTCATATCTGCTAACTATTGTGCATATTGGGGTCATATCTGCTAACGATTGTGCATATTGGGGTCATATCTGCTGAGGATTGTGCATATTGGGGTCATATCTGCTAACAATTGTGCATATTGGGGTCATATCTGCTAACGATTGTGCATATTGGGGTCATATCTGCTAACTATTGTGCATATTGGGGTCATATCTGCTAACGATTGTGCATATTGGGGTCATATCTGCTAACGATTGTGCATATTGGGGTCAGATCTGCTGAGGATTGTGCATATTGGGGTCAGATCTGCTAACGATTGTGCATATTGGGGTCATATCTGCTAACGATTGTGCATATTGGGGTCATATCTGCTAACGATTGTGCATATTGGGGTCAGATCTGCTGAGGATTGTGCATATTGGGGTCAGATCTGCATGAGGCTTGTGCATATTGGGGTCAGATCTGCTAACGATTGTGCATATTGGGGTCAGATCTGCCAAATTATTGAACGTGTTTTTTGTTCAAATCTGCTCACATTACGTGTATTTTCTTGAGAAAACCTGCACAAATATGTGAATTTTCTCGGGAAAGGGTCACCAAAACTTGGGCCCTCTGTCCTTGCCTTGCACTTTTAAAGGGAACCCAAGGTGAGAATAATATTGAGGCTGCCTTATTTATCTCCTTTTAAGCAATGCCAGCTGCCTGGCTGCCGTGTTGGTCCTCTGCCTCTAATTCTTTCAACCATAGACCCTGAACAAGCATGCAGCAGGGCAGGGATTTCTGACAATATTGTCAGAACTGACAAAATTAGCTGCATGCTTGTTTCTGGTGTAATTCAGTTCACTACTGCAGCCAAATAGAACAGCAGGGCTGCCAGGCAATTAGAATGTGTTTAAAATGAAATAAATATGGCAGCCTCCATATAACTCTCACCCCGGGTTCACTTAAAATTACAGTTAGCCCCGCCTTCACCCGGTCATGAACACGCCCATTTCTTTAGCCACACCCATTTTTTTGCTGGTCATCAGCTACCCCGGAAATTGGTCCAGCACCTGCAAAGCACCCCCTAAAAAAATTCCTGGAGCCGCCACTGGTGGTAATTTAATGCTGGGAATACTCGGCTCGATCCTGAGCCATTTAGATGGCTTGATAGATCATTACAGACATTTCTGATTTCCCGCCCCATCGTTTCCGCGCTCGATTCTGCATGGAGGACAATGGGAAAAGATAAGAAAAATTAGCGGAAGATAGGAGAATCGCCTGCAGAATCGAGAGCAGAAAATGATCGGGCGCGGAATCGAGCGGCAAAATCGAGCCGTGTATGCTCAGCATAAGGTACAGTGTAGCTCATTAGGGTTAATTTTAATAGCTAAATTGACTCTAAATGCCTGGTACACACTATGCAATTTCCTGCCAGATAGACGAGTCAAATCAATTGTTTTTGACAATTTTTGATCTGATTTCCAAACGTTTTTGTGATCGATTTTGTATAGAAGTGATCGGAAAATCGGTGAGAAAATCATTGATGGATTTGTTGGAAATAATCGATTCAACCCAACTATCAGACAGGAAATTGCATGGCATGTACCAGTCAATAGGATTTGGGTTAGAATTACTGCTGAAGCGCACTTGAAACCAGTAAAGAAACATATGCCTACTCCTAACCTACAGCGAACTGCTGATGTAAGTGGGGACCCTTAGTTACTCTGGGTACATAATAAGGAACTTTAAAATGTTTTTTGGACTACAGTTTCAGAATCTAATGAAAACAGTGATGTGATTCGTACTCTATTGAATTTCATTCTGTCCACACTGAAAGTTGTGTACTGTTCTGATTTTGTGACTTGGGTTACACTTTAAGTAAAGTAACTAGAGAATTTGACATTGGCAGCAATAACACTATCCAAGTGTGACAAAAAGTAAACTTTCACCATTTCAAGTCCTCAGCATAAGCGACTGCGTGCGTTACATGCTGATTTAATGAGGCATAATCTGACAACAACCTCTGTAAATCCTCAATTGTTAAGCAGCAAGTGGTACTTACCGAGCCCGATCTGCACATTGCTATGTAAATAAAAGAAGCTGAGCTTCTGCAGTGTTTGACGTCAGACCTCGTGACTTTGCAATTAGGATGGGGCTCTGTAGGATATAGCTTGTTTTTTTTTTCCAAAATGTACCCTTTCATGTGTTTCTAAATATAGTATAATATTATGCACGAGCAAGCAGTGAATTAGCAATATAAATGTGCCCCGTATCATTATGTGTAGATTATATATGGATGTACACGCATCATAAAATGATGATGGCGGGGGAACATTTTTCAGAGAAATGGCCTGGAGCATTGCACTTAGCTGTTACTCTGTCCATGCCGGTCTTTTCCCTGAATGTGCTCAAGGCCAGCAGTGAGAACATTTGTAGTAGGAAAAAGTTGCCTAAAAAAATGAATTACAAAAACACATTAGCTCAGCATTCTGTCGGATACTTTTCTCCTTTTAAAGGGAACCTCAGGTGAGAAGGATATAGAGGCTGACATACTGTTTCTTTGTATTATTGATTTAGAATAACAAGGAAAAAAAATGTCAACCATACCAATTGCCTGGCGCTACCTGATCTCTTTGGCTGCAGTAGTGTCTGAATCACACCTGAAACAAGCATGCAGCTAATCCAATCAGATTTCAGTCAGGGCACCTGATTTGCTTGCTTGTTCAGGATCTATGGGTAAAGTTTTTACAAGCAAGTTAAGCAGGGCGGCCAGGCAATTTGCATTGTTTGAAAGGAAATAAAGATGTCAGCCCCCCTATCCTTCAAGGGACCTTGAGGTTTCTTTCTGGAAACACTGTTCTTTTTTTTGTAGTCCCCCAAATACCACACAAACCAGTTATGTTGTATTTGACAGTTTGCAAATATCTTTCATTTGACCATTTCTCATACAGCCAAGTGTCTAGTGCTACAATATTCTTGTATCTCCCTTCCTTTATAGAGGCAGTGCATTACATCATCAAAACGTAGTACATTGCATTTTGGGAGTGGCTGTGACAGATCTGTCTCTCAGCTTTCCTACCCGATGACCTATATAGGACAGTGTGACACAGATTGCCATTTTTTTCTTCTACCTCCTGCATTGCCTTCTAGTGGTGAATGGTGCCATGCTGCAGTTGAGTTCACCTTCCCTCCATCATACCTCCCAACTTTTTGAGATAAAAAAAAGGAAACTTTAGCCACACCCCTGCCACACCCCTAATCATGCCCCAGCACACCCTTAGGCTCCCTGCACACTGCAAATCCGTTTTCCGATTCCGTTTCCGATTCCGATTCCGTTTCCGATTTTCCTTGAATACATTCAACAGAAAAACGGATCAAAAAACGCAGCATGCAGTTAAGATTAAAAATCTGAATCGGAATCGGATGTAAAAACAGATTAAAAAGCGGAATCGGAATCTGAAATGCATGCAGTGTGCAAGAGGCCTTAGTCATGCATACAATTTTAGAGTCAATTACTGTATTTTTTGGACTATAAGACTCACTTTTTCTCCCCCAAAATTGTGTGTGTGTGTGTGTGTGTGTGTGTGTGTGGGGGGGGGGGGGGGGGGGTAACTGCGTCTTATAGTCCAAATGCAGGGAGTTCCTGACTTGTGAACACCTGCCAATACAAACCTCCAACTCCTCCCTCTACTGTGCCCATGCAGAGGAGGACACAGGGGGACAAATGGAGGACACAGGGAGACACAAGAGGTACAAGGGGGCATGAGGTACAAAGGGGGCATAATTCACAAGATGCCCCTTCACCATGGATGCACCAGGTTTAGTATACATATTTTTTGCCCTGGTTTTTGTTCTGTACACCTAGGTGCGTCTTATGGTGAGGAGCGTCTTATAATACGAAAAATACGGTAAACACATTTTTAAGCAGATAAAATACATACCGTATTTTTCAGGCTATAAGACGCACTTTTTCTCCCTCAAAAGTGGGGGGGAAAAGTCAGTGCGTCTTATAGTCCGAATACTACATATTTGGACCTGAGCCTCCTTCCCGTCTGCATCCCCCGTCCATGTGTCCCTCTATTTCAGTGTCTGCCTGCTCCCGGCGTATGCATGTCCCTGTGTCTGCATGTCGTAGTGTAATAATCACATAGATGAAACTGCCCGGTGTCTGCTTGTCCCGGGGGCCGCCTGTCTCCAGTCACTCTGTGACCCGGTGTCTGCGTGTCTAAGTGTAATCACATACACGCAGCTGCCCGGTGTCTGCTTTTCCTGGGGCCGCCTGTCTCCAGTGTTGGTGTTCCAGCCAGGGTAATAATCATATACATGTAGCTGCCACTTATTAACCACGCTATCCCCCATGTCTCAAATACATACCTCGTATCTTTTATCATCGCGCTGTCCCCCGCTACCGCCGCAACTTGCATCATCTGGAAGTCCTGGACGTTTGCAGAGAATTAACCAATCAGGCAGGGGGCGCTGGCTTTAACGGCCAATCAGAATGCTCTCTGCTCCCTGCTCCTATGTTGATAGGACGCGATGGTCTCGCGGGCGGGACCACCTCTCCGTCAATTGGGCCAATCACAGCGCGCAGAGATTGGCCACCAGCCTGATTGGTTATTCCTCTGCAAAGACGTCCAGGACTTCACGATGATGCAAGCTGCGGCGGTAGCGGGGGACAGCGCGATGATAAAAGATACGAGGTATGTATTTGAGACACGGGGGACAGCATGGTTAATAAGTGGCAGCTACATGTATGTGATTATTACCCTGGCTGGAACACCAACACTGGAGACAGGCGGCCCCAGGACAAGCAGACACCGGGCAGCTGCATGTAATTACACTTAGACACGCAGACACCGGGTCACAGAGTGACTAGAGACAGGCGGCCCCCGGGACAAGCAGACACCGGGTAGTTGCATTTATGTGATTATTACACTGTCACAAGCAGACACTGGGTCACAGAGTGACTGGAGACAGGCAGACACGGGGACATAGGGGGTTGGCAGACATGCAGACCCTGGGACACAGCACACACTGGGACAATGGGGATAAAGACCCTGGACATGGAGGAAACAGGGGACTAAGGAAGAGGGTCAGAGCACAGGGCATTGGACGCCAGGACAGAGGACACAGGTGGACAGAGCACATGGAGACAGAGGAAGGGGGAAAGAAGACACAGGGGCCAGAGGACACGGAGACAGAGGAAAGGGGAAAGAAGACAGGGGGCCAGAGGACATGGAGACAGAGGAAAGGGGAAAGAAGACACAGGGGGCCAGAGGACATGGAGACAGAGGAAGGGGGGGAAAGAAGACACAGGGGGCCAGAGAACATGGAGACAGAGGAAGGGTGAAAGAGGACACGGGGCAGAGGACACAAGGTGGACAAAGTACAGAGGGACATAGGAGGACCACAGGGGGCAAAATAAATACAAGGAATGCATAAGGGGAGCAAAATAATTGGAGGGAAAGATCCATAAGATGCTTCTGCACCATAGACACACCTAGGTTTAGTTTTTGTTTTTTTTCCTAATTTTTGTCCTCTAAACCTAGGTGCGTCTTATAGTCCGGAGCGTCTTATAGTCCGAAAAATACGGTAGATTACACGGATCTGTACACGGAGTCCTAAAAGAGGGACAATTGAGGAAGAAAGAGGGACAGAGGGACTCCGTTCCCAAAGAGGGACTGTTCCTCCATAAAAGGACGGTTGGGAGTTATGCTCCCATTGTCATCTATAAATTAAGGATTGGCTATAATTTGAGGATTTTTGCCGGACCGTCAGGCTCCCAAAGGATGAGGGAGAGAACCTTCCTGTCAGCAGGATTGCATGATTGCTGCTTCTGCCCCCTCATTGTGCAAAAAAAGGAAAAAAAAACAAGTCAGTGCAAAGTTTATGCAGTAAGGAATCTAAACAATGGTTTACATTCCAGGCTTGCAGGACTTAGCCCCATCTGGAACTGTGAGAAGAGAGAAGAGGGTCGGGATTCAAAAGCAAATGATAAAGTTATTGTTTCAGTCACACACCATGGAAGCAAACCACTTGATAGCAAAGATTGATGGGATTCAGCAGTTCAGCAAAAAATGCAAGATTGTTCAAAGGGTTCAAATGCAGATAGCAGCGTTCAGCAGTGTGCTCAGCATTTTAGTAGATACAGGATATACTCTCAAAACATATGTAAATGCTATGAGCCATTTACTAACACCATTGATATAATTGTGCTCAATTCTTTGTGCTGTGTTATGGTTTAGTTCTTGCATCCAGACTATTACAAATATTTGTGGTGCTTGACCACAAATTTTCATCCTATGTGTGGAAGCACCACACTCCCCACACTGATCACAGGGTGGGTGCTGTGCATTTTTGGCAGTTCACACTGTGATTGTGATGATTTAGCAATCATAGAATATTTAATGAAAATACAAGTTTTGATATTTTTATACATAGTTTTGGATTCTCTCTTTTTGTATACTGTTAGTCTATTATGGCCTTGTCTGAGGTCTGCCTTGGAGATTCAATTATTGATTCAATCTGACTTTCTTGTGTAGTGTCACATGGAGCTCTTACATCCTTTAACCCTTTAGCAGCACATTTATTTAGAGGCTTGCAAGTGCTCTAGTCCAAATTATTTGAGCACATGTTTTTATTTACTATTTGCTACATTTCCCTGCTTCTAATTAGTACTGCGGTAATGTGTATGTATGACCACTTGTCACTAGGGAGCAGTGTGAGATAATAAAAGCGGACTTCTGCTTTCAGTTTTTATATTTTCTGCTAGTAGAGAGAGATCAACGTATTCCAAGAATTTACAGCACAAGAAGTTCTGCCGACTAAGGTCAAAAGCAATGCACTTATCTCAAACAAGAACTTTTTTGAAGTTTCTAATGGGTTAAAGTAGATCTATGTGTGGAGGGGGACAACAGTATTCTTCCCTTCTTCCTTGCTGTCTTCATGTTTACAGTTCCTTCAGTGATCTATTTTGCACCACTGAAAACCATAATCTCAGCGATCTAAGCTGCTGTGGTGTAGAGTGGAGCAGAAACTTAAACATACTTTCTACACAGGAGATTGTGACATCCAGCAGCATGGGACAGAGCATTCCTCTTTTAGGCCTTCGTACTACTCCAACTTCTCAAACGTCTTCTTTCTGCTGTTGCCATCTTTTTTTACTGTTACATATGACATTAGTGCTGTCTTCTGGTCCTTGTCTACAATGATGATGTTTGGTTTCATAGTTATTTTGGCTGAAAAAATAAATACGTCCATCGAGTTCAACCAGAAAATAAAGTACAACATCAGCCTGCACCCTCACATATGAAAAGTAAAAAAGTGCTGGAGAAACAGTTTCACAGAGCTGAATTAGCCTGAATACTTGCCGGTGCCTGGTCTCTGCTGGATTGCTCACACAGCTACAATGTCATGCAAAACAAAAAATTGAGACGGCACACTACTGGTTGCAAAACTTTGCTGTATTGAGTGGACAAAAACACTACATGTTACGGATAAAACTATCCTTCATCAGGTGTCAAACAGCAATGAAAAGTACATACACAAGTATAAATACAATCCAAATGTGTGCACCCCACCCATTATGGCTCCTCCCCTGGAGCCATTAACTCTTAAGTCCCAAGTCTCAAAAATGTATAAAATCCCAAAGGTCATATGGCACTCCTTCACGGCTACCAACAAATAATATTCAGTGACTGACCGTACTCCAGGCACTTTTGAGGAAGGACTGCCATGAAACCACCTGTGAACAAAACATGTGGTTATAATCTTGAGTTAATACATGCTACAACCATAGAGATACAATCTGGTTACATTGCACCTTCCCTATAAAAAACACTTAAGAGGCAACCTCTCATTCATCCCTCTAGGGGTCACTACGTCCATAGAATAGATCCACCATGCCTCTTTTTGTTTTAACCTCTTCTCTAAATCACCACCTCTACTGGACGGATTCACAGCTTCTAAAACGCACCAACGTAATTGTGCGGCATTGCGGCCTGCTTCAAAAAAATGTCTCGCTACAGACGTATCGTAATTCTTACGTTCCCCTTCAGCATATTTAGTAATGGCACGTTTGTGCTCCTATATGCGGGTCCTAACGGTTCTGGTTGTTTCCCCCACATACATGAGCCCGCATGGGCACTTAAGCCCATATATGACCCATGTTGTGGAGAAATAATGTCTCCCTTTGATGGCTATTCGCTCGCCTGTGGGAGGATGACATATTCTGTCACCCTTAATAATGCCGCTGCACACATTGTAGTTTAGGCATGGATATGTCCCAGCCTTCCCTGTAATTGTGTCACTCTTAGTGGGGCTGTATCTGTATGTCTCACCCTGTCAAAGATGGTCGTGCCTCTTCTAATTGAAAAAAGCGGTTCCTCCTGAAATAATGCCCCTAAATCTTTATCATTACTTAGTAGAGGCCAAAACCTGCGTATGATGTTCTTAATTCGTTCAGTATTCTTGCCCAAATTGGTAACAAATGGTATTTTATTTGGGGCCCTTGTCCTTTCTACCTTATTAAGTAAAGTGGACCTGTCTATCGCCCTAACCTCTCTATTGACGGCCTCCACCTTCTGCATGTTGTAACCCTTCTGGGCAAACTTAGATGTCAATACACGGCTTGCTCTCACATAGTCATCTTCCCTTGTACATATCCGTCTCGCCCTGAGGAATTGCCCCCTGGGAATGGCCCTCACGACATGACTGTGGTGATGGCTGTCAGGACGCAACAGATTGTTGCGGTCAGTGGGTTTGCGATACAATTTGGTAACAAACCTGCCGCATGAAACACTCAGGGACACATTCAGAAAGCTGATGCTCTCTCTGGACATTTCAAGGGTAGGGTGGGCCCGCTTCCCCTCATTGATCATCTCAAGGAGCAATTCCTCAGGGCCCCTCCACTGAAGCAGCACATCATCCACAAAACGAGAATAGTGGAATATGTATGGCATATTGTAACGATCGGTGGGCGCAGAGAGTATCTGATTACCGGTGATCTGCAGTATCGCCGGAAATACAGATATATACCAGATTATAAGTGATCTGCAGTCTCACCGATAATCCGATATACAAACTAACCTCTGTTCGCCTGAGTAGAGTGTAGTGTTTTGGTGTAACAGTAACACTAGGAGGCCTAGGCCTCAGTGCAGCAAGGAGAACTGCACGGATTCCTTCCGCAGACCTGAGCTCTCCAAGACGGGAGGAGTCAGACTGACAGTAGGAAGGAAAGTCCGAGAGTGACACTCAGGAAGAAGTGTCACTAACAGGACTGGGAACCGCCTCCAATCGTGAGGTCGGTTCTCGAGGTCAGACAAGCCAGGTCGTACACACACGGACAGATAAAGTACAAATACAGTAGGCAAAGGCGGAGTCAAAGTACAGGCAGGGTTCGGCAACGGGGTATCAGATATATCGGGGTACAAAATCAGGAGGCAGAAACAGAGTCTAGGAACGAGCCGAGGTTCGGCAACAGAGTATCAGAAATATCGAGGTACAAGGTCAGAGTTCAGGAGGATAGTCGAGGCAGGCAAAAGTCATAACATATAATCACAATCAAACTAGTACTTTAGCTATCAAATATCTAGCTAAGTGTAGGATTACAGCTCCAGCTGGTCCCGGCACACTTCAGGATCTGACTACGGATCTGGGTGCTCCCACGTATGTGATCGCACGCCAGACAAAGAGCAAGTGAACAACCAGCAGTATATATACTCTAGGACCTTTCCAGGACCTCCCTAATTGCTGGTCCAATGAGAGCAGTGGAATTTGTCAGCTGACCCAGCTGGTCAGCCGACACCCTTCTAACTGCTATTTAAACTCTGCCTCTCTGCTCGCGCGCGTGTAAGTCTGAATCTTGGTGGACTATCAGTCCCAGCCACACCAGTACTGTCATGCAATGTATCTAGTGCGGGGGCCGCCTCTGATGCGGATTCCGCCGCACTGCCTATGCGGCACGCGGCGTTTTTTCCGCGTTGTGACGCCATGCTGGACGCGGAAACAGCCGCCTCACCTCGAGAGATGGCGGCTTTTCCGCGTTTCCTTACAGTACCCCCCCCCCCCGAGGAGTGGACTCCGGACAACTCCCACCAGGTTTCTCGGGGTGTAAGGCATGAAACACCCTTTTTAATTCGTCTGCATGCATGCGCGTCCCCGGTACCCATTGCCTCTCCTCAATGCCATACCCTTTCCAGTGCACGAGGTATTGTACCAAGTTTTGTACAGAGCGTGAATCTAGAATCTTCTCCACCTCATATTCGTGTTGGGCATCTACCAAGACAGGAGGAGGAGGAGTGGGACCCACCTGGACTGCTGGCTTAAGAAGGGACACGTAGAAAGACCTCACCCCCCGCATGTTAGAGGGAAGATCAACGGTGTAAGTAACATCATTGACTTTCCTGACAACCGGGAATGGACCCACAAACCTGGGACCAAGCTTATTCGAAGGTTGTCTTAGGGTCAAGTGACGTGTGGACACCCAGACCAAGTCTCCTGGTCGGAACTTCCACTCCAGCGACCGTCTTTTGTCAGCTTGACCCTTCTGACTCAAAAAGGCCTTCTCCAGGTTACTTCTAACCGTCCCCCAAAGGTCCTTCAATGACTTTTGCCAGGCCTCCAGGGCTGGGAAAGGAGTGGAGGCTATAGGTAATGGGGAAAATTTGGGTGATCTCCCCGTCACCACCTGAAAGGGAGAGAATCCGGAGGACGAATTTTTTAAATTATTCTGGGCAAATTCTGCGAAGGGCAGGAATCTGACCCAATCGTCCTGCGCCTCTGCCACATAACACCTTAAAAATTGCTCTAAAGACTGATTTATTCTCTCAGTCTGGCCGTTGGTCTGTGGGTGATAGCCCGATGAAAAAGATAGCTTTATGCCCATGAGGTGGCAAAAAGCTTTCCAAAACCGTGAGACGAATTGGACTCCCCTGTCTGAAACTATGTCTTCGGGAATGCCATGTAAACGGAAGACATGAGTGATAAACAACTCGGCCAATTCCTAAGCCGAGGGGAGTCCTTTCAAAGGCACAAAGTGGGCCATCTTACTAAAACGGTCGACTATCACCCAAATGACCGCCATACCTTCA
The DNA here is from genome assembly GCF_040937935.1 of Hyperolius riggenbachi. Lineage (NCBI taxonomy): Eukaryota > Metazoa > Chordata > Amphibia > Anura > Hyperoliidae > Hyperolius > Hyperolius riggenbachi. The sequence continues at coordinate 161,000,857 of NC_090652.1, read as the reverse complement.
GACCTGGGAAGCTCGCCCACAAAATCCATGGACAGGTGGGTCCACGGCTCATTCGGGGTGGGCAAAGGCTGCAACGTACCGACAGGTGCCAGCCGGGAGGGTTTACTCTTGGCACATATCAAACACTCTTTTACGTATTCCTTACAATCCGCTGCCAAGGAAGGCCACCAGGCGCATCTGGCTATCAAATCCTGTGTCCTGGATGCCCCAGGATGCCCTGCGTTCTTATGTGCATGAAACATCTCAAGAACCTGCAGGCGAAAAGGCAGAGGAACAAACAGGACCCCTGCGGGCTTCCCTTCTGGAATGTCTTGCTGAAAGGGAGCCAATGTCTCCCTCCAATCCTCCCAAGTTTCAGTGGCTGCCAGTATTAATTTCTGGGGAATAATGGTCTCTGGAATGGAGGGCTGTGCTGTCTCTGACTCAAAACATCTGGATAGAGCATCCGCCTTAACATTCTTGCTCCCTGGGGTGTACGTAATAATGAAAGTAAACCTGGAGAAGAACAACGACCATCGAGCCTGGCGAGGGCTCAACCTCTTAGCCCCCTCGATGTACTCTAGGTTTTTGTGATCGGTGTAAACCGTGATGGTATGTTCAGCTCCCTCTAACCAGTGTCGCCATTCCTCGAAAGCCAATTTGATGGCCAAGAGCTCCCTGTTTCCAATATCGTAATTCCTCTCTGCAGGGGAGAACCTGCGAGAGAAATACGCACACGGGTGCATTCTACCCTGCAAGCCTGACCGCTGTGACAGCACAGCCCCCACCCCAACCTCCGAGGCATCTACCTCCACAATGAATGGGAAAGAGGCATCCACATGTCTGAGGATGGGTGCTGAACAGAATAGGCCCTTCAGGGTGGCAAAAGCATGTAAAGCCTCAGGAGACCAGTGAGTGGTATCCGCCCCCTTCTTAGTGAGGCAGGTAAGGGGAGCAATGACAGTGGAGTACCCCTTTATAAACCGTCTATAGTAGTTGGCGAAGCCAAGAAAGCGCTGAAGGGATTTCAACCCAACCGGCTGTGGCCACTCCAGAACAGCGGAGACCTTGGCAGGATCCATAGACAGGCCTGTGGTGGAAATTATGTACCCCAAGAACGCAACAGATGTTACTTCGAAGATGCACTTCTCAAGCTTTGCGTATAACGAGTTCTGCCTTAACTGATTTAACACAAACCTCACATGGTTTCTATGTTCAGTGAGGTTGTTGGAGAAGATAAGAATATCATCAAGATAAACTAGTACAAATTTCCCCAACACCTCCCGGAATACCTCGTTAATGAGTTCCTGAAAAACGGCCGGAGCATTACATAACCCGAAGGGCATCACCAGGTACTCATAATGCCCGTCTGGTGTATTAAAGGCCGTCTTCCACTCATCGCCCCTTCTTATACGTATCAGATTGTACGCGCCCCGCAAATCTAGCTTAGAAAAAATCTTAGCGTCAGTAACCTGAGTGAACAAATTATCTATCAGTGGCAACGGATAGCGATTCTTTATAGTAATCTTGTTGAGACCGCGATAATCGATGCAGGGTCGCAAGCCTCCGTCTTTCTTTTTGACAAAAAAGAACCCTGCTCCAGCAGGTGACCGGGACGGGCGAATGAAACCCTTGGCCAAATTTTCACGGATGTACTCCTGCATGGCCAATTTTTCGGGCCCTGACAGATTGTACAAGTGACCCCGGGGGGGAACACAACCTGAACGGAGATCAATGGGACAATCGAAAGGACGATGTGGGGGCAATTTATCAGCTGCCTTGGGACAGAACACATCGGAAAATTCAGAATACTGATCTGGTACCCCTTCCACCTGAAATCTGGTTTGCCCCAAGGTCAACTTCCCCAAACACCGCTGAAAACAACGAGGTGACCAAGTGGTTAACTGACCCGTGGCCCAGTCTATTTGAGGTGAATGAAGTTGCAACCACGGCATGCCTAGGATAATAGTTGAGGTAGACATGTGCAATACAAAAAACGATAATTGTTCCCCATGCAGTGCCCCTATGGTGACCTTCACCTCCGGGGTCTGTGACAGAGCATGATTCCGTTGTAGAGGGGAATCGTCTACTGCCGTGACCTGAATGGGGGGTGTCACAGGAGTGAGCGGAATACCCAACTCCTGAGCAAACTTAAAGTTCATAAAATTGGCCGCTGAGCCTGAGTCAATAAAAGCCTCAGTGGCCACAGATTTCTTCTCCCATGTAACTGTACAAGGGAGAAGCAATTTCTTTTCTTTAAGGGGTGCAAGTGGCGTGCCTAGGGTGTCACCCCCCACTACTCCTAGGCAAATTCGTTCCCCGACTTGTTCGGGCAGTTGATCCATCATTCTCCGCCTTCGCTCCACCTGGGTCAATTTCGAACAACCAATCTGCATTGGTTCGGGTGGAGGCAAGGCCGGAGGAGATGAGACAGACGGAGGTGGCGTTACTAAGGGTGCAGCGGAGGGTGCCACATATGATGTTACCCTGGCACGGTGACTGCCCCGAATCTGCCTCTGATGGCGTAATCGACGGTCGACTCGAATGGCCGATGTGATGGCCTCATCGACTGTCCTGGGCTCGGGCAAGGTTAGCATTAAATCGGAGACCTCCTCTGACAACCCAGACAAGACGTAATCCATGAGGGCAAAATTATCCAATCTGGCCGTGACTGACCATCTGCGAAATTCAGCCGCGTAATCCTCGACTGAACCCCTGTCTTGCCGCAAAAGTTTGAGCTTTCGCTCAGAGGTTGCCGCAAGATCAGGGTCGTCGTAAATTACGGCCATGGCCTTAAAGAATTCCTCTACCGAGGTCAGAGCAGTATCGGTAGGAGGCAGGTTGTATGCCCATGACTGGGAGTCACCAGTCAGTAAAGTTTTAATAAAGGTGACCCGTTGGGTCTCAGTCCCCGAGGATCGGGGTCTCAACTCGAAGTACGATAACACTCTACTCTGAAAATTCCGGAAGTCAGACTTGTGGCCGGAAAATTTATCTGGTACGGGCATACGTATGTCAGCACTAGGAGGGGATCGCACTGAATCAACTGACGTCTGGAGGGTTCGCACAGAGCCTGATAGGACATCAATCATAGTCTTGTGGCTACCCAGCACTTGGTTGATGTTTTCCACCGAAGTGGCAAGTGCGCCCAGACGGTCAGTGTGTGCGTCCATTTGCATTTTTTGGTCTGGCGTTCTGTAACGATTGGTGGGCGCAGAGAGTATCTGATTACCGGTGATCTGCAGTATCGCCGGAAATACAGATATATACCAGATTATAAGTGATCTGCAGTCTCACCGATAATCCGATATACAAACTAACCTCTGTTCGCCTGAGTAGAGTGTAGTGTTTTGGTGTAACAGTAACACTAGGAGGCCTAGGCCTCAGTGCAGCAAGGAGAACTGCACGGATTCCTTCCGCAGACCTGAGCTCTCCAAGACGGGAGGAGTCAGACTGACAGTAGGAAGGAAAGTCCGAGAGTGACACTCAGGAAGAAGTGTCACTAACAGGACTGGGAACCGCCTCCAATCGTGAGGTCGGTTCTAGAGGTCAGACAAGCCAGGTCGTACACACACGGACAGATAAAGTACAAATACAGTAGGCAAAGGCGGAGTCAAAGTACAGGCAGGGTTCGACAACGGGGTATCAGATATATCGGGGTACAAAATCAGGAGGCAGAAACAGAGTCTAGGAACGAGCCGAGGTTCGGCAACAGAGTATCAGAAATATCGAGGTACAAGGTCAGAGTTCAGGAGGATAGTCGAGGCAGGCAAAAGTCATAACATATAATCACAATCAAACTAGTACTTTAGCTATCAAATGTCTAGCTAAGTGTAGGATTACAGCTCCAGCTGGTCCCGGCACACTTCAGGATCTGACTACGGATCTGGGTGCTCCCACGTATGTGATCGCACGCCAGACAAAGAGCAAGTGAACAACCAGCAGTATATATACTCTAGGACCTTTCCAGGACCTCCCTAATTGCTGGTCCAATGAGAGCAGTGGAATTTGTCAGCTGACCCAGCTGGTCAGCCGACACCCTTCTAACTGCTATTTAAACTCTGCCTCTCTGCTCGCGCGCGTGTAAGTCTGAATCTTGGTGGACTATCAGTCCCAGCCACACCAGTACTGTCATGCAATGTATCTAGTGCGGGGGCCGCCTCTGATGCGGATTCCGCCGCACTGCCTATGCGGCACGCGGCGTTTTTTCCGCGTTGTGACGCCATGCTGGACGCGGAAACAGCCGCCTCACCTCGAGAGATGGCGGCTTTTCCGCGTTTCCTTACACATATACTTAGGATTATTCAGAAACATAGACCGTTCCAATGACTCCACAAAAATGTTAGCTATCGAGGGAGCTGCCGGCGAACCCATGCTTGCACCCTGGCGTTGTATGTAAAATTGGTCATGGAACCTAAAATAATTTGATTTAAGAACCAATTCCAAAATGTCGATAATGTTTGGTTTGGGTCTGCTTTAACCGCTTCCTACAACATTCATTAAATGGTACTATTTTTCTATCCACTTTTCTTCAGAACATTTTGGCCATATAGTTGTATATTAAAGCCGTGATGTTATTTTCATTGATCTGTAATGAGAATTTTATGTGTGTTTCCTTTCCTTTTGTTTTTACGGTACTCTTGACATATGTAATATTAAGTGAATTTCACAAGCAGCGAAACCTTTAGTGTGGATTTAATAAAAAAAAATAAAAGAATAGAATATTAAATTAGATATACAATGTTTTGGTTTTAAAATTGAAAAAGCATATCTTAACTGGGATGAAAAATTGAACTTTTACTTACCTGGGGCAAGTTCTAGATAATGAGAACCCAAGAATTCACAAGACTGGGGGGAAAAGTTCAGATTTACTTACCTGGGGCTCTTTCTAGCAACTGGCAGTCTACCAGATCCCTCACTGTGCTTCCAATCCACTCCAGTGTGTTGCTGTCCATGCCCGAGAGCTTGCCATGCATCCAGGGGCGTAACTAGAAATTACTGGGGCCCCTTGCGAAACTTTGCTGCGAAACTATAATGCACAGTTTAGTAAACGCATATTGACGCGGCTGCGTCATCAGCGTGATCCTGTGTGCGGTCACCATAGTGACAGCACAGCCCAGTCCGCCTATTATCCACGTAACCGTGGAAGTACTGTGTTAGAATTAGCAAGGGCTACGTTTAGATATGGACATCTAGTGGTGAAACAAAAATATAGCAATAGAAATGCATGGAAGATGAATAAACAGGTAAGATAGTGATATCTTGAGGGGGAAAGGAAGGCATAGCAATAGAACTAAAATAAGGGTAGTATAAAGATTGTAGATTAGACATAAACAATTTCCAGAGTATTATCACAGTTCCACATTGTTACAAACCAACCCCTCAAAAAAGATATCTAACCATACAATACAGTAGGGTCACATGAATTATTTACAGCAATCTATATGGAAACAGGAAACAATATAATTCAGTTCATATTACAGGGTAACAATAAAAATATGAAAAGATGATCAAACATCAACAGTGAAGTCTATGAAAAGGTACTGTATATATGCATTTAAGTATGTATGCAAAAGCCCCAATCGTCCAGAGAATGTATGCACAAAGGCATGGAGCAATTGGTAAACAATATATACAGTGGGTTGCAAAAGTATTCGGCCCCCTTGAAGTTTTCCACATTTTGTCATATTACTGCCACAAACATGAATCAATTTTATTGGAATTCCACGTGAAAGACCAATACAAAGTGGTGTACATGTGAGAAGTGGAACGAAAATCATACATGATTCCAAACATTTAAAAAAAAAATAACTGCAAAGTGGGGTGTGCGTAATTATTCAGCCCCCTGAGTCAATACTTTGTAGAACCACCTTTTGCTGCAATTACAGCTACCAGTCTTTTAGGGTATGTCTCTACCAGCTTTGCACATCTAGAGACTGAAATCCTAGCCCATTCTTCTTTGCAAAACAGCTCCAGCTCAGTCAGATTAGATGGACAGCGTTTGTGAACAGCAGTTTTCAGATCTTGCCACAGATTCTCGATTGGATATAGATCTGGACTTTGACTGGGTCATTCTAACACATGAATATGTTTTGTTTTATACCATTGCAGTGTTGCCCTGGCTTTATGTTTAGGGTCGGTGTCCTGCTGGAAGGTGAACCTCTGCCCAGTCTCAAGTCTTTTGCAGACTCCAAGAGGTTTTCTTCCAAGATTGCCCTCTATTTGGCTCCATCCATCTTCCCATCAACTCTGACCAGCTTCCCTGTCCCTGCTGAAGAGAAGCACCCCCAGAGCATGATGCTGCCACCACCATATTTGACAGTGGGGATGGTGTGATGAGAGTGATGTGCAGTGTTAGTTTTCCACCACACATAGCGTTTTGCATTTTGGCGAAAAAGTTCCATGTTGGTCTCATCTGACCAGAGCACCTTCTTCCACATGTTTGCTGTGTCCCCCACATGGCTTGTGGCAAACTGCAAACTGGACTTCTTATGCTTTAATGTTAACAAAGGCTTTCTTCTTGCCACTCTTCCATAAAGGCCAACTTTGTGCAGTGCATGACTAATAGTTGTCCTATGGACAGATTCCCTCACCTGAGATGTAGATCTCTGCAGCTCGTCCAGAGTCACCATGGGCCTCTTGACTGCATTTCTGATCAGCGCTCTCCTTGTTCGGCCTGTGAGTTTAGGTGGATGGCCTTGTCTTGGTAGGTTTACAGTTGTGCCATACTCCTTCCATTTCTGAATGATCGCTTGAACAGTGGTCCGTGGGATGTTAAAGGCTTTGGAAATCTTTTTATAGCCTAAGCATGCATTACATTTCTCAATAACTTTATCCCTGACCTGTCTGGTGTGTTCTTTGGACTTCATGGTGTTGTTGATCCCAATATTCTCTTAGACAACCTCTGAGGCCATCACAGAGAAGCTGTATTTGTGCTGACATTAGATTACACACAGGTGGACTCTATTTAGTCAATAGCACTCATCAGGCAATGTCTATGGGCAACTGACTGCACTCAGACCAAAGGGGGCTGAATAATTACGCACACCCCACTTTGCACTTATTTATTTGTAAAAAATGTTTGGAATCATGTATGATTTTCGTTCCACTTCTCACGTGTACACCACTTTGTATTGGTCTTTCACATGGAATTCCAATAAAATTGATTCATGTTTGTGGCAGTAATATGACAAAATGTGGAAAACTTCAAGGGGGCCGAATACTTTTGCAACCCACTGTATATATACCGTATACACTCGCATACAAGCCGAATTTTTGACCCCAAAAAAGTGGCCCAAAAGTGGGGGTTTCGGCTTGTATGCGAGTCATCTTCACCCAGGTGCTGCTTCCATGCCCTCCATTGTTTCTGTGCCCCCTCCTTTGCAACATCGTGAATATGACACAGTGATAGCATGATTGCTGACCTGCTGGTGGCTTCGGTGGAGCGGAGAGAGAAGCTGCATCATGGGCAATGATGACCTGCTGTGGCCTCGTTAGATCGGAGAGAACAGAGGCGTCATGAGCTATGCCAGGGATCCCCTTGCCTCTCTGTCCACCGTCATGTGCACTGCTGGGGATCCCCTTCTATCCCACACTCTGTGTCTGCGTCAGTGCCAGGCATTCCCTTGCCTATCTGTCCTGCTTGCCGTGTCACAAATCTATGACGCCATCTAGTGGCGCCTTAAAACACAACCTGCAGGACAGAGCAGCAAGGAAATGCCCTACACTGAAGCAGACACAGCGAGCAAAATGCAACGGGATCCCCGGCAATGCACCTTACACGGAACAGAGGCGCAAGGGGATCCCTGGCATAGTACATGACGGTGCTGCTCTCTCTGCTATAACGAACCCACCAGCAGATCAGCATTGTCCCTGATGCCCAGGAGAGCACGTGATGTGGAACCGAGAGGCAAAAGGATCCCCAGAAAAGCACATGGTGCCGCTGCTCTCTCTGCTCTACTAAAGCCACCAGCAGATCAGCATTGTTCCTGATGCCGCTGCTCCACTCCACTGAAGCCACCAGAAGATCCGCATTGCATGTGACGCCACTGCTCTCTCCTCTCCACCAAATCCACCAGCAGGTCAGCAGTCATATTATCACTGTGCCTTTCTCATGATGTTCCACAGGAGGGGGGTCCACGGATACAGCTGGGGGCTATAGGGCCAGCCAGGGTGCCCCACTGGGAAACTCCGATCACAACCTAATCCATTTGATCCCCACCTACACGAGGCTCCTGGAGACCGCTAAGCCTACTGTCAAGTCTGTCAAGAAGTGGACAGATGAGGCCAAGCTGGAGCTGCAGGCGTGCTTTGACTGCACGGACTGGTCATCCTTGGAGGCACCCACCCTTGATGAATGGTCAGAGAATGTCACCTCCTACATCAGTTTCTGTGAAGAAATTTGCATCCCTTCTAAGACCTTCAAGGCCTACCCCAATAACAAGCCCTGGTTCAACAATAAGCTGCGCCAGCTTCGAAAACGCAAGGATAAGGCGCACAAGTCTGGCTCCCAAGAAGAGTTTAAGGAGGCCAGGTATGCCCTGAAACGGGAACTGCACGCTGCAAAGAGAGCCTACTCTGACAAGCTTGGACTCCGTCTCCAATCCAACAACTCGAGGGAGGTATGGCAAGGCCTCAGAGCGGTCACTAACAACCCCCCCCCCCCTCAACTGGTGACCCCGAGCACTCAGCTGGCCGAGGAACTGAACGTTGAACGAGTTCTACTGTAGGTTCGAGCAACAGCCCAAACAGCTCGGGGCCCCGGGGTCGGGGACGACAGCGGCACCCTCCTCACTGAGAGACCAAGACTGATCTGCACCGGTTGCAGTTCAAGAAGCAGAAGTCCTCATGCTGCTTCGCAAGCTCAACCCCAGGAAGGCTTCAGGCCCGGATGGAGTGTCATCGAACTGCCTAAGAACCTGTGCGGACCATTTGGCTCTGGTGCTCACCACTCTATTCAGAAACTTGCTAGCGGAAGGTACAGTCCCCTCCTGTTTCAAGAGGTCCACAATAATATCGGTCCCAAAAAAGCCAGGCAGCACAGACCTCAACAACTTTAGACCTGTGGCTTTAACACCTACCATTATGGTTCTAGAATGGCTAGTCCTCGCTCACCTGAAACGCACCACTGATGCACTGCTTGACCCACTCCAATTTGCATACAGGGCCAACAGGTCCATAGAGGACGCCATAAACATCAGCCTGGCATACATCATGGAGCCGGCCTGGCTCCTATGCCAGAATCCTGTTCCTGGACTTCAGTTCAGCCTTCAACACGATCTGCCCAGACACCCTGGTCGACAACCTGGCGCAGCTCGGTGTTGACCCCACACTTCGCGCATGGGTCAAGAGCTTCCTTTCAGACAGGACACAACAGGTCAAGCTCGGAAACTGCTCCTCCAGCGTGAGAACTACCAATACAGGGGCACGTCAAGGGTGTGTACTGTCCCCGCTTCTATTCTCTATGTACACCAATAACTGCACTTCCGCCTCAGACTCCGTCAAGGTCATCAAGTTTGCCGAAGTTCTCATCGGCGAAAACGGAGAGCGGGAATACCGGGGGGAGATAGGGAGAATATGCGAGTGGTGCAAGAACAGCAACCTAGTCCTCAACTCAGCAAAGACTGTTGAGCTGATTGTTGATTTCAGAAGGAACCCTCCCACTCACCCACCAGTCTACATAGGCGAGACCGAAGTCTCCAGAGTATCATTGGTCCGGTTCCTTGGTATAACCTTATCCACTGATCTAAGGTGGGAACAGAACACCATCAAAATCCAGAAGAAGGCATAGCAGAGGCTTTTTTTCCTGCGCCAACTTAAAAAATTTGGTATGCCTCGGGAGCTGCTGACCAGCTTCTACACCGCTACTACGGAGTCCATACTTTGCTCCTCGGTTATCGTCTGGTACGCCCGCGCAACGGCCAGCGACAGACATAAACTGCAAAGAATCATTAATGAGGCGGAAAGGATCATCGGATTGCCCCTGCCACCTCTCAATCTCCTCCACGCGGCTAGGATGAGGAAGAGGGCCACCAGGATTTCCTGCGACCCCGCCCACCCTGGCAGCCGCTTTTTTGAGCCCCTCCCATCCGGCCGCCGCTTCCGAACTATCCCAACCAAGACCACTAGGCACAGGAACTCTTTCTTCCCCCAGGCAGTTCTGCTGCTCAACAACTCTGACCCCTGACTCTTCCGTCCTAGTCTGCAACCAGCATACTTGCCTTAGTGGCTCTTCTGCCTTCTCTTCTGCATCTCTAACACACAACATCACAATAGATGTCATCGTACTGTTATGCTGCCAGTTTGTGGAACTGTAGCTGCAAATGTATTGTAAATGCTGTCAGTATGTGTAATTGTCGCCGTATATATGTAAAATGTACAACTGTACAACTGTCATTACGTACTTGCCCAAGCCATGTGTACCACAAGCAATTCCGAGTACGGCACCACCGTACTTGGCGAAAAAATCCATCTTGTATCTTGTATCTTGTCTGCATACTGCAGACATGAAGGGAGGGGAGCTGCCCCATACTGGAGGGAACATCGGGCTATGGGAAGGAAAGCTGCCGAATACTGGGGGAACATTTGGCTATTTATATTGGGGAGAGGGATGCCTCACACTGGGGGCACATCTGGCATTTTTATTGTGAAGGGGCTACATGAGGAGGGGGGTCCTTTTCAAAGAGGAATCTTGGTGACTTCATCTTCAAGTAGGAGTCAGTTGATTCATTTTGAATTCACATTCACAAAGACGCTATAAGACCAAAACAACAGATGCATTGAGGATGTTACAATCTTCACAGATATGTCACTTGAAACGTGCACAGGATGTCATCACAGCAAATCCACCCTAAACCAAATGGCACTCCAAACTTTATAGATGCGAAAATGTACATAAAAACATATACAATAGTCAGGTCTCCTTACCTCCAAAACGTTCACTATATTATAAGAAAAGTTAGGAGTATGTTCAAATCATTGGAGTTCAAAATATTCATGAATTCTCCAAAGATATCCTGTGTGCCCTGTCATAGTATGAAGACGTCGTCTATAAGGCGATGATATACGGTTATTAGTGCTTGGTAAGTAGACACAAACCATTGACAAACCGCCTCTACATATTTATTTTTCTAATATTCTATGTCCTCAAGGTAAGGAGACCTGACTATTGTATATGTTTTATGTACATTTTCACATCTATACACTTTGGAGTACTGCAACTACTCTAAGGGGAAATCCCTTTTTCTTGTATTTAGGCAATATATGTTTTGGGTCATTTAACCTGTTTTCCCTTTTATAAACCTATTCCTAGATATAGGGTGGCATTCAGAGTATATGTTTGAAATGCATTCAAGGCTTTAGCTTGAGTCTAATTAAAAAGTGGTAATCCACAGCCACAGATAAAGTTAGTGTAAGGATGTTTGTTTACTGAGTGGTCCATTCACAACTCCAAAGCTCTATTTAAGTGAATCAAGCTGGTGATCACTAAAGGTAGCCATACACTGGTCGATTTGCTATCAGATCGACCAACAGATAGATCCCTCTCTGAGCGAATTTGATCAGAGAGGGATCGTATGGCTGCCTTTACTGCAAACAGATTGCGAATCGATTTCAGCATGAGACGGATCACAATCTGTGATGGTGGTGGTGCTGCCGCTGACCCCCCCGCCCTCATACATTACCTGCTCCGCCGGCGCGACTCCCCCGGTCTCCGCTGTCTTCTTCTCCGCGCTGGTCTCTGGGTCCGGCAGGCTTCACTTCTTCCTGTCTGGGGGAAGTTTAAACAGTAAAGCGCCCTCTACTGTTTAAACTTCCTGCCGGGACAGGAAGAAGTGAAGCCTGCCGGACCCAGAGACCAGCGCGGAGAAGAAGACAGCGGAGACCGGGGGAGTCGCGCCGGCGGAGCAGGTCATGTATTGCGTCGGGCATTCGAACTCCGCTATGGACACACTCCCGACCCGCCAGTGATCGAGAATAATCTTCCGCACGGACGGATCGACGGGAACAATTGATTTCGGACGGAAATCGATCGTTCTGTCAGTGTTTGCGCAACGATTCCACAGCAGATTCAATCACAGTGATCGAATCTGCTGTATATCGTCGGCAAAATCGTTAGGTGTATGGGCCCCTTAAGTCAGAAGTAGGCAATGAAAGCTCTGATATCCCCAAAGTAATCAGACTACCCACTTTTAAATACAACGAAGATAAAGGTTTGAAGTATTTAACCACTTATTGCAGCGGAGGCAGTATATCTATGCCCCGCTGGTGGCTATTATTGGTTCCAGGGGCATAGATCTACATTACATCTAGTGGCCAAATAGTAAATTACACTCGAATACAGTACATTATATGCAAATACTTTCCTTTCCCATTAAACTAACCCCTTAGCTCCCACTCTCCCATAGTTACCAAAATAAAATATTTGTATTACATTAAATTACATTAAAAAAATTTTTACATAAATACCGTATATACTCTAATACAAAATTGACCTCGTATATAAGTCGACTCAAAAATTCAACCCTCTTAAGCTGGAATTTTTTTATTGACTCAAGTACAAGTCTACCCAGCAAAGTTAATGGCTGCACTTGGGGATCAGGAGGGGTTAATGACTGAACTGCATACAGTATTTCAGCCATTAACCCCTCCTGTCCCTTAAGTGCAGCTAATACCTCCTCCAGGCTCCCAAATGCTGCAATTATTCACTCCCTTTTATACAGGCCAGTATTTCCCCCCTTACTCAGTGTGCTCAGTGTTGCCCGTGACTTGTGTATAAGGGCTTGTAATTAGTGACGGATGCAAAATGGAAAAATGACACCTTTATTTCCAAATAAAATATTGTCATTATACATTGTACTAGGGACATCATTTACACAAATACACGTTGTCATAACTGGGACAAATAGGCAAATAAAATGTGTGGCTTTTATCCACAGCAGCATGTTTTATTTTAAAAAACTATAATGACCGAAAACTGAGAAATAATGATTTTTTTCCATTTTCTTCTCATTCCTGTTAATATACATTCATACTAAAGTAATTTTTAGCAAAATGTACAACCCAAAGAAAGCCCAATTGGTGACGAAAAAAAAACAAGCTATAGATAATTTTGTTGTGATAAGTATTGATAAAGTTATTGGCGAATGAAAGGGAGGAGTGTTGAAAGGTGATAATTGCTCTGGTACACAAGGGAAAACCCCCCTCAGTGGTAAACTGGTTAAAGAACATAACAATCTAAGATGGGGCAGATCACCCACCTCTTTACACATAGGCCCCCAAATCTCGGGGCCCATCTACATCATTAGCAGTTCTGAGCAGTGCACAATGCCTGGTCCCACTGCTGCCTGTAACAGGGTTCAATTAACAATATATGTGAATGGGACCACACCCCAAGCGTGTCAAAATGTTGCCAGCTGGCTTTGTTCCTTGCACAACATTGCATTTCTCACACTGTGAAAGAGAGCATTATTATGAACAGGAATTCTGCTGTGAGGCTCTGGCTAAGGGGTGGTACAGAGCTTTGCATTACATTTAGGCCTGCTTCACACTCACAAAACGCAATCGCAATCACCTCTTGAATGCGATTTAGCAGTGCAAATTTTTGGTGATTTTTTTTTTTTTTCTGCCGATTCCATCTTGTGATTTTCAATCAAAAGAAGGAGAGGTACTTATCCGTTAGCCGGGCACATCTGGCAGGTGGCGCTAATTACTATTCCCCCTCCAGGCCGCCATGGATAGTAGGGAAAGATGTAACTCTGGTGGAGTTTTGTCGCCACCTGCCGGATGCGCCCGGCTAATGGATAAGTACCGAAGGAGATTTGTGATTGCCGCCAAAATGCTGCATGCAGCATGTTTGAGACTTATGCAAATCGCAAACGCTGCAGTGAGAATGATCCCATAGGGACACATTAATGAAACACTCCTCAGAAGTGGCAGAGTTTGAACCAGCCCTCACTGGGAACAGATCATTAGCACCTGTGGCCCATTTGCAATTCACTTTTTCTCCTGAGTTTTCTCCTAGGAGATATTTTTTTTCAACTCCTATTTAAAATAACTTTTGAGCATTTTACATTTAAGGAAGAACAAGCAAGTAGGAGGCAATGTCCATCAAAATTATTTTGAGTGTTTTCTTGCTTGCTGGTGGCTTAAAAGGCATTTCATTTACAAGTTGTGAAAATATCACTTAGGAGAAAACTCAGGAGAAAAAGTAAATTGCATACAGGCCTGTGTGTCCAAAACTGATCAAGTCTATGGTGCAGAGAACTGCAATTTGCAAACACTGAAGCACTGCTATGTGTAAGCAGTGTTTATCCTTTTCCATGGAGCCATGCTATTTTTACTGCACTGCAGATCTGCCATTTAGTATTTTGTGGCTAAAAACTAAAATAAAAAACTAAAAGTTCTAATCCAATAAAATAGATAAAACTCATTTCCAGGTGTGGTCATAGCCAGTCATAGAAATACAAACTATTGTTTTTAAATTCTTTTTGACATATGTTCCATTTTAAATATTTTGCTTTTTTTGTAATTATATCCTGTTTTCATTTTAGGCATGGCCATAGAAGACACGGTTTCAGCAAAACTTGTCTATGACTCCTGGATAGAAAGTAACACCGTTAAATAAAAGCAAATAGTATAGTCACTGGTATAAACATCTCATAGCACTTCCAATAAACTGTTTTTCTATGCATTTGTTACACTATTATTATGTTTATTATTCCTACAGACATACCAATTGCTCTGCTGCATGTATTAAACATCATTAGCACTTTACTGTCTAATTCAATGTAATTTTAGTTGTAATAAGCCAGTACAATGTGCACCAACCTCTTATCTATTTGTTATTATTCAATAAACTATTTGTAGTTATTTTGTGCACATGACAAAGGTAATTGGAAATGATTGCAGCGTAACAATAATTGTACTGATGAACAATACATTATTTTATGAAATCATTATTTGGTGTTTTGTCAGTTACATAATTAAATACGATCTGTTTGTTAAAATTATAATGATTTACGGTTTAGTATATTTTTATATTTTATTCACATTGATGCTTACGATTGTATTGTCACTTCAGGGGCTTGATTCACAAAGCCGTGACAACTCTTATCACAGTTGCGCTAGCGTTTTGCGCGCTATACTGCGCGTAACAATTTTCACACGCAATCGCATTTTTCATGCGAAAGTTTGCGATTGCGCGTGAAACCCGTTACGCACGTTGTAGCGCACGCAAACCGCTAGCGCGACCATGATAAGAGTCATCACGGCTTTGTGAATCAAGCCCCATGTACCAATGATGCCACTGCTGACACAACTTTTTGAATAGCACCTGATTCATATTACCCCTCCCCCCCCCCCCAACCCCATACCTTTACCTTGAGATGGTTATATTGATTTATCCATTCCCTACTCAAAATGCCCACTGCGGGCGGTCTTGCAGGCTTTCCCCAGCTGCCATTGGGCAGCTGTCTCTCCCTGGCCGTGCCTCCGCTACTCCCCCGCCTCCCTGCTCGCTGGCAGAGAATCTCTCGCTCCTTCCAATGTCGTGACCCCAGAGGTCACAAAAGTGAAAGTGAGCCCTAGCATGCCAACGGAGCTGATTTTTTTTTAATAATATACTCAAAATAAATGTGACAGTACAATTTTACCAACTTTTAGGTACTTTTCAATTAAAAACTGCATAAAAGTTGTTTTAAAGAGAACATGAACATTATCTCCTAGGAGATAACTTAGGAGAAAAAGTTAATTGCATATGGGCCAGTGCATCTTTTAGAAAGCGCAACATACAGCATTTTGTTTGGGAAACTACTTGCATTTTAATGCAATTGATAACAGTTGAAACTGAAAGCACACATGAAAACACACAGCTGGATGTGTGAACACATAGGACAGGTTTAAAATAGCCATAATAGACTGCATGCAGCTCTGAAGGCTTCTGTATGAGCACCAAGGTGCTCATGGCTCTGCATTTGCATGTGAAATACTCTGAACTCCAAAGATCTGACACACCGTACCCCCTCCCAGAAGCTCCTCTCATCCTGCAGTGAAGTGAGGGCCTGTCTCTAGAAAGCAATTGGGATCCAGCCACGGGCCCTACATGCCTTCATCACTGGACTTTCAGGGGAGGTGGTAAGGGAAATGGGGAGAGGGTCCACCTGAGTGTTAGCTACACTGGAGAGCAATAATGTCAAACAGTGCCTCAAACTGGCGAATGTATCTCTGTGATAGTTTAAATCTCTTCTCCAGTCACAGATTTATTCTCCTCTCGTTCCAGTGCCAATACACATGACTTTTAAAATGGGGTGCGAGAATCTTGCTGGAGAGTCTCATCAACTGCTGTCTCCTCCTTGTGAGGTACCCTTATCCCAGTGCTAAAGAGGGATTTTCAGCCACAAAATCAAATTCCATTTACCCACTGCTCTGTGTTTAATATGCAGCCTGCAACCCTACCCTGCATTGCAAATACTCCAATCTATTCAGAAATGTTTCTGCTGTAATAAATCTTCTCAGTCAGCCTGGCTCTATTTTTGCCATTACCAACGAGAAGGAAGCTTGTTATCACCCCTCCCACATTCCTGCACATGCCTACGAATATGCTGCCAGGAGATTTGGGCGCAGGATAAAGCCGATTTCCCTGCTCCTGCACAAGTCCCGGTGGCGTTAATTACTATTTGCCCTCCAGATCGAAGTGGATGGTAGGGAATGATGTAATTCAGCTTCCAGCTATTGCTGGTGCCCAGATTACAGTGTTTTTAAAAGTAATTTGCGCTCCTTCTTCTGATAGCGCCCAAATTACTCACTGACCGCTGCTATAGCCGTAATTCCTTTACGGCCTATGGTGACGCCACCTGCGCCCAAATCTCCTGCGCTGTTTTAACAGCGCTCACATTCCTGCTTCTCACTGATTTGCTGAGGGCAGTCCAGAAATCTGACTTATGCAATAAGGGAGGAAATGACATCAGGATTAGCTTCACTCAGAGGGAATCAAGATGGCAAATACCAGGAACAGAATTCTCTGTATTTACTATATAAAATTCGCTGAAATCAAAACATGGACAGTTCAATATGTGAGTAGAACAAATAGCTATCTAATTATATATGTGTTGTTTTTTTCCGGGGATTGTATGGCTATCCCTGCTCCTTTAAGAACGTGGAACCCTTTCCCACTTCTGTGTGCCTCAAAAATTAGGTGGAGGTAATACAATGAGGGTGGCTTATGGTGTTGTCTGGTCACCCAGCTATTAAGGTGGTGACCAAATGTCCACTCTCACTCAGCCCGATGACTTACCTACCTTATTTACTATAAATGTGAAATTGTAGTCAATAAACCACATATAGGTTACAATATTTCATGTTGTTCCAAGACCCATACACATTGCAATCTGATTGTTTAGGGAAGGAATCTTTATGACATTGTGATCAGATTTATGAGTTACCAAGTCATACAAGTGTGTAATTGCTTCTGATAACTTTTACTTAAAGAGGAACTTCAGCCTAAACAAACATACTGTCATTAAGTTACATTAGTTATGTTAATTAAAATAGATAGGTAATATAATCTCTTACCCACCCTGTTTTAAAAGAACATGCAAATGTTTGTGATTTCATGGGGGCAGCCATCTTTTTGGTTGAAAGGAGGTGACAGGGAGCATGTAAACAACGTCCTTATCACCCCTCCCAGTTGCGCGCGCTAGGCAACGAGAACATCAATATCAGAAATCCCATCATACTTTGCACAGCATCAGGGGACAAATGCCCAGGCAGATTTCTTTGATGGGGCGGAGCTTAGGTTCTGAGCAGCTAAAATGAGGCCTGGGTAAGTAAAACTAAGTTCTGATGCTGTGAAACTGTTAAAGAAACACCAAGCCTTTTCAGTGCTGCTGAGTAGATTTTTAGTCTGGAGGTTCACCTCATTTTGACTGCATCTAAAAAGGTTGATGCAGAATTGTGTGGCCTCCTAATGTTTCTGTAATGTATCCTAAATGCTCAAGGCAGCAGGAACGAAGGAGTAAATCCCTTGTGTAAGCACTACCCAAATAGTCAGACCTGGGAAATACATAATTTCCAGAGATTCTCAGAGATACATGAATCTGATGGATGAAGAATCCATCAGCATTTGCTTGAAGCTGAAATATAAGTATTCATTTCGTAAAATCGTAAGTTTTCCAAAGCCAACTATTCTCTGTGGACCACTAGATTGAAAAAGTTATATTGCATGAATGCGCTGTGAATACCAATATTACCTCTGCAGAAAGTTGACTTATCTGACATTTAAATATAGACAAACAAGACAAATAACATTTATCATGCTTTTCTCATGGCAGATTTAAAGAGCCAGAGCTGCAGCCACTAGGATGCACTCTATAGGCAGTAGCAGTTTTAGGGAGTATTGTCCAAGGTCTCCTACTAAATATCTGACGGCTTACTGAACAGGAAAAGCCAAGGTTTGAACCCTGGTCTACCGAGTCAGAGCCCTTAACCATTACACTATTCAGCCAATATATAGCTTTTCTGGGCCACCTAGGACTCTATTATCTGCTATTTTTCAAATACAGTGGCAAAATGACAGTTGTTATTTAAAGCAAACCTGAACTGAAAATTAAAAGTCAAATAAATATACACACGTCATACTCACCACCCGTGTAGTTTACTCATTATTCTTTTTTCCCTCTCATGCATCCTGTTTGTCCACTGTGATCAATGGCATTCTCCATCCTCCATTATTAAATGGTGTTACCCCATAACAGCTCATCAGTTGTCCTTTCAGTTATAACTGACAGCAACTGATATATAACTGACAGCAGCCGATGTGTTTCAGTTCTGACAAAATCTTGTCAGAAATGGAAGCAATCATTATAAAGGTGGCCACTAATGATCCAATCTTACCATTTCTATGTAATAAGGGAACTGCCTTAATTATCCATTCAATATATTCATTCAATTTACCCTTATACTACATAGATTTGGTAAAATTGGATGAAAAAGATTGGATCATTAGTGGCCACCTTAAGAAGAAAATGGTGAGCTTCTGAGGTACGTGTGTTTGTTTTTAATAATTTTTTACTCGGTTCAGGTTCCCTTTAACTCTTCTAGGAAAACTGCCGTTATGCTAGAAATAACAGTCCCTACCATCCTACCCTATGTCATAACTCTGGGAAAAAATCAATAAGGGTGTGTGTACATTGCTGTTTGCATTTCATTAGCATTTGATCTGAGTTTTAGTAGCATTTGGTTTCTGTTTCCTATTATCAAAACAACCAGAGAACGGACCTCAAATGCAGAGGAATAGATCAGACAATGAAAATCCAAACGCCTATTAATACTGTTCCATAAGATTTAATTTCAAGATTTAAATTCTGCAACTGCGTGTCTGCACAGATCTAGTGTGACGAATGGGGAATTATCTCCGTGGTCAGCGCACAAGATGTGCGCTGACACTGCGGAAACCCTCCACAAATGCTTAAATAACAGAACCCAGCTTTGGTGCAATGCACCTGTAGAGAGGAATTCCTACCGGCAGATGGAGCTGTGGAGTGCAGAGGAATAAACCCTCTGCACTGCCACAGATGCCAGTAGAAATTGTACGAAGTGAAGCTATACAGGGCAAGATAGCCTCTCTCTCGAGAGAGAGTGAGCACAGAGACAGAATGTATGTATGTCCAACAATCTAGTCGCCACCGGGCGACGGTGGACACACAACAGAGAAGACCAAGCGAGAACGCAATCGCAAGAATGGCGATTGCTAACAGTGACACAAGACTGAGCAAAGACAGAGCATAGGAAGGATAAAGACAGAACCAATAACAAACTGTAATCCAACATGAAGGAGCAGACAGGACTAGCTACACGCGGTCACCACACGTTAAGCGCAATAGCGACAAAGCGCGTGCCAGGCACGGTCACCACACGAAAAGCGCAACAGTGACAAAACGTACCAACCCTAAATAACACATAAACCTGACAATGACGACAGACAAATAACGCGAACGCTTGCTAATCGGTTGCCTCCCACCAGACAACAGCAAGCGTTCTTGCTGGACAAGACAGACTAAAGGAGTAACCAGTAGCAACCGCAGCTAAGGTTATACTCCAAGACAGACAAAGAAGATCCACCGCCTCTACCGCCAGGGCGAATGCAATCTAGGAACGAAACCAAACGATTTACTGCCGCAGGCGACAGTACAATCGCAGGGACAAGACAAAAAACAGCACAGGAATAAACAGTACAAATAATACAAAGCCTGACTGCACTACAGAGA
This sequence comes from Hyperolius riggenbachi, assembly GCF_040937935.1. Taxonomy (NCBI): domain Eukaryota; kingdom Metazoa; phylum Chordata; class Amphibia; order Anura; family Hyperoliidae; genus Hyperolius; species Hyperolius riggenbachi. Next base: position 160,980,617 of record NC_090652.1, on the reverse strand, counting down.
ATGCAAGATGCACTCCCCAATAATTAATTACACTAGAATATATATATATTATAAACAATCAGCAGAGGGGCTGAAACTCAAGGCAAGTCCAGCAGAACCAAACCTTTATGACCAGCAGGGAATTCTGGGAGGAAATGGTATTTATACTGCAAGCCTTCAAAGGAAGCAGATAAACAATTTGCATGACAAGTGGATGCAAATCTCTCACCAGAACAGCACGTTTGAAACTTGCAGAATGAAAACCGGTCTCTTTTCCAGGGACCTGCAGCATATAAACCTGAAAAATGGTCAAAAAGCTGCCTGCCTGTGCAGACAGCAGAGCAGATCATTACATCTAGAAAAACATTTGCGCTTGAAATGAAGCTTTTACCCATGATGGAGTTCTCTTAATGTGACATCAATTTTTAATGAAAGCTCAACTTTACAATTCTCGATTCTTCAGATTTTCTTGTGCCAATGAGTGACAGAGGCATATTATTTTTTATTTCTCATTTCTTCTCCTTATCATAACTCAGAAACATTTCACGTCACTGTAACAGATGACTACATCTGCTCCTAGTCAACAAAGCCACAAACAGCTAATGAGTTTAGATGTTGTTTAATGAATGGACCTTTTTATAACAGCAATTATGTATGCCTTGATTAAAAGGTGACAATAAATGAAGCGTAAATATTTTCACTGGCTTCCGTAGTGTTATGTATAACTGGCTTCCGAAGTGTTATTTAAAGTGGCTCTAAAGTGAAAGACAGCACAGCGTAATGAGATAAAAGTGTAACTATAATACTAATCCTAATTAAGACTTATAGAAAATAGCTGAAGGATGCACCACCAATACGTATGTACTATACAACTGGAAGATTAACACAGGAGTCACCTAGCTCAGGCCACTCAATCTACATACAAGCCAGACTATCATAGAAACATTTGGAGATTTTCGATAATTAACACTTTATTAGCTCTAATAAATTAGCACTGCGTTTTCTCCGTACCTCCATTGGAGGTACACGAAGGAAGCCGGGGCTAAAATGCTGGTGTCACACCCACGCAACATGTTTCGTCCCAGTAAGCACTTTTTCAAACTCCCAGGAGATCGACCTAGCTTAGCAGCCCAGGGAATTAGCATGCGATCTGTTCTTGATCTTGGTGGTTAAATATTTTATGTTCATAATGGAGTTGTACAGGCTCTAAATAGAGGTAATATGCACTTTACATAAGAGGACGCTAGAACAAGGTGTTGCTTGACCGCAGTTACATGGTTACATAGTTATTTGGGTTAAAAAAAGACATACGTCCATCGAGTTCAACCAGAGAACCAGCAGTATATACCAAAATGGAGCGTAACCTCAATCATCACTGTTGTCTGTGGAATTATGTATGCAACTTCGTAAAAGATAGAATAAGAACTCTTGTGCATATTATCCTGTTTGCTCATACACGGCGTGAGGATTGTCATCCAATTATGGACAGTGCTGTTAGGTTTGGCCACCTGCAGCTAGATAGAAAGTTTGTCCCATTGTTGTCCTTTTTAAATTGTTCAGTGTATGGTTGTGGTGCCTTTGTACCTATATGTTTGACTATTAACAGCAGTGAAGCCCATGCATAGCCTTGTATGCTGTTACTGCCCATGGGCATTTAGAGTCAACAGTTATATGTTGCATGTACAATACACCTACCATCAAGTCAGGTGGAGATGGCTTAACAACAATTGTAGTTAGGTTTTGCAGTAGTCAATTATATATATCCAAAATGCAGCATAGGGGACAAGATTCTGAATTCAAAAATCATAAAAAAAAATCCTATGGAAGGGGGCTTTATTGGACTTTCGATCTGCCTAGGTTGCTCTGTGCTGGCCCGAGCTGTATTACAGGGATGTGTGGCGCTGTCTGTGTGTTTTGGTTGTGTGGGACCAGTCCAATTTGGTTTGAGGTTTATTGTGCTTTGGGGACTTTAATGATTTTAGAATTCAGAAACTTGTCCCCTGTGCTGCATTTTGGATATATTTAAGCGACCGTTGCAATAAAGGTTTTGATGCTATATGTGCACCTTAATATACACTTCCAGTCAGGGCCGGTTCTAGACTTTTTGCTGTCTGAGGAAAACTTGTGAGAAGACCCCCCCCCCCCCCACCTGGGTCTTCTACTTCCAGTCTCCCCCCTCAAGATAAAAGATTCGTAATCAGGAAGCACAGTGAACAGCTCTGAAGGTGGAGACCTGTGGAACGCAGCGCTCCATCATCTGGACAGGAAGTGGTAAGTCATTCCCCACTCCCTGCCGCTGCTGATCTTATATCTGGAGGGGGGAGTGCAGAAGGCGGGATCCCAGGTGAGGGAGGGGGGAGGTCTGGTCCCCCTCCCCACTGCTCTGCCCAATACTCCTCCTTCCTGCGCTGCTACCCCTCCTGCTCACGGCGGGGTCCGAGATGCCGCCTGACACGTGATGCTGCCTGAGGAAGTGGCGTCATGGGCGGTCCGCCCCTACTTCCAGTGTATATTATACATTCAATGGGTCATCTTCTTATAGCAAGTTATAACTACCTGCTGTGTCTTTACTCCTCAGAATCCCTACCTTGGCCAGGAACCGTTAAGAAATGCCATGGTGTTTATCTTGTAAGTAAGTATGTTTGTTTATCGCTAACCATCAGGGATCACTCGTTTTATAAGGCTGGTGGTCGAACGTAGCTACTCATAATCTGAAATTAAATTAGATAGCACTTCCCACGGCAAAGGGGGGTTAACTTACCTATGCCACCACCTATAGCTGATCCATTCCTCTCACAGTCCTCATAACGCCACTACTTCCTCCTTTCCGGATTTGAAGGAAGAAGTAGTGGCGTAATGTGGACTGCAAGTGAAATGCATCAGCTATAGGCAGCAGCATAGGTAAGTTAACCCCCCTGCCGCGGACAGCAATATCTAATTAAAATTTTTATTATGAATAGGTGCTTAACTCGTAGCTACTCGTAGTTACCAACACTACTTAATTTCAACATGGACAACTTTGCTTCCAGAGTCTGCCTAGTTCTGCCAATCCTGGAATGCATGATATTTAAAGCAGATCTGTGATGTCATTAAAAAGTATTAAAAGAAACAAACATTTCACCTTCTTCCCTCTTCTCCCCCTGGTCATTTACGTTGCTCTGCGACGCTGTACATTATTTCAAAAAAAGAAATGTATTTTTATGTTCCCTGCCTAAGATGGCCACAGCCCCAGGAAGTAATTCCAGGTCATCACGGCATGTACATACATTGTGCACTTTGTTACACAGCTTTGCACCAGAGCTAATTAGAACTTTGCACATGCTGTAAGCTCTCATGCAATGCTTTGCTGCCGTAATTCGCTTTCTGCAGATGCAGATATGGTCGAAGCATCGCAATGCACTACGAGGCAGCTCTCTCCCTGCTGTCTGTGAGGCACCTCCGCAGCTCTCTCCCTGCTGTCTGTGATGCGCCTCCGCAGCTCTCTCCCTGCTGTCTGGGAGGCTCCTTCGCAGCTCTCTCCCTGCTGTCTGTGAGGCACCTCCGCCGCTCTCTCCCTGCTGTCTGTGAAGCGCCTCCGCAGCTTTCTCCCTGCTGTCTGTGAGGCACCTCCGCAGCTTTCTCCCTTCTGTCTGTGAGGTGCCTCTGCAGCTTTCTCCCTGCTGTCTGTGAGGCGCCTCCGCAGCTTTCTCTCTGCTGTCTGTGCAGCACCTCCGCAGTTCTCTCCCTGCTGTCTGTGAGGCGCCTCCGCAGCTCTCTCCCTGCTGTCTGTGAGGCGCCTCCGCAGCTCTCTCCCTGCTGTCTGTGAGGCGCCTCTGCAGCTCTCTCCCTGCTGTCTGTGCAGCACCTCCGCAGTTCTCTCCCTGCTGTCCATGAGGCTCATCCGCAACTCTCTCCCTGCTGTCTGTGCAGTGCCTCCACAGCTTTCTCCCTGCTGTCTGTGAGGTGACTCCACAGCTTTCTCCCTTCTGTCTGTGAGGTGCCTCTGCAGCTTTCTCCCTGCTTTCTGTGAGGCGCCTCCGCAGCTCTCTCCGAATCAGAATCAGAATCATTTATTTCGTCAAGCATCAGGGGACATGCCCGGAATTGTTTTCGGCACAATACAATACAATGGCTCAGGAAGAGTGCATAGAAGGAGAAAGAAGTACAGAAGAAAGAGAAGGAGGCACAGCAGATATCAGATTCACACAGAACATTGTAAAAACACATCACAATCCTAGTGTATCCCTACGGTGTCCATAGTCAGTTAGTCTTGTACGCTGGTCGGCTGTCCAGCCGTAGCGCCACCGGCCACGCCGCTCGTTGACGCTCGCTTTGATGGCAGAATGTGGAAGGAGTTTAGGAGGTTGACTGCCGAGGGGAAGAACGAGTTCCTATGTCTCGTGGTTTTAGTGGAGATGGCTTGTAGCCTCCGTCCCAAGGGCAGAATGCTGAAGTAGCGGTGGCCTGGGTGTGAGGGGTCATTTGCAATCCTCAATGCCCTGGTTTTTAGTCTTTTGCTGTGTAGTAGGGCAAGTGAGGGGAGGGGGCACCCAATGATCCTCTACGCTGACTTGATGTCCCTCTGTAGTCTGTCCCCATCATTGACAGTGGCGCCATGTTGGGCTTCCAGCTGAGGCCACTGGAGATGGTAGTACCTAGAAGGCGGGCGCAGGGCACTCTGGTTACCTCCTTGCCGCCAATGTAAATTGGGGGTGGGGTGGGAGCCGCCCTTCTGAAGTCGATGATTAACTCCACGGTCTTTGTGGTGTTAAGCACCAGCCTGTTCTCCTTGCTCCAATTGCAAATTCTCTCCACCTGCTGACGGGACTCCTGGACGTCATCCTTGGTGACAAGGCCAATGATGGTGGTATCATCAGCAAACTTGATAACCTTGACAGATTCTGCGTCGGACCTGCAGTTGTTCGTATAGAGGGAGAACAGCAGTGGTGACAGTACACAGCCTTGAGGAGCTCCTGTGTTCGTGGTCGCAGCTTGAGAGTGGATATCGCCCAGTCTGACGACTTGGGACCTGTTGGTAAGAAAGTCTGTGATCCAGAGTTGTAGACTTGGGTGGGCTCCAAGTGCAGCTAGGGCTCGTTGGAGAATGCGTGGACAGATGGTGTTGAAGGCCGAGCTGAAGTCCAGAAGTAGTAATCTAGCGTAGGTGTCTGGTCTATCAAGGTGGTCGTTGATGAGCTCTAGGCAGATATTGATCGCGTCATCAGTGGACCTGTTTGCTCTGTATGCAAACTGGAAGGGGTCTAGGAATGGCAAGGTGGAGAGCTTGAGGTGGGCCAGGACTGCGCGCTCCATGGTTTTTATGATGACGGATGTCAGGGCCACGGGCCTAAGGTTGTTAAGTTCGGTGACCCCTTGTTTCTTAGGCATAGGTATGATGGTAGACTTCTTGAAGCACGCCAGGACCTTGCCTTCCTCTAAGGACTTGGTGAAGATAGCGTAGAGGATGGGAGCAAGTTGCCTGCAGCAGGTTTTCAGGCAAGCTGGAGATACTCCTTCCGGGCCGGGGGCCTTCCTGGCATTTAGGGTTGATAGGAGGCGCAGGACCTCTGCTTCACTCACCACCATGGGAGAGGGCAGTCTCGCGGTGTTGCCAGCAGTGCAAGGGGGAGGGGTAGCCGGTACCTGGTTCTCCTCCGGTTCTTCCTGATTCTCGAACCTGCGGTAGAAACTGCTGAGTTCTTCTGCTAGTATCGGGCTGGGTGTTGCATGCTGGGGTTGGGGCTTGTAGTTTGTGGCGGCCTTCAACCCCTTCCATACCGCCCGTGAGTCGTTTGAGCGCAGGTTACGTTTAATTTTCTTCGCATACTCTTTTTTTGGCCGCTCCCAACTCCTGCTTGAGGTCGTTTCTTGCCTTCCTGTAGTCCTCCTGGTTGCCGGACTTGTGTGCAGCCTCCTTCCGCCTCCGCAGTTGCCGTAGCTTGTTGGTGAACCACGGCTTGTTGTTCGGGTACACTGTGAAGGATTTCGTTGGTACACATGAGTCCTCGCAGAAACGGATGTATGAGGCAACGGTATCCGCCCATTCATCCAGGTCTGACGCTTCCAGCGACCTCCACTCAGTGCATTCAAAGCAGGCCCTGCTGTCTGTGAGGAGCCTCCGCAGCTCTCTCCCTTCTGTCTGTGAGGCACCTCCGCAGCTCTCTCCCTGCTGTCTGTGCAGCGCCTCCACAGCACTCTCCCTGCTGTCTGTGAGGCGCCTCCGCAGCTCTCTCCCTGCTGTCTGTAAGGCGCCTCCGCAGCTCTCTCCCTGCTGTATGTGAGGCGCCTCCGCAGTTCTCTCCCTGCTGTCTGTGCAGTGCCTCCGCAGCTTTCTCCCTGCTGTCTGTGAGGTGCCTCCGCAGCTTTCTCCCTGCTTTGTGTGAGGCGCCTCCGCAGCTCTCTCTCTGCTGTCTGTGAGGCGCCTCCGCAGCTCTCTCCCTGCTGTCTGTGAGGCGCCTCCGCAGCTCTCTCCCTGCTGTCTGTGAGGCGCCTCCGCAGCTCACTCCCTGCTGTCTGTGAGGTGCCTCCGCAGCTCTCTCCCTGCTGTCTGTGAGGCGCCTCCGCAGCTCTCTCCCTGCTGTCTGTGAGGCGCCTCCGCAGCTCTCTCCCTGCTGTCTGTGAGGCGCCTCCGCAGCTCACTCCCTGCTGTCTGTGAGGCGCCTCCGCAGCTCTCTCCCTGCTGTCTGTGAAGCGCCTCCGCAGCTTTCTCCCTGCTGTCTGTGAGGCGCCTCCGCAGCTCTCTCCCTGCTGTCTGTGAGGCGCCTCCGCAGCTCTCTCCCTGCTGTCTGTGAAGCGCCTCCGCAGCTTTCTCCCTGCTGTCTGTGAGGCGCCTCCGCAGCTTTCTCCCTGCTCTCTGTGAGGCGCCTCCGCAGCTTTCTCCCTGCTCTCTGTGAGGCGCCTCCGCAGCTCTCTCCCTGCTCTCTGTGAGGTGCCTCCGCAGCTTTCTCCCTGCTGTCTGTGAGGCACCTCTGCAGCTTTCTCCCTGCTGTCTGTAAGTTGCCTCTGCAGCTTTCTCCCTGCTTTCTGTGAGGCACCTCCGCAGCTTTCTCCCTGCTGTCTGTGAGGCGCCTCTGCAGCTTTCTCCCTGTTGTCTGTGAGGCGCCTCCGCAGCTCTCTCCCTGCTTTCTGTGCAGCGCCTCCGCAGCTTTCTCCCTGCTGTCTGTGAGGCGCCTCCGCAGCTCTCTCCCTGCTTTCTGTGCAGCGCCTCCGCAGCTTTCTCCCTTCTGTCCGTGAGGCGCCTCCGTAGCTTTCTCCCTGCTGTCTGTGCGGTGCCTCCAACACACAGGGACGACCCACTTAGAAAGGGAGCATGCACTAAGGGTCAAGATGACATGAGGGGGAGGGCAAGGGGGCGGCAACAGGGTGCAGGGGCGGTCAATAACCTGGCTCTTCCTCAGCCACGAGGATTCGACTTGCAGGACGAAAAATAAATATTGGCACCATACTGAGACAGCTGCGGGCATAAGGAGAATTAATCTACCAAATGGTATGTACCCATTAAGGGAACATATCTATTATTTCATTTTTCTTTTTTAGAAAAAGGGCTAAAGATTTTCTTTAAACTATCTGCTTCTCTGTTCAAGATACAGATTTATCTGTTAACTATTGCTATCTAACAGTCTTCTTATTTAAATATTATTCACACAATACATTATAAAGAAACTAGAGATATTTATTCACCTAATCTCTGGCAATTCATACATACAGTCTCTGTAATGATAAGTGACATTTCAATAATGATTTATTGGCAGCCATAATAAATAATGCACCATTCCTAGTTCTGCAGGTTTTGAATAATATTAAACAATACAATGCAGGAAGTCTCTCTGAGGGTATTATGATTTGGATAAATAATGTGCAAATGTTTGTAAATTATTCAAATTTCTGCTAAAAGTTTATATTATTTTTCTAAATGGAGAATATGCTTGCAGCCATTATTTTTCCTTTGTTGTATTTTACATACAGCTCAGACCCAGAGGAAGATACACTTACCTGTGCTGCTGCACAAATGACACAAAGGCCCATGAAATGAAAGCTGTGGGAATCAGGCAGAGTCAGGCTATGCATTAACAATGGAGGGGATGTGGGTTATTAGCACTCCTAATGATTCAAGGTTTTGTGCTGAGGGACCAGACAGAGATTACCTTAAAAATTTGAACTGCGTACTGTTGGCAGGGCTAGATATCTTTGTTTCCCATTTCTTTACTACAGCCTGAAACATTACAGATGCTGTAGTGTTCTTATAGAGGCTTCCAACATCACAATGTTAGGCTGCCCACAATGACTATTTTATGCTATGTTATACCAACACAGTAAGATCTCATACTGGAATCAGCAGGAACTTAAACCATTGCTTAACAGTGCTCCAATTCAAGTTATTGTAAGGAACAGCAATGCAGCCACAAATTTGTAGTCTACAGAAAAGCTGTCATGTTGATCCTGCAACTCAAACCTCCCTCCCTCTGCATGTAGTGGCCAGTTATCTGTTCACCCAAAGCCTCCCCTCTGCATTGCAAAGCCTCTGATCACCCAATACATCCTAGATGCCCATGCTGGCAGCACTCACACAGGCACCTCTGTTGCCGCTTTTATTCACAGTTGTCTTCAGCTTTGTGTGGGGAATGTCACTAAGTGAACAGCGCACATCTTAATTGAGTTATGTACAGTCAAATTCCTCTATAACCACTTGTCGCATAAAGGACTAAAACTATGCCCTCAGAAACTCCATCTGAAGCTCCAGGGGCGTAGCTATTCCTTTTCTGCTTTGAATGTGCGCCTGTAATGCTTGGGGGGCTTACTTTCTTAGTCAGCGTGTGTGCTCAAGACTATGTAGCTGGGTAATGGAAGAGGCTACACAGGTGGCCACAGGAGTAATGAACAAGGGAGCAAGATTGCCCAGAGCAACTGCAGCTCTGGGCTTCCGATACCGCCTATCATGCTAGATGCTATGTGATACAATACACAACAGACGTGGTCGGTAACAGGCTAGGGTCATACACGTTAGATCAGATGGCAGTGGTACAGTGGACTAGACAGAATCAGACTCGGTAACAGGCTAAGGTCATACACATTAGATCAGATGGCTGCGGTACATAGGACTAGGCAAGAGAATGGTCAGTTAAGCTAAGGTCGTATCTAAGTCAGTCTTGCAGTCGCATTGAAATACATTAATTGAGTAATGAAAGTCGCATTAATATACAATGGCTGCTTAGTGCGACGCCGCACCAAGCCTCAGGCCGAGTAGCAAGACAAACAACAGACAGACAGATGGAATGCTTTGCCAATCTAGTCGCTGCCCCAGCAACGGCAAACATTCACACTGACATAAACAAGACAAACAGGTGGGAGCGTAACTAATGGCAACCGCTGCAATAGTTACGTCCTCAGGAACAGACTAGCACGAATACTACCAGTCACCAAGGTGGTGATGGCAGAATCCAAGCTATAAGGATCAGAAGGACTTTACTGTATACCCACGGATACAGCAAATGTCCAAGCAAGAAACAAGGTTAAACAATGCAATATACAATTCACATGAATGACCCAGCAACAACTCAGGGAGCTGTACGCTATGTCGGGCCGGGTCTGAAATGGGAGGCAGACTTTTATGTCGACATCAGCCAATGAATGCAGGCATGCAAATTCCCACACAGCTGAATGGTAATTACTCAATCCTGAGCCAGCTTGATTACAAGCTGCTAGCTGAAGGACTTTCATAACAAATACATGCAATATTATGCAACAACATGCATGTAGGAAATCCAGGGCTATCTGGCTGCAGTTCAACTGCAGCAAGAATTGGAGGAGTTATCATGGGAGTAACTAAGAGCCACCGGGCCCCCCTGCAGAAATTCTGAGCGCCCCCTTCCCCCGGGGCCTGCTTGTGGCCGTTTTGGGGGGGGGGGCTGGAGGAGACACAGCATGAGGGGAAAACTATGGCCACACTCGGCGGGGAGGGGGGAAGGTCCCCCCCTCCCTCACCTCAGGCTTTCCCCTCTGCTCTCCCCTCCAGCTTCAATAGCTATACATGTGCAGCGGAGCAGCGGGCAGTGGCAGGCAAACCTATCTTCCCATGCGTCCGGACGCTTCTCGCTCTAGTGACTGACACTACTTCCTGTTTTGTACAGGAAGTCGCGTCAGTCACTAGAGCGAGAAGCGTCCGCGCTGGAACGCACGGAAGGTATGTTTGCTTGCCGCTGCCCGCCGCTCCGCTGCACATATATAGCTATTGAAGCTACGCAAGTGGGGAGCGCAGAGGGGAAAGCCTGAGGTGAGGGAGGGAGGGGACCTTCCCCCCTCCCCGCCGAGTGTGGCCATAGCTTTCCCCTCATGCTGTATCTCCTCCAGCCCCCCCAAAACGTCCATGAGCGAGGGGGTCCGGGCCCCCCCCGCGGGCGCAGTGGCTACATACCCTATTGTTACGCCCATAAGAGTTATGACAGCATCCTGAGCTGCTCTGAACTGCAGAGTGATTGAAAATGACAATGAGACTTATTGCAAATGCGCAACCGAATGCAAGCAGATAAGTCAGAACTGCCCGGTTGCAGTTCCACTGCAACCGACAAACCATGCTACAGGAGAGATCCTGACAGTGCCATGCATGATTACAGAAAGTAACAGTGATCATATTCCACTTACCGTAACTGGACACTCATGTCCACTTTTCATACCTTTACCTGTGCAAGGATGTGAGATCTTTGTAGTTTTTCCGCCACTGTGCAAAAACACGTGCTTGTACGCACATTCCCACACATGCCAGCCAGTAACAGTGATGACTCTTAGGCAGAGATGACACTTGCATCATGGAAAACGGGTGCAGGCAATTTTGCTGCTGTAGTGTGGGTTGTAACCACCATAGACATTCGGCACTTGCAGTCTATGGTAATCGCAGACTACATTTTTTAAATGCGCAAGAATCATAAAATGCAGGGGAAGCATTTTAAATGAGCTGGGACAGCTACATGTAAACAAAGATGGCGTTTTTCCAATTAGTGCAATAAAAATGAACTGTAAAAAACTGCATCTTGAGATTGCTGCGCATTCAGTTTGTTATCAAATCAGGATTTTGATGTATACAGCTTAGACCCATATCACTTAAAAATAGGTAGGGACAAACTCAATCCATCATTCAATAAACACAAAAAGTAATTTTCAAAATATTCAACTTTGAGACATTTTCAGGAAAACTACAATAATCTGAATCTTACAAACTACCCACTCATATTTAAATATCCCTGGATTTTCTCTTGTGGCCTTTTTCTGATGTACAGCATCTACTATGGCTATTTAAAGAAAAAATGTCACTATAAACTGGCTTATAGAAAGCCATATACTCACTTTTGGGTTAATGGTCTGCTAGCTGTCAAAGGAAACATATGTGTGCGTAATATGTTGGCGCTTTATAAATACAATAAATAAATAAATAAATAAATAAAATATGTGGTATAATTTTTATTGTGATAAATAGTAGAATAGATTTTATGGTGTTTTAGGGTTGATGTCTATGTCTTGTGAATTTTTTTAAGGACAATGAATCAAAAGCATATTCTAGTTTGTACCAAAATAAAACATTTGTTTAAAAAAAAAGAAAAAAAAAGAATTTAAAAGAGAATACAGTATATAAATTGTTCCCATACGGCCTTTATGTAAATATGCATGCCATGAGGGTATATAACCATTATTTTTACAAATTAGGGCATGTTATTATTGATTATGAGAAAACAAAAAACTTAAAAATATTGTTACCATAAATTGTACTGGGAATGTAATTTAAATTCTTGTAATAACCAGGGTAAATAGTCAACTAAAACGTGTGGGTTTTATTTACAGTTGTACTGTTTACATTAAAACTATAATGGATGTAAATTGAGAAATAGTGTGTTTTCCCTTATTTTACCTTTAGAATGCATAGAAAATAAAGTAATTACTTCCCCACCTCAACTAATCTCCAAAAATCCTAATATGTCCCAAAAACAATATATAGATCATTTAGCTGTGAAAATTAGTGATAAAGTTATTGTTGCTGAATGAATGGAAACAGCTCTGAAATGTGAAAATTGGTCAATAAGGGGAAAACAACCTGTAGTTTTGCAGTAGTTACAACAATCCTGAGAGCTGGTTCACATGGACGCTTGCTGGGCAGTAAACGATGGCCGTAATGCTTGTTGTTTAAGTGCTCCCCATTCAGAATTGGCAGTGCTGGTACTGTCATTTGCCACTGCTTACCTTCCTTTGTGCAAATGCTGTATTTTCTTCCCTATTTTTCTTATCATCTGAGGTAACCCTGGAGCTAGGCATATATGTATCAATTTTTCCAACCAGTTTAAAGGGAAGGTTCAGGGTGGCTCTTAAAAAAATAAAAATGCCCATCCACTTACCTGGGGCTTCCTCCAGCCATGGGCAGCTAGGACGTGCCCTCGGCGCCACTCCGCAGGCTCCCGGTCCCCTCCGGTGGCCGACCCGACCTGGCCAGGCCGGCTGCCAGGTCGGGCTCTTCTGCGTTTCAAAATGCGCCTCACGGGGGCGCGCTGACGTCATTGGACGTCCTCCGGGCTGTACTGCGCATTTTTATTTTTTTAAGAGCCACCCTGAACCTTCCCTTTAATCACTTTGATCAAATTGAGAAATGTATTGCCAACAATAAATCTGACCAGTCAACCTTCTCTTGTACTCGGGGGGTGTATTGGTTAAAGGTATGCCGGGACATATTGGAAAATGTAGGCACCTTAGACTTCACCCTCCAGGAAGATACAAACCTCAACCAAACTGCACTGCCAGTGTGCTGGCTCTGCCAGCTGTCACTTCTCTCTTACTTCCCTTGTCCATCATAGGTAGCTACAGGTGCTCTAAGTATTAGGTAGCCAGAAGTACCCTCAATATTAAGTAGCTAGAGGTGTCCCCAAGTATTAGGTAGCTAGAGGAACCTCAGTATTAAGTAGCTAGAGCTGCCCCTGACTGAAGGGACAGTCGTCAGTGAAATGCCAAGAGCTGGGTGAGTTACCTCTCATTTGCACTATTATCAGGACTCTGCATAGGGAAGGAGGGAGGGAGGCGATCAGGGATGGGAGTGAGACACCTTTACATCATCAGGCGCCTGTAAGCATGTGCCTTCAGTGCCTTATGGTAAATCTGGCCCTGGTGAGGAGTAAGGGACTGATATTCCTATAGCATTGCACTGCATTGAATTTAACACTAGCAGCTCAAATCAATGCTTTACAGATCTCTGCTAAGATTGAATTGAGAAAAAGTGTGCAGTGTTGTAAAGGAACTGATCACAATAGCGTTGATTTCTGATTGGGGAGGGATTGATCAGCTTAACATATTGGGCTGTTATTGCCCCATGTAAGTCTAGCTTTAGGCTTTCTTGGGCTAGTGAGTGAGTAATGTATGTCATGCTTCAAATCTGGTTCATTTATTAAATATTGTGTGCAATTAATATGGCGTGGCAAAATTATGTAACCCTCACCTGAGCCTTATTTGACACTTGCAAGAATTGAGTCATATTAAATCATGTTTGATTACAACTGATTTAGTGCATGGCTCAGTAGTAAGCTTTTTTTAAGAAATCCAAAAGAACTGTGTAACATAAAACAAAGTTCCCTGAGACATGTCAGTGCATTATATTCTAGGTTAGTACTGTATGCTTAGATTAGATTATAGAAAATAGGTATTGTAGTTGTTGCTATGACTCAGACATAACTTTCTTATAGCCTGGGCTTTCAAGAGGCTAGAATTATTTCCGTAGTTACAATGGTAATTTTTGTGAATATATTCAGAATCACTTTAAGAAAGTACTATACTACAAAGGTTCAGACTGCAGAATATTTACAATCTATAGGGATGACATTGATAATTTCATAATTTAGTGTCTCTTATATTTCCTGGATTGTTCAGAGACTGTTTCCTTTTATCTACTGCACTTAGGAGCTTCTTTCTAGGACCAAGTTGTATGTTTATGCTCTGCAGGTCTTCATTAGAACATAAAAGCAGAGAATCTAAGTCTATTTTTTCTCTCAAGAGTGTCACGTGTATTTCAAGTAAGCCACAAGATTCCAGGAAGACCTTCAGGGGAGAACTTTCTTCTTCCTCATCTATGTGTACATCATCATCATTCCATGCCACATTGATATCATTCTCACCAATATCTTCGCTCCTGTTCTCAGCATCTTCATTAAACAATTCACTTTTAACTTTTAAGGTCAGGTCGTCTTCAACTGTGGAGGCTTCATCAAAATTAGTGTTGATTCCCACTGCAATGTTCCTCCTGAAAACCATATTACCAAGACCAGGCCTATTAAAAATAGACTGTTTTTCATCTTCCATAACTGTGCCTTCATCTTTGAGACCATCTTCATCAGTTTCACTGAATACTTCGGTGACCTTGGTACGGTGGCTACTAGTGTTCTCATCTTTTGCAAAAAAAACATTATCAGCTATGTTTAGATCAACTGTATTTTTATCTTTCTTCTTCATTTTCATCTGTAGTGTGTCCTTCAGTCCTTTGGTCAAAGTGCTTATAGTAGATGGGGTGGAAAAACGAGCCCCAACCGTTCCCGATAGTGTTCCCTTTGAGTTAATTGTACCAGTCTGGTTTTTGCTGAAATTTTTGTTCATCTGACTCTGATGTTTATCCTGGAGTTTCTCACATTCCCTTGCCTTCTTTTCAGCATCCTTCTGGGCTTGATCTTTTAACTTAGCCACCTTCTTAGGGTTTAAAGATGTCTGTTTGCTGGCTGCTTCATCCAAAATCTTAGCACAATCTGTACGGCCCTTCATGATGGCCACATCCAGAGATGAATGAAGTTCATTGTCCATAGCAAAAATATTTGCGCCAAAATTAATTAAGAAGGCCACACAGTTAGCATGTCCTTTCCCAGCAGCATGGTGCAATGGTGTATTCCCCCAGATGTCACTTTTGTTTGGGTCTCCACTGAAAAAGAAAAAAGTCATCACAATTAAACCTGGGAACATCTTTTATGTAAATGTTTATACATGAAATTAACCCAATTAATCACTCTTAAAACAATCTCCACATACCACTCCCACCCACAATATTTGCTCTGTACATGAGCTTCTTCTTCTAAAATCACCTCCTTGCATTCACGTATACAAGATTTCTCACAAGCCTCAACCCTCCTCTGGAATCCCCTTCCAAAACACATCCAACACTCTCTCTAACCTTTGAAATCTTTAAGCGTTCCTTTAAAGCTCAACTTTTCATACAAGCATACGCTGTAACTTAGGCCATTCCATCCCCTTCCTAAGGGAAGGTAAGTCCACCATTGCCTCCCTTTTTTAAATGGCATTTAAAGGGAACCTGAAGTGAAAATAAACTTATAATATTATGATTTGTAGGTGTAGTACAGCTAATAAATAAAACATTAGGAGCACAGACATGAGTCTAATATTGTTTCCAGTAAAGGAAGAGTTAAGAAACTCCAGTTGTTATCTATGCAAAAGAGCCACTGATCTCTAAGACTTTCAAAGTCGCAGAGAGCTCTGTCTTCTGAAGCTTATTATCTCAACTGTCTGTCACTGTATTTTGTGTTTTCTGCAGAGGACAGTTCAAAAGTTCACTAGCCTGCTCTGTAAAAATCATTTAGAATGCTGAGTGTAATGTGTAAACTGCAAATATTAACCACTTAATGACAAGCTGACTTATAAAAACGTCCTGCTAGAGCCTCTTAATGGCTCCAGGACGTTTTTATAAGTCAGACAGTGCTGCTGCCGCTGTGCGCGTGCGCGCCCCCGCAGTGCGCGTGCGCGCCCCCGCACGTGCATTCTTGTGCCCCTGCACGTGCATTCTTGTGCCCGTGCATGTGAACATAGTGAAAAAAACCACCAAAGAAAAAATACACCTTTATTTCCAAATACTATATTGTCACCATACTTTGTACTAGGGACATAATTAAAATCTTGTGATAACATTTTTCCTTGTTTTTCCCTTTAAAATGCATAGAAAATAAAATAATTACTGAAAACAAATATCAACCCCAAAAAGCTCAATTGGTGGTGAAAAAAAACAAGATATAGAGCATTTCATTGTGATTAGTAGTGATCAAGCTATTGGCAAATGAAAGGGATGAGCACTGAAAGGTGAAAATCGCTCGTCTATTAGGGTAAAAAAACGCTTTGGGGTGAAGTGGTTCAAGGATGATGCAATGTTATAAAAAACTATAAATGAACTATAAATGAAACTAAAATATGAGAATATTTTCTTTGCTACTAATGTTCTAGTAATTATCCGTACTACACAATTAATTCATTATATCATAATTTTTTTTTCCGCTTCAGTGTCATTTTAATCGCTTTATCATGAAATGGCACCTCTGTTCTATATGGTTTATCTTCACAAGTTCACCCCTAATGTAGGGGTTTTACCCTATTCCTTTTCTAGGGAGAGCGACAATATTAACCAGAGTGGGGTCAGATCTAATCTCACCACCTGCCATCATAGTCAATGTTTTGAGTATAATTGCATAAACTTATTTTCCATACTGGTTTGAATTGACATACTACACAATTTGGGCTCTCAATCTCTTCTCTTTCAAATGCTATACAGTTTGATCATCATCTTACTTTTGTTACTGTAATTACTATGTGTGCCAATTCTGTATTATGGACCAGTGTCTATATTTATGTATACCACTGTCTGTATTACTATGTACTCCATATTTGGTTCCTACTCTGTACAGCCAGAAAACAGACATCCATATAGCATTAAATAGATCTATGAATGCCAGTAGGATACCATCACACAAGTTTATTAGGGACTTCTCCCTCGAAAATACTAAAAACAATTAAAACCAAAGAAGCAGTGGGAAACAAATCAACAGCACACAGCTACAGTATGTATGGATAATTAAATAACACAGAATAAAGCATACTAACAGACCAAAAATAAAATCAGAATCAGTTTTATTTCGCCAAGTACAGCAAGAGCTGTAATCGGAATTATTTGTGGTACACATGGCATAGACAGCGTATAGACAGACGCACAACACATACAACAATAGAAATGCAGTAGTCAGTTCGTATCGGCCATTTCACTGCTGTGCAGTACAGTCCGGTAAATAATAAAGGTGCTGGAAAAAGGCCACCGAGTCAAAAAAACAAGCAGGTCAAAACAATTTTTTTCATGAACAGACACTGAACAGCGGCCACTAGTATGATATAATGACAAAGATAGAACTCAAAGGCTGCTGTAGTTCCACAAGTCCTAAATAGTGACCTGTGGTTACAGCGAGTAGCCAAGTAAAAAAGGGCCAACTTACCTGGGGTCCAAAGACTGGATAGGTCGCTGAGATGTGTCATGTGGCCCAGCGCGCCTTACATGTATTGCAGACTCAATCTGCTTTGTCGGATACAACTGTTTTGAGCCTGCTTGTTTTCCCATTTGGTGTGCTAGTAGGTTTATTCTGTATTATTATTCATACATGACTGTGTGCTGATGATCAGTTTCCCACTTCTTCTTTGGTTTTTATTGTTTTTGGTATCCTGGGGATAAGTCCCTAATAAACTTGTTTGACGGTGTCCTACTTGGATTAATGGATTCATTTGATGCTATATGCATTTATGTTTTATAACTGCACAGTGATGAATTTCTTCCATGGCAGTTAATGTATTTTGGCTCTACTTCTTTGTTAGCTTAGGCCTCGTTTCCATCTATGCGCTTCTGTCCGCTTTTCAGCAACATGTATCAGGCCTCGTTCATATCATTTAGCGCAGATGGATGTGCGATCGGAACGCAACGCGTCCGATCGCACGCCATCTGTGCTACTATGCGCTGCGCTGCGCTGCAGATCCCATTCATTACAATGAATGGGATCTGCGCTGCGATTACCAAAAATGCGTGCAGCACGCAGCGCATATGATGGGAACGGTAGAAGGGCTGTCTATGCCCTTCTACCGTTCTTGCGCGTCGCACACTATACGCCCTGCCAAAATGCGCACGGCAGCGCGTATAGTCTGAACGAGGCCTTAATCTGTAACATTGATGTGCTGATAAAAAGCGGACGGAAGCGGATAGAAGCGGATAGAAGTGCACTAAGTGGAACTCTGTACAACGCCACAGAATATGTTGAAGCCAGTTGTGTGTGGTCCGTTATTAGTCATGGAGAGAATCTGAAGACATAACAACAAAAGTTGTTTAGGTGATACCGTTAATGGCTATTTGTACAAGATTTCTTTGCAAGCTTTCAAAACTTTAAGTTTCTTCTTCAGGCATGTTTCAGAACTGGATCAGAACCATACAAAGTAGTGTCACATAGACAGGCGTTATATATGATTTTTTAGGGTATACCTCAACCTGATCTTCTGTTACATCCTGCCTCTTTTTGAAGTGTAAAGGATCTCATCAAAGCTTAGATCTGTTCATTCTAATGGTGCCCATACATGGTACAAATTTTTTATCCATTATTACCATTTCTATGTAATATAAGGGGACTGCCTCAAATTATCCTTTCAGTATATTTACCCTTATACTACATAGAAATGGTAAGATTGGATGAAAAAAATTGTACCCATGTATAGGCACCACAAGAGGGTCTTTACAAGAGGTAGAGAGACACACACACACACACACACACACACACACACACACACACACACACACACACACACACACACACACAAACACACACAAACACTGTGTTGTCTCTACCTCTTGTAAAGAGTCGTGAGTGAGTGAGTGAGTGAGTGAGTGAGTGAGTGAGTGAGTGAGTGAGTGTGTCTACCTATTGCAAAAGAGCCTTTAGAGTGAATAGCTCAAAGCTTTGATGAGATCCTTTACACTTTAAAAAGAGGAAGAATGTAACAGGAGATCAGATTGAGGTATACCCAACAAAATCATATATAAAGCCTGTGTATGTGACACTACTTTGTATGGTTCTGAAACATGCCTGAAGAAGAAACTTAAAGTTTTAAAGCTTGTAAAGTACAGTTAGTCATTCAGGCCTCTTTCACAGTGGGACGTTAAAGGGACTCCAAACAGTGCAGAAACTATGGAAAGATGCATACCATTTTGAAGCTCTCTTTCTCCTCTTTCCAACGATATATAAATGCCGCCCTACGCCTTTTAGTTTTCAATATTTTTGCGATCGAAATCGCGGCCGCCGCAATTTTGATTGCAAAAATATCGAAAACTAAAAGGCGTAGGGCGGCGGTTTATATATCGTTGGAAAGAGGAGAAAGAGAGCTTCAAAATGGTATGCATCTTTCCATAGTTACTTGTATTACACAGGACGACTTTTCCCCAAAGTCGGCAGCTGAATGAAGCTGCCGAATTTGGGGAAAAGTCGCCCTGTGTAATACAAGTAACTATAGAAAGATGCATACCATTTTGAAGCTCTCTTTCTCCTCTTTCCAACGACACATAAACCGCCGCCCTACACCTTTTAGTTTTCGTTGTTTTCGCGATCGAAATCGCGTTTGCCGCAATTTCGATCGCAAAAATAGCGAAAACTAAAAAGGCGTAGGGCGGCACTTTATACATTGTTGGAAAGAGGAGAAAGAGAGCGTCAAAATGGTATGCATCTTTCCATAGTTTCTGCACTGCTCGGAGTCCCTTTAAGTCGCACGTTATAAAAAAATTATAACGCAGACTAACGCACAGCAGTACAAAGTCTGTGTGACATTCACAGTGCACACGTTGCGTTGTGTGTAACGTGTAGCAACATTTAGAAAGTGCTGCATGCTGTGCGTTTAGAAATACATTTGCTGCGTTATGTGTGTTGCACATGCTCAGTCATTTTTTTTTTTAAATGTAACACATGCGCCGTTACCGTTCCATCAGCATGCGACGAAAACGGCACACCAAGAGACACACAACGCAGTGCAAAATACCGTTCAGTTTCATAACCTACATGCACTGCGTTAGGGGCACGTTGTACGACTTTAACGTCGCATCAAACGCAACGACCCACTGTGAAAGAGGCCTAAAGTTGTCACCTAAACAACATAATATGTTGGCACTTTAGAAACCACTACTAATAAGTCTTGGTACCAGAAATGCAGTCTACGCAAATTACTACTCTATTCCTCTACTGTGACCCTTCTAAACTGTCTCCTCTCACATTTGTATTTTCCACTTATAATATGGTAGTGGAGAAATATCAGAAGGAGACCAGGATGAATGAGGTACTATGGCACCTGCTGTGTAACAGTACCGGTAAGTAAAAATGACCCTATAACATTTTATTGCCAAACCACATTTATATTTGAGAGGAAAACAAAAGCTTGCTTTCTTAAAACAGAAGAGATTTCCAATAATTCAGGTTGGAGTGAGCTCTGAGATGTCTCCCATGATGCATCACTGCTGAATATGCAAATCATCCTTTGTTGTCCTTGTAAGCTAAACACACCTCCAGAACCGCTAGAATGCAATGATGTGTCAGCTAGTTACATGGTGTGTCAGAGCCGTACATTGAGAGGAAACTGAACTTAAAGCAGTAGGATCAGCCATACTATGCCAGGGAAAAAACACATATATAAGTAGATAAATACTTGATCTTCTTACATAACACATGTATTATACTGTCCACGTTTTGATTTCAGTGAATGTTATTTAGTAAATTACGAGAATTCTGTTCCTGGTGGGGGCCATGTCTTTTGCCCACTGTTAAGGCTAACTCGTGATGTCATTTCTGCCCTTTACTTTTTTTCTTGTCTCCTCCAATCGCTGAGTCGCCTCAGCCTTGCTTGTAAACACAAGTGAGTAGGGGATTAGGTTTCAGATAAGAAGCTGGCAGGGAAATAAAGGGAAGAGGAGGAACAGATTATAGATAAAAAGAACCCCCAGCATGCAATTATTTGGCACGACTACTAAAGGGCCAGTGTTTCCTTAAGTATTTGATAACTCCAAATAATAACAGCAGAAAAAGTTTTGAAAGTTTTGAATGCAGGCTTAGCATCTTTATCACTTAATACTCTCAGACCAGTTGCTGTTGAAATTTGATTTTTATGGTGACGATACCACTTTAAAGGTGAATTATCACTAACTGGTCATCAGAGGAAGTCACAACCAAATCCCTACCACAATGATAAGTCTCTACCGTTGTCTAAGGCCAATTTGGGTATAAAAAAAATTAAATTGACTGTATGTTTTTAATATGCAGACACGCAGGAACATACAAAGCAAAGGAACTAAACTTGGGACTCTAGTGTAGAGGAGCAAGTCACTATACAAACATGCTAACCTGAGAAGCAATGCTCTTTTTTTTAAATAAATGGAAATGAAGAAATAAGAACTCCATGCCATGCTTAATTACAAAATATTTTGAGAATCAAAGCAATGCTATTTTTTTAATAAATGAAAATGAAGAGAGGATAACTCCATAATGCATTATAAACTAAAGTGCAGCTATTGATTGCAACCAGTCCCCTGACTATTTATCAACAGTGACCAGCATTCACTTCCTGATATTGACAATTGCTCTTTTCCTTGCTATGAGTTCTTATACTTGTTATTATACAGAGGCATAAATGTACCCATGCAGGTGTAACACACTGGGAATAGAGACATCTGCTTTCACAGTGGGAAGTGGAACACTGGGAAGGAACCCTTGATTATGACATTTGCTTTGGTAGGGGGAGTTCTTTTGCAATTATGTACCTTATATTATCCCATCAATAGAGACGAATGTTAAATTGGTAAAGTATACATTGTGACTGATTGCAATGGGTAGTGTACTTTGCACATTGCCCTTTTCTATGGTGATCAAGACGGTCTCAGTTAAAGAATAACTACCATTTTCTTCACAGGAACCTTTATAGCAGACCTTAAAGATGAACAGTACTGAAAATGAGGTAATGAATAAAAACAGATTTTAGCTTCAGTAGTTTATTAGTTTTTTTTCTTTGTGAAATTTAGAGGCATTGTGGTAGCATACTGTAGTAGAATGCAGTAAAATATTCAGGATAACCACTTTTACATTAACCTCTTCCTACAAAACACGTTTTAAAATGTAATTTTTTTGCACTTTTTAGTGCAAAACAGACATCTGTCTTGCAGGAAACAGGATCGGGCTGCAGCTTTGAGTGTCGCCATGGGAGCACACGTTCACATGCACATGCGCGTACATTAATGCATGCGTATGGCCACCTTCCGACGACTATGGGCTAACGATAAGTAGTTAATTATCCTGATTTCAGCATCAGAAACACTTCCTATATCTATATATTGCTGTATATTGGTATGTAGCCTGGTCCTTCCAGTGATGGCACAACCTAAGCTATCTAACTATGCAGAATTCTCTTCCAAAAGCATTCTGGGAGACCCAGTATTTTTTTGTATTGGCTTTGGAACACTGAGCATATAAACATTCTGCAAAGCTACACCTGACAGGATTAAAGATGTCACCACCCGTGATAAATTTCAGACTGCAAATTGGGGAGAGGAAAGATTTTACAATGGGCAAACACTGGCTAAATAATTTATAAAGTAATATTGTAAAAAAAAAAACCCACCTTTGTGAACCGGCTCTTCCTTATTATTGCACTTGTAAAAATATCAATTTTGGAAGATAATTGGCTTAAAGAATGCGGTTTTATTTGCTCACCTTAACAGGGTTAAGGCCCTGTTCACAGTACCCAGTCGCATTGCAGAATAATTTTGCATGTTAACTCGCTGCTATCAGGGGCATATCTGGGTAATATATCACCAACACTGAAATTGCACCTCCTACCCAGTCAGAACCACCTTCCCCTCTAAGGCCCCATTCACACCTAAAAGCGCAAAACGCAGGAGTGATTTTTCCGCAGGAAAATCACTGGACACTGCAGCAATTTTTCTGCGATCGCGATTAGCGCTTATATAGCACTAAACGCGATTGCCAGGAAATCGCCTGAAAATGGTGCAGGCTACACGTTTGCGTTTTCCGATTTGCGTTAATCGCCAGCGATTAATGCAAATCGCCCAAGCGAAAATGGGCCCATAGGGTATAGGGTATTATTACACTAGTGCTTTAAACAGCACTTGAGCGTTTTGCCAAAATTGCTGGCAAAACGCTCTAGTGTGAATGGGCCCTAAAAACAGCATCCTTTCTCACATACATGTGTCATGGTTGCTTGTGGTTTTTTTTTAGTTTTTTTGGCTCAGGATATTGCTAAAGTTACTTACATAGTTACATAGTTATTTTGGTTGAAAAAAGACATACGTCCATCGAGTTCAACCAGTACAAAGTACAACTCCAGCCTGCTCCCTCACATATCCCTGTTGATCCAGAGGAAGGCGAAAAAACCCTTACAAGGCATGGTCCAATTAGCCCCTAAAGGGAAAAATTCCTTCCCGACTCCAGATGGCAATCAGATAAAATCCCTGGATCAACATCATTAGGCATTACCTAGTAATTGTAGCCATGGATGTCATTCAACGCAAGGAAAGCATCTAAGCCCCCTTTAAATGCAGGTATAGAGTTTGCCATAACTACTTCCTGTGGCAATGCATTCCACATCTTAATCACTCTTACTGTAAAGAACCCTTTCCTAAATAAATGGCTAAAACGTTTTTCCTCCATGCGCAGATCATGTCCTCTAGTCCTTTGAGAAGGCCTAGGGACAAAAAGCTCATCCGCCAAGCTATTATATTGCCCTCTGATGTATTTATACATGTTAATTAAATCTCCTCTTCTCTAGACTAAATAAACCCAGTTTATCTAACCTTTCTTGGTAAGCGAGACCTTCCATCCCACGTATCAATTTTGTTGCTCGTCTCTGCACCTGCTCTAAAACTGCAATATCTTTTTTGTAATGTGGTGCCCAGAACTGAATTCCATATTCCAGATGTGGCCTTACTCGCATCTCGAGTTTTTATTTCCCTTTTAATACATCCCAAAATTTTGTTAGCTTTAGCTGCAGCGGCTTGGCATTGAGTACGATTATTTAA
This sequence comes from Hyperolius riggenbachi, assembly GCF_040937935.1. Taxonomy (NCBI): domain Eukaryota; kingdom Metazoa; phylum Chordata; class Amphibia; order Anura; family Hyperoliidae; genus Hyperolius; species Hyperolius riggenbachi. The sequence goes on along the minus strand of NC_090652.1, from coordinate 160,956,778 downwards.
CTTGTTGTCGATGAGTACTTCTCCAAGTTTGATGTCCCCAACTGTATCCCATTTATTTTGTATGGTGCTAGACCATTGGTACGACCAAAATGCATGACTTTACATTTTTCAACATTGAATTTCATCTGCCATTTATGTGCCCATATAGCCATCCTATCCAGATCCTGTTGCAATATGACACTATCTTCCTGAGAGTTGATGATTCTGCACAATTTTGTATCATCTGCAAAAATAGCAACATTGATCACTACTGCATCCACTAGGTCATTAATAAATAAATTGAAGAGCACTGGACCCAGTACAGACCCCTGTGGGACCCCACTGCTAACAGTCTCCCATTTTGAGTATGATCCATTGACCACAACTCTTTGTTTTCTGTCCATTAGCCAGTTCCCTATCCATGCACACAGACTCTTCCCCAGTCCTTGCATCCTCAACTTTTGCACCAGACTTTTGTGGGGAACAGTGTCGAAGGCCTTTGCAAAGTCCAAGTATATCACATCTACAGCATTCCTAGCATTCACTACCTCATAAAAGCTGAGCATGTTAGTCAAACAGGACCTGTCTTTAGTAAACCCATGTTGATGCTGAGAAATAAGATTATTTTCTACTATAAAGTCATGTATAGTATCTCTTAGTAACCCCTCAAATAGTTTGCATACAACTGATGTTAAGCTTACAGGTCTATAATTTCCTGGATCTGATTTTTTGCCCTTCTTAAATAATGGGAAAACGTGGGCTGTACGCCAATCCACTGGGACTCTGCCAGTTGCAAGAGAGTCACAAAAGATAAGATAAAGGGGTTTATCAATAACTGAACTTAATTCCCTTAGGACCCGAGGATGCATGCCATCCGGGCCAGGTGCCTTGTCTATTTTTAATTTATTTAGTCTTGCCTTTACTTCTTCCTGCGTTAAGTATTTAATATTACAGTTAGAAGATTGAGACTCTTCTGCCTCTGTAATTTGCAACAGTGCTGTTTCCTTTGTGAAGACAAAAGCAAAGAAAGCATTTAATAACTCTGCCTTCCCTTGGTCATCCACCATTGAGTTCCCACCCTCATCCTTTAGGAGTCCTATACAGTCAACCTTTCTTTTTTTAGAGTTGATGTACTTGTAAAACTTTTTGGGTTAGATTTGATATCCCTAGCGATTTGATTTTCAGCTTCGATCTTTGCCAGCCTAATTTCTTTTTTACAATTTTTATTGCACTCCTTATAATTGCTGAGTGCAGCCTCGGTCCCCTCCTGTTTTAGGACCTTATAGGCATTCTTTTTCCTCTTCATTTTATCTCTAACCTTTCTATTCATCCATATAGGCCTTTTTTTATTCCTAGACATTTTGTTTCCATATGGGATATACATACTACAATATTGATTGAGAATACGTTTAAAAGCTTGCCATTTCCCTTCAGTGTCCTCCCCTTGTAGTACATTATCCCAGTTCACCAAACTTCGTGCCTGCCTAATTTGATTGAACTTTGCTTTTCTAAAATTCATAGTTTTAGTGGTCCCGCTGCCCCGTGGCCTATCAGTCACCAGATCAAACGTTATCATGTTGTGATCACTAATCCCCAAATGTTCTTGAACCTGCACATTTGATACATTATCTGGTCTATTAGAAATGATCAGATCCAGTAACGCATTCCTCCTAGTTGGTTCCGTTACCATTTGAGTCAAGTAATTGTCCTGTAGTGCTGCCAGAAATCTGCTTTTTGGAAATATCTCTTCTTATTACCTCTATGTCCTCTTTTCTAACGCTTAGCCAAGTGCGCACTACATACATAAATTAATAAATGATGTAGCCATGTTCCCCAGATAACAGAATTCATTTGAGCTCTGAGTGACGGGGTAGACATGGTGGCACAGCATGGTGCTGTGGCGCCTATGGTATGAGCTATGCTTGCACCCCTCTATATACGCCTCTGCTGCCCTTAGAATTCTAAGGGCCTATTCACAGTACTGTGTTGTAACTGATCATGTTATTCTAACTCGCTGCATACAGGCATGGCATTAAAGTCTGTGTCCAGTCTCCTTTGCAGTCCATACTCATTTTAACCACTTGAGGACCTAGGGCTTTCTACCCCTTAAGGACCGGCCACTTTTTTTCCATTCAGACCACTGCAGCTTTCACGGTTTATTGCTCGCTCATACAACCTACCACCTAAATGAATTTTGGCTCCTTTTCTTGTCACTAATACAGCTTTCTTTTGGGGCTATTTGATTGCTCCTGCGATTTTTACTTTTTATTATGTTCATCAAAAAAGACATGAATTTTGGCAAAAAAATGATTTTTTTAACTTTCTGTGCTGACATTTTTCAAATAAAGTAAAATTTCTGTATACATGCAGCGCGAAAAATGTGGACAAACATGTTTTTGATTAAAAAAAACCCATTCAGTGTATATTTATTGGTTTGGGTAAAAGTTATAGCGTTTACAAACTATGGTGCAAAGAGTGAATTTTCCCATTTTCAAGCATCTCTGACTTTTCTGACCCCCTGTCATGTTTCATGAGGGGCTAGAATTCCAGGATAGTATAAATACCCCCCAAATGACCCCATTTTGGAAAGAAGACAACCCAAAGTATTCACTGAGAGGCATAGTGAGTTCATAGAAGATATTATTTTTTGTCACAAGTAAGCGGAAAATGACACTTTGTGAGAAAAAAAAAAAAAAAAAAAAAAAGTTTCCATTTCTTCTAACTTGCGACAAAAAAAAAATGAAATCTGCCACGGACTCACCATGCCCCTCTCTGAATACCTTGAAGGGTCTACTTTCCAAAATGGGATCATTTGTGGGGTGGGTTTACTGTCCTGACATTTTGGGGGGTGCTAAATTGTAAGCACCCCTGTAAAGCCTAAAGGTGCTCATTGGACTTTGGACCCCTTAGCGCAGTTAGGCTGCAAAAAAGTGCCACACATGTGGTATTGCCGTACTCAGGAGAAGTAGTATAATGTGTTTTGGGGTGTATTTTTACACATACCCATGCTGGGTGGGAGAAATATCTCTGTAAATGACAATTTGTTAATTTTTTTTACACACAATTGTCCATTTACAGAGATATTTCTCCCACTCAGCATGGGTATGTGTAAAAATACACCACAAAACACATTATACTACTTCTCCTGAGTACGGCGATACCACATGTGTGGCACTTTTTTGCACCCTAACTGCGCTAAAGGGCCCAAAGTCCAATGAGTACCTTTAGGATTTCACAGGTCATTTTGAGAAATTTCGTTTCAAGACTACTCCTCACGGTTTAGGGCCCCTAAAATGCCAGGGCAGTATAGGAACCCCACAAATGACCCCATTTTAGAAAGAAGACACCCCAAGGTATTCCGTTAGTAGTATGGCGAGTTCATAGAAGATTTTATTTTTTGTCACAAGTTAGCGGAAAATGACACTTTGTGAAAAAACACAATTAAAATCAATTTCCGCTAACTTTTGACAAAAAAAATCTTCTATGAACTCACCATACTCCTAACGGAATACCTTGGGGTGTCTTCTTTCTAAAATGGGGTCATTTGTGGGGTTCCTATACTGCCCTGGCATTTTAGGGGCCCTAAACCGTGAGGAGTAGTCTTGAAACGAAATTTCTCAAAATGACCTGTGAAATCCTAAAGGTACTCATTGGACTTTGGGCCCTTTAGCGCAGTTAGGGTGCAAAAAAGTGCCACACATGTGGTATCGCCATACTCGGGAGAAGTAGTACAATGTGTTTTGAGGTGTATTGTTACACATACCCATGCTGGGTGGGAGAAATACCTCTGTAAATGGACAATTGTGTGTAAAAAAATCAAAAGATTGTCATTTACAGAGGTATTTCTCCCACCCAGCATGGGTATGTGTAAAAATACACCCCAAAACACATTGTACTACTTCTCCCGAGTACGGCGATACCACATGTGTGGCACTTTTTTGCACCCTAACTGCACTAAGGGGCATAAAGTCCAATGAGTACCTTTAGGATTTCACAGGTCATTTTTGTTTCAAGACTACTCCTCACGGTTTAGGGCCCCTAAAATGCCAGGGCAGTATAGGAACCCCACTAATGACCCCATTTTAGAAAGAAGACACCCCAAGGTATTCCGTTAGGAGTATGGTGAGTTCATAGAAGTTTTTATTTTTTTGTCACAAGTTAGCGGAAATTGATTTTAATAGTTTTTTTTCACAAAGTGTCATTTTCCGCTAACTTGTGACAAAAAATAAAATCTTCTATGAACTCACCATACTCCGTACGGAATACCTTTGGGTGTCTTCTTTCTAGAATGGGGTCATTTGTGGGGTTCCTATACTGCCCTGGCATTTTAGGGGCCCTAAACCGTGAGGAGTAGTCTTGAAACCAAATGTCGCAAAATGACCTGTGAAATCCTAAAGGTACTCATTGGACTTTGGGCCCCTTAGCGTACTTAGGGTGTAAAAAAGTGCCACACATGTGGTACCGCTGTACTCAGGAGAAGTAGTATAATGCGTTTTGGGGTGTATTTTTACACATACCCATGCTAAGTGGGAGAAATATCTCTGTAAATGACAATTGTTTGATTTTTTTACACACAATTGTCCATTTACATAGAAATTTCTCCCACCCAGCATGGGTATGTGTAAAAATACACCCTCAAAACACATTATACTACTTTTCCTGAGTACGGCGGTACCACATGTGTGACACTTTTTTGCAGCCTAGGTGCGTTAAGGGGCCCAACGTCCTATTCACAGGTCATTTTGAAGCATTTGTTTTCTAGACTACTCCTCGCGGTTTAGGGCCCCTAAAATGCCAGGGCAGTATAGGAACCCCACAAGTGACCCCATTTTAGAAAGAAGACACCCCAAGGTATTCCGTTAGGTGTATGGCGAGTTCATAGAAGATTTTATTTTTTGTCACAAGTTAGTGAAAAATGACACTTTGTGAAAAAAAAACAATAAAAATTAATTTCCGCTAACTTTTGACAAAAAATAAAATCTTCTATGAACTCGTCATACACCTAACAGAATACCTTGTAGTGTCTTTTTTTTCTAAAATGGGGTCACTTGTGGGGTTCCTATACCGCCCTGGCATTTTACAGGCCCAAAACCGTGAGTAGTCTGGAAACCAAATGTCTCAAAATGACTGTTCAGGGGTATAAGCATCTGCAAATTTTGATGACAGGTGGTCTATGAGGGGGTGAATTTTGTGGAACCGGTCATAAGCAGGGTGGCCTTTTAGATGACAGGTTGTATTGGGCCTGATCTGATGGATAGGAGTGCTAGGGGGGTGACAGGAGGTGATTGATGGGTGTCTCAGGGGGTGGTTAGAGGGGAAAATAGATGCAATCAATGCACTGGGGAGGTGATCGGAAGGGGGTCTGAGGGTTTGGCCGAGTGATCAGGAGCCCACACGGGGCAAATTGGGGCCTGATCTGATGGGTAGGTGTGCTAGGGGGTGACAGGAGGTGATTGATGGGTGTCTCAAGGTGTGATTAGAGGGGGGAATAGATGCAAGCAATGCACTGGCGAGGTGATCAGGGCTGGGGTCTGAGGGCATTCTGAGGGTGTGGGCGGGTGATTGAGTGCCCTAGGGGCAGATAGGGGTCTAATCTGATAGGTAGCAGTGACAGGGGGTGATTGATGGGTAATTAGTGGGTGTTTAGGGTAGAGAATAGATGGAAACACTGCGCTTGGGTGGTGATCTGATGTCGGATCTGCGGGCGATCTATTGGTGTGGGTGGGTGATCAGTTTGCCCGCAAGGGGCAGGTTAGGGGCTGATTGATGGGTGGCAGTGACAGCGGGTGATTGATGGGTGGCAGTGACAGGGGGTGATTGATGGGTGGCAGTGACAGGGGGTGATTGATGGGTGATTGATAGGTGATTGACAGGTAATCAGTGGGTTATTACAGGGGAGAACAGATGTAAATATTGCACTGGCGAATTGATAAGGGGGGGTCTGAGGGCAATCTGAGCGTGTAGGCGGGCGATTGGGTGCCCGCAAGGGGCAGATTAGGGTCTGATCTGATGGGTAACAGTGACAGGTGGTGATAGGGGGTGATTGATGGGTGATTGATGGGTAATTAGTGGGTGTTTAGAGGAGAGAATAGATGGAATCACTGCGCTTGGGTGGTGATCTGATGTCGGATCTGCGGGCGATCTATTGGTGTGGGTGGGTGATCAGTTTGCCCGCAAGGGGCAGGTTAGGGGCTGATTGTTGGGTGGCAGTGACAGGGGGTGATTGATGGGTGATAGGTGATTGGCAGGTGATTGACAGGTGATCAGTGGGTTATTACAGGGAAGGACAGATGTAAATATTGCACTGGCGAATTGATAAGGGGGGGTCTGAGGGCAATCTGAGCGTGTAGGCGGGCGATTGGGTGCCCGCAAGGGGCAGATTAGGGTCTGATCTGATGGGTAACAGTGACAGGTGGTGATAGGGGGTGATTGATGGGTGATTGATGGGTAATTAGTGGGTGTTTAGAGGAGAGAATAGATGGAAACACTGCGCTTGGGTGGTGATCTGATGTCGGATCTGCGGGCGATCTATTGGTGTGGGTGGGTGATCAGATTGCCCGCAAGGGGCAGGTTAGGGGCTGATTGTTGGGTGGCAGTGACAGGGGGTGATTGATGGGTGATAGGTGATTGGCAGGTGATTGACAGGTGATCAGTGGGTTATTACAGGGAAGGACAGATGTAATTAATGCACTGGCGAATTGATAAGGGGGGGGGGGTCAGAGGGCAATCTGAGCGTGTGGGCGGGTGATTGGGTGCCCGCAAGGGGCAGATTAGGGTCTGATCTGATAGGTAAAAGTGACAGGTGGTGATAGGGGGTGATTGATGGGTGATTGATGGGTAATTAGTGGGTGTTTAGAGAAGATAACAGATGTAAACGATACATTTGGGAGGTAATCTGACGGCGGGTTTGCGGGCGATCTAATGGTGTGGGTGGGTGATCAGATTGCCCGCAAGGGGCAGGTTAGGGGCTGATTGATGGGTGGCAGTGACAGGGGGTGACAGGGGGTGATTGATGGGTGATAGGTGATTGGCAGGTGATTGACAGGTGATCAGTGGGTTATTACAGGGAAGAACAGATGTAATTAATGCACTGGCGAATTGATAAGGGGGGGTCTGAGGGCAATCTGAGCGTGTAGGCGGGTGATTGGGTGCCCGCAAGGGGCAGATTAGGGTCTGATCTGATAGGTAACAGTGACAGGTGGTGATAGGGGGTGATTGATGGGTGATTGATGGGTAATTAGTGGGTGTTTAGAGGAGAGAATAGATGTAAACAATGGATTTGGGAGGTGATCTGATGTCGGATCTGTGGGCGATCTATTGGTGTGGGTGGGTGATCAGATTGCCCGCAAGGGGCAGGTTAGGGGCTGATTGATGGGTGGCAGTGACAGGGGGTGATTGACGGGTGATTGACGGGTGATTGACGGGTGATTGACGGGTGATTGACAGGTGATTGACAGGTGATCAGGGGGATAGATGCATACAGTAAACAGGGGGGGGTGGTCTGGGGGGGGGGGGGGGGTCTGGGGAGAATTTTGAGGGGTGGGGGGTGATCAGGAGGGGGCAGGGAGCAGGGGGGGGGGATAAAAAAAAAATAGCGTTGACAGATAGTGACAGGGAGTGATTGATGGGTGATTAGGGGGGTGATTGGGTGCAAACAGGGGTCTGGGGGGTGGGCAGGGGGGGGGTCTGATGGGTGCTGTGGGCGATCTGGGGCAGGGGGGGGAGAAATCAGTGTGCTTGGGTGCAGACTAGGGTGGCAGCAGCCTGCCCTGGTGGTCCCTCGGACACTCGGATCACCAGGGCAGGAGGCAGCCTGTATAATACACTTTGTAAACATTACAAAGTGTATTATACACTTTGTATGCGGCGATCGCGGGGTTAACATCCCGCCGGCGCTTCCGTATAGCCGGCGGGATGTTGCGGCGAGCGAGCGGTGACAGGCGCCGGCGGAGGATCGCGTCACGGATGACGCGATCGCTCTGCCCATGCCCTTAAATGGACCGCCGCCTCTGTGGGTGAGCCGGTCCTTAAGGGCTCCACTTCCCGGCCGCCTCTGTGCGTTAGGCGGTCGGGAAGTGGTTAACACATTATAACGCAATTGTTATACAAATGGCGATTGTGAACCGAGCCTCAGGGTCAGGTTAACATGTATCTATAACAACTCTAACCAAAACTGAATGAAGAATCTATACTTTGCGGCACCTTCCGTCAAAGTTTCTCAGCCTCAAGGGCTCTGTTTTAACATAATTTGGAAAACTGTATACTTACCTTTGGTAGTTTTCCTTTCCTGGTGTTTTCCATGTCAGCACACGTATGGGCAAAGCCCCGCCTCCTTTGCCCTAGTAGGACGTCCTTAGATAATAAATAGCCTAGACTATCCCCATGCCATCATTCTAAGTAACTAGTACAAGCTGACAGCATAGGGCGGGCCCGTATGCTGACATGGAAATTACCAGGAAAGGAAAACTACCAAAGGTAAGTATACAGTTTTCTAAATTCCCTGGTGTTTACCATGTCAGCACATGTATGGGCAATAACTAGACAAAACCATGGGTGGGTATGCTGCTAATCACACAGTTTAATCCACACACAAAGGAACAGAATACATAATTAAACAGCATTATTGACAGTAAAGGAAATCACAACTTTCCCAAAATCAACAGAAGAAAGGGTTGCAAAATCAATACAATAATGCTTCAAGAAAGTATGGTTAGAGGCCCAATTGGCTGCCTTACACACAGTCATTAAAGACACTTTACTGTAAGCTGCCCATGAAGAAGACACAATCCTTGTAGAGTGGGCAATAATGTCCTGCGGAGGCTACAAGCCTTAAGACTTATAAGCCTTCTGAATCAGGTTAACAACCCAACTCGCTATGGTCCTTGTAGCAGCCGCCTTTCCTCTTCTGTAACCAGAAGGAACTTTAAAAAGGTGGTCCGAATCCCGAAAGTCTTTGTTTGCCTCCAAATACGCTTTTACTACAGAAAGAATGTCCAAATGATGTAAAGATTCTGGATTTCCCTACAGTTTCAAACTCGGAAGAGTCCATTCTTGATTTGTGTGCTTGACCAAGGCTACTTTTGGTAGGGTAAAGCACTAATGTGTCATCATAGAACACTATAAAAAGGGTTCCTTACATGACAAGGCTTGCAACTCAGACATTCTCATCCCAGATGTAATTGCGATCAGTAATGCTGTCTTATAAGTTACATTTTGTAATGAAGCAGAATGATTCTGCCACTCTGAAGAAGACGAAAGAATGTCCAGGACCAATGGAAGATCCCATTTGGGAAATCTCGAATTGACTGGCGGTCTCAGCTTAATTGCTGCTTTGAAGAACTGTCCATTCAAGGACTTTTCCACCCAAGATACTCCTGAGATTGAAGAAATTGCTGAAACTTGCCTTTGCAACGTAGAATATGCCAAAGACATCTCTAGCCCTTTCTGCAAGAAAGCCAAAAGATTACATACGTTAAAGTCATCAATGTTGAAGTTATGTTGAACAGCAAAGTCCGCAAATTTCCTCAACACGCTGTCATAGGAAGCCACTGTGGATGGTCTCTTGGCCGTTAATTGTGTAGACAGTAGACACCACCTCAGAAGAGCAGCCTTCTGTTAACAGCCTAGCCCTCTCAAAATTCCATCCCAGTAGATGTAGAGAACGAGGGTTCTGATGATACACCATATCCTGTGACAGTAGATCGGGAATTTCCAGAAGCGGAATGGAATCTTGTGTACTCATCTGTAACAAGAGGGGAAACCAAGGCCTTGCTGGCCACCACGGTATTACCGCTAAAACTGTCAAGTTGAGGTACCTTAATTTCTGAAAAAATTTGAAAATCAAAGAAGTTGGGGTAAGGTATTTGCCCTCCTGAAGCACCACACTTGGGTTGGGGCATCCGTGCCCAACGCCTTCCGGTCCGGGGCTCTTGAGAAGTACAGGGGTGTCTTGTTGTTCCTAGCCGAAGCAAACAAGTCAATCTGGGGCATACACCACTTCTGTACTAGCTGTTGAAAAGCTTTCGGGTGCAGAGACCACTCGTTGTTGTCCATATAGTTCCTTGAGAGGAAATCCGCTTGTAGATTTTGAGAGCCTGGGAGATAAATTGCCGAAAGATCCAGGAAATTGTTTTGGGCTAACTACATTAGGGACATTTCCTTCATAAGTGACACACTGCAAGTTCCTCTTGTCTCCTTATGTAGGGCACTGATGAGATATTGTCCACCTTCATCAACACCGGTTTCCCCCTCAGATGAGGCCAGAAGTGTTTTAACGCCAGATAGACTGCCCTCAATTCTAAGATGTTCGACACTACATCGATACGCTGACTCCAAACACCCTGAGCATACATGTCGCGATAAACAGCTCCCCAACCCGACTGGCTGGCATCCGTCGTCACTATGGCCTAGTCTGGCTGTTGTAGAGGCCTTAACTGATTTATATTTTTCCGATCCAACCACCATCTCAGAGAGCTCTTTACTTTGTATGGAAGAAAAATCACTTGAGACAGATCTTCCTTGTCCCACTGAGCCAAAAAATGAGGACATTACTCCAATCATTGTCAGACATCTACTGGCCGCAACCCAACGATGTCTGAGAAGCTCTATCACCAAAAGTTCTAGAGACTCTTTCTTCTCCTCTGGAAGAGAGATGGAATTCTGAACTGTGTCCAGAATTGCCCCTAAAAAGAACATCCTCTGGGCAGGAACCAACTGGCTCTTCTTGAAGTTCACCACTCATCCGAAGTCCTGAAGGATCTTTACTAATAACTTTTGATGTTCCAGAAGAGTCGATTGTGAGGAGGCCAGGAGAATGATGGTGTCCAAACAGTGAAGGACGCATATTTCCTGTAACTGAATGAAAGAAATCACGGCGAGCAAAACCTTTCGAAAAAGTTTGGGGTGAAGTAGCGAGGCCAAACGGAAGACAAACGAACTGAAGGTGAAGATGACCTATCGCAAAGCAAAGATACTTTTGCATCGAGCGGTGGACTGGCACATAGAAATATTCGTCCTTTAGGTCTATTGAGCACATCCAGTCTCCTGTCTGAATGGACATGACGATCGAGGTGAGTGTCTCCATCTTGAATTTTGGCACCCAAACAAATTTGTTCAGCTGTTTTAAATCCATCACAGGCCTAAGTTCTCCCGACTTCTTTTTCACTAGAAATACCTGTGAATAGAAACCCAAGCCTTCTGAAGGGGGCACCTGACACACTGCTTTTTTCTTCAATAGGTCTGAAACATAGTCCACCAGGACCAACCTTTTCTCCACTGAGTCCAGTATCTTTGTGGACTTAAAACTGATTGAAGAGGACACGTTATAAAGTCCCAACGATGCCCTTCTGAAATTGTGGCTAATACCCAATGATTCTGAATGTTCCTCGTCCAGATATCCCTGAAATGGGTCAGCCTTGCCCCCACCGGTATATCGGGGAGGGCCTCACTTCAAAAAGATTTGCTGGCATCTCCTGCAGGCTGAGAACTCTTTAACCTTCTAGACTTTGAAATCTGCTGAGGGTTTCTCCAACTCCTTCTGAATTCCTTCCCTGGACAGTAAGTTCTTGACTCAGCAAACCTACCATAAGTCTGTTTTCTCAACTGAGGATACTTCTGCTTTCTAAACTTTCTGTCCTGGGGCAACAGGCCCGATTTACCCCCAGTCACTCAGGAGATAGCTGTGTCCATTTTGGGCCCAAATAAATTCTTTCCATCAAAGAGGATTTTAGCCCAGGTCTGTTTAGAGGATGAATTTGCCGCCCATGGCTTAAGCCAAAGCGCCCTCCTGGCCATGACTGAATAGAGCATCGATCTACTTGTAGATCTTAAAGAATCCACACTGGCAGCTCCAACAAACTCCGAAGCAATATCCAACTCCTCAAGTGCAATCGAAATTTCTTCCACATCAGCACCAGACCTAATCCCTTTCTGGATATTTTCGATCCAGACTTTCAATGCCTTCACCACTGAAGTTAGAGTAATAGCTACTCTTGCAGCTTCTCCTGAGGCCAGATAAGATCTTAAATCCTGATCGATCTGACGATCCATAACGTCTCTAAAAAGAACAGAATCCTCAAGAGGTAAAGTCACATTCCTGACCATTCTCATTAAAGAAGCATCCACTACCGGACTGGTGTGGATCAAAGCTTCATCCTCTAACTCCAAAGGGTACATCTTCTGGAGTTTATTCTTGAAGGATGGTTTCTTAACCGTCTTTTCCCACTCCTCTTTGATCATCTTCCTCATTTCCTCCATCAATGGAAATGCCACTTTAATCTTACTTAAACTCTTATAGTATAGCTTTTTCTTAATTACTGGCGATGACACCTCGTCGTCCCACTCAATATCTTCCTTAATTCTGGATACAAAAGTAGGGACCAAAGAAAAATCAAATCCTCCATCTTCAGACTCAGAATCTGAACTTAAATAATCCTCCACCATGACCCACTTCCTAGAAGGACCTGGCTGCGGGGAACACGGTTTTCCTGATAACTCAGAAACCATATCCTTAACCACTTGCTTTATTAACGATGACACCTCTTTATCCTCTCTTGCAATGTCCATATGACAAAACTCACACACTTTTTTATTAGGAAGAGATGCTCTGCCACATATCCAGCAATCATCCTTGTTCGGTCTAATAATTGGAGCATAAGCATTAGGCACATCCACTGGTGGTTGTAAAGCCGCTTGATTCCCCGGAATGGACGCCTCCTGAGATGACAAGGGTCTCATTTGCCCTGGTGATCCAGATCTGGATCGAGAACGAGACTGGCTTCTTGATCGACTTCTAGAAGGAGACTTTGGATGAGTCTTGTGCCTTTTTTCCTCCTTTTTATCCCGAGAAGATTTGTATGATGATCGATCACTCTGTCCAGAACCATCCTGACGCTTTAACTCTAACTTCTTCTTTTCATTCCTCCCAATAGACAGAGGCATATAAGCGATGCTATAGCTTTAAGAGGCTTCACACACAATACTCACCACCCTTACCTATTTAATGCTGAACCCGAGCTCGAGCCAGAGTACTCTCCTGACTTTCTCCCCATTATAGCAGCTGAAACAGAGCAGTATTGGAAATTACCAATAGCTTTAACAATAGCCATATACATAAATATATAAACCTATATAGATATGTATAATAAATGTCAGCCAATCTAACTGAGCAAGGTACCAACCTGCCAGTGCTCCCAGAAGCCTATCCGCACCTCTAGCCAGCAAAAAAACACCGCCAGGCCGAAGGAAATGCCTATATTTATACGCCCCCGATGTAAATTGGGAAGTGCCGCCACTCTGCCCTCAACCAAGATGGCCGCCAAGCACTTCCGCCCAAAAGCCGACAAACAGGAAGTTCTCTCTTGCGCGCGAGAACGCCCCACACACTGCCGGGAACTCTGGAGATGGAAGGCAGCATCACAATGCTGCACCCTCGCTATGCCGGAAGCAAAAACCCAAAACTAGGCCCCGCAAAGGTAATAAGAAGCAGAAAACAATCACATAAAAAAAAAAGAGGCAGAGCACGCATACTGCAAAAAACATTAGGGGAACATGCTGCGGGGAGGCTCATTACCCTTTAGGTATAAAAGAGCCGCAGGATTTCAAACAAAACCGTCCATGAGAGTACTAGAGAGGGACTACATTCCCCATTGGTGCATTTAGTTACCAAGGATATGGACATCAGCAGAAAGCCCAAACTGCTGGAGACCGCACACTGTGGAGATACGGGAATATCCAAGGATCCTGCTGGAGGCGAGGAAAAATAGAGAATGAAGGCATGGGGCTAGTCTAGGCTATTTAATATCTAAGGACGTCCTAGTAGGGCAAAGAAGGCGGGGCTTTGCCCATACGTGTGCTGACATGGTAAACACCAGGGAAATGGTGCTTGTACACCTTGGAATTCTGTCTGTCTACTCCTTCCGAGGGCCAACCTTTCCCTGGAGTTATTTAACAATTACACGGTGTAAATGTGCCGTAGACGTGGTGCTCTCTGTAGCTTCCCCCCCCCACTCTTGTTGGTACCTTCCTTTTCCTGTGACATCAGGAGAGAGAGCACTACCTGGTATGCCTGAAAAAAGGGCAGCACAGTGGCATATTGTATATTGCTTTTGTCTTGCAGTTCTAGCATTCTGTGTTCAAATGAATGCAAAAACATGTTTTAAACAAAGTCAATGGGCATGGTAAAAACACATTGTGGCACAGGTGGTCAGGGGAGTAACTAGAAATCACTGGGCCCCCCTGCAAAACTTTGGATAGGCCCCCATCGCTTTCTGCACTGGTAAACTGAGAACCAATGTTATTCAATTGGCTAGCGCATACTTGAATGTGTTTTCTCCGTGCAGATAAAACAGACAGCAGTGAAGCACTGCAGGCATTTTCTCTATCAATTACATTAGCTTCTGTGATAAAAAATGCATGTTTTCACACATACAAACACACATAGGGCTTGATTTACTAAACTGTGATAACCGATATCACGATCGCGCTAGAGTTTTTTGTGCATAAAGTTTTTTCACACGCAAACGCGAATTTTTGTGCGCAAACACGCATTTTCACACGAAAACGCGGGCTTTTCCACACGAAAATACGCGTTTGTGTGCAAAAAACATTTAGCATGTTATAATGCGCGCAAAATACTAGCGCGACCGTGATATCAGTTATCATGGTTTAGTGAATCAACCCCATGGTGTGCAGAAAACACATACAAAACAAACAGATGAGTGTGCTCCCAGCCTCAGCTTATTACACTCACTCTGTCCATCACTGATGGAGCAGAACTGGCTCTGCAGACTTCTCCAGCATCACTACAGTAGAGAGCACTTGGGGAGGAGTAGAGAGGTTGGGAGCTATGTGATGTACACAAGAGCCTGCTGCACGTTGAAAAGGGACTGTCTACAATTCTTTGTCTGCAAAACTTTGTAGGATTCCTTATTAGTGGCTGAGCAGATGCAGTCATTACAACAATTGTGCAGAGAGCAGAAAGTTTTTTCTTTCTGTGCCCTTAGCTGTCAGTCTCTCAGGACAGGTAAAAGAAACTTCTCCCCCTACGGGGCCCCATGCAGCTTCTGGGCTCCCCTCCGGCTGCATCTCTTGCAGGGTCTATTGTTACGCTGCTGCAGGTAGTAATATGTGTGATAATATATATGCATGCAAACACACATTTTCACCAAATGCAATGCAGTCAATGTACATGAGAAAATACATTTTCAAGGCAAACCTAAAATGTAGATAAACTTATGAGATTATTATTTCTATATGTTTTACTAAAGGTAGAACAAATAAATTACTGACTGAGTGTCATATCTTTATGTTCGGTCTAAGTGCTTCATTTTAAAACAAACAGAAGTAATGTCCCTTTGGACTTTCCAGCACTAAAACCTTATCAGAAGCCTTACTCACTCTCTCACACTCTCGTCTGGCTTCTATCTTTTCAGGAAACGGAACTGAAATTACAAACTGTTACACAAGCTCATTTGGATAGATATGTATTTGAAAACAGACAGATAGATACTCCTGTATTTTAAAACAGACGGACTTCAGCCAAATTCTTAGTAGGGCTAGCACTACTACTAATAGTTAGTAGTACTGATCTCAATTTGAGCCAGGTGCAGTAAACTGCGTAAAGTTGCTGTGCACAGGGAGCATACAGCAATTTTACTGTTTCTCTTGCCATGGGCATTACCACGGTATTGTGTGCGTTGCTACGGTAATATGCACTGCATCTGGTTCCATGTTGTCACATGTCACTTTAGGTATGCTTTAAGAAAGTTCTCATTATTACTCTCTAACTTATATTATATATTCTCCTAATCACCACCACATCATGCATTCCCCTGTTTTCTTAAGGTGGTCACAAAAATCTCCTAAGCAATCCAATATGGATTTTTAGATCAATCACCTCAATCTGATCAGATTGGTCAGGCGATTTTTGTCTGTGTTAGGGGTCCCAAATGTTCATTTCCGATTCTTCATACGAATAATTGTTTGTAAGCGATCGTTTAGCAAATTGTATTGTTAGTGGCCACCTTTAGGTTGATATGCATCTTCCTATTGTACCAGGCCAATTAAGCCAGCCAGGGCCACTTCTAGGCAGTGTGGAGCTAGCCAGGGTCCTTGTTCGCCCTCCTTAGTTCCACCAGTGACAGGAAGAGGAAGAGATGGCTTTGGTTCAAAAATAGGGACTGTCCTACACTTACAAATAGTACATTTGCAAAAAGTCTAAGATAGGGCTGGTTCAGACGGACTTCTGCGTGGCGTCGCGTCTGGGGGCGTTGCGGCGGCTGCGCGGTCAGGCTTTCAGTAGCCTTCGGTCGCGTTCCGATGCGGTCGCATTTTTTATTTCCCCTAGGGGATCATTAGCCGTCGCGGTTGGCCGCTCCCTGGAAGCAACATGTCGCTTCCAGGGGCAGCTCGAACGCTAACAAAAATCGGGACCCGAACGCCGCGTTCGGGTAAAAGCACGCAAAAGCTTGGTGTAAACGCTCCCATTCACTTGAATGGGAGCGTTTACCATGATGTTCCGAACGCTTGCGGTAAACACTTTGCAAGCGTCCGTCTGAACCAGCCCATACTTGCGGTAATATATAATACCATTTAGCCGGAAGGATGGAAATTGCTCTAAAATTATATCATTGAAATGTATGTGACAAACCACCCAGTCATTCTCTTACAAATGTCACAAACAACTCACTGCCTCGTCCTAATGCTGGTTATGGGTTCTTACGTCAAGGAACTGTGTGATTTATAGGACCCGGTGACTAGAATTGAAGATTTTCATATGTGCATTATTATACTATGCTGGGAGCAAATATTAAATTATTCTTGTCTCACATTGGTAGGTGGAGAATCCAGTATCACATTCATAGCCATTTGTTTTATGGCCTCACTATTGCACAATTTATACCATATTTTCATTTACATTTATATTAGTAACAGAGATTTTATCACGTCACATGGATGTAATTTCTATATACAGTGAAGCAATATGGCATTGTACTGTATGCATACTGATCAGGATGTTTGGTGTAAGTGGAGGTCCTGTGAAACTGCTTTTTTGCAGAGCAGTTAAAGAGGACCTATCACAAAAAAAGTTTTACATTTGGCATCAATCAGAGTGGAGAAAGCATTTTCCTTTCCTCTGTTTTCTGCTTAAAAAAACAAAACAAAACAGATACTTACCTAAGGAGAGGGAAGGCTCTGAGTCCTATATAGCCTCCTCGTTTCTCCTATGGTGCCTGCGTTCCAGCACTGGATCCCCCGTTGGCAGACTGCCCACTTCCTCTGCTCCTGGAGGCTTCGGCAATCTTCGGGAGCCCAAGTGCTCCTGAAGATGGCCGCTCCATACTGCGCATGCGCGAGAGTGCATTCTCGGGCACGCGCACGTATGCAGTACGGAGCGGCGGTCTTCGAGGAGTACTTGGGCTCTCTAAGATTGCCAAAGCCTACAGCAACGGTGGAAGGAGGAGCCTCTGACCCATCGGTCGGATACTGCTAACAGGGGATGCAGCGTTGGAATGCAGGCCCCGTACGAAGAATGGGAAAGTTTTATAGGACCCAGAGCCTTCCATCTCCTTAGGTGAATATCTGTTTTTTTTTGTTTGCTTTTAAACCACTTCAGATTCTATTTAAATGTCAAGTTTACTCTTCCTGATATTTCATTGTGAATTGGGTGCTATGCCATTTCTCACACAATTCCCATTCCAGGGACATTGGCCTCAATTCACTAAGACCATGCTGGAGATAATAAGGCTAGAGAAAACTTACCTCCACACAGTGAGAGAGTTATCTTATCTCTTCATTCCTTAAGTTACCTCCTCTGTAGTTAAGTTACCTCCTCTGTAGGTATTTTCACATGCAGTTAATTAACAGACTGTTTTTAACTTTAGAATTCTGGAGTTATTTTAAGGATTGAAGAGTTAACTTTAGGTTTGCTTGAGGTAAAATGTTTCCTGAATACTACATGCCTCATCACCATGGTGATAGCTCTAGAAATGTTATTAAAGACAGGAGATAAGCTTAGTGAATTGAGGCCATTCTCTTTGGAAAAGTGAGTCATCTGATCCAAGATCCACTGAGGAAACTTCCAGGAGAGTAGGTATTCCCCATCTAGTGGACAACACACAATTCCCAGCATAGAGTTGATTACTGACCTCACTCACCTCTCCACTGCTTAGTGGCCAGCATTGCAGCTCAGCAGCCTCATCATAATTATGCCTGGTCCCTCCCTACTCTGTGTGTAATAATACATTTAACTATTTCCACCCACTTCCCAGTGTATTTGCAAAAAAAAAAAAAAAAAACCATTTACCTCTCATCACTTGCTTTGGAATAAGAAACCTCTTCTCTCTATTTGTATTTAACCTTTTTGTGAACACACTGGAGATCATGTTCGAAGCATAAATACGTTATTACACATTGAGTGTGTGTGTGTGTGTGTGTGTGTGTGGAGGGGGGGGGGGGGCATATATAAGGAATAATCATGACACTCTGCAGAGTTGTAGCTGGCCACTGAGAATTAAACAGCACAGGGAAGAAGTGGACCAGGTCAGGTGATCAGCTCTGTGTTTAGAATAGCTGTTTTCCCCTCCCATGGCCAAGCCATGTAATAAATGATAAACAAAGCACAAACAATTTACATGCACACATCTTTTTGCATTACATAACGTGATATATTCCACATAATGGGATGTATTCACTTGTGTGTACTGTTCCCTGGCAGTACATGTAAACATTAGCTGATGTTACACAATTTGCATAATGTGTGTTGCATTAAATGGAACCTGAAGCGAAAATAAACTTATGATATAATGATTTGTATGTGTAGTACAGCTAAGAAATAGAACATTAGTAGCAAAGATATGAGTCTCATATTGTTTCCAGTACAGGAAACGTCAATTGTTATCTATGCAAAAGAACTTCTTTGAGCTCTCTGACTAAGCTTGGTCGGCTACAGTGCTGTTTTCTGAAGCGCTTATCTCAACCTGTCTCTCACTGTTTCTTGTTTGTTTAAGGTGTTACCGCAGGAAAGTTCAAAGGTTCATTAGCTCTGCCCTGTTTCCTAGTTGAAAATACAGAGTGTAGTTTGTAAACTGCAAATATTAGAGAATGAAGCAATATTATAAAATAAAATAAAAAATGAATATAATTGAAAATAAAAATATGAGACTCTCTTCTTTGCTACTAATGTTCTGAATAACACATACAAATGTTCTATACTACACATACAATTCATTATATCAGAAGTTTTGTTATTACTTTAGTGTCACTTTAATAGTGTGACTTATGATATATATATATATACTGTATGCACAATGCACATGTTGTAGATATTGCTTCCATTACTAGCTGACTTGGTTAGTTTTATATGGACAGTGTCAGCCAGTATTGCATGTGTTTAATGTATGCAAAATCCGAGCTGTGCTGTTAGCATAACGCCCATTGATATTTCTGTGCCCCCTGTAATGCACTGAGAATAGACCCCAATAAAGCATTATAAAAACTGGAGACTGTAATGTCACTTGCTCCGGTTCTGTCAGTTAAAAATACATAAATACTTACAGTATTTTGCTTTTAGAGTCTAATGATGTGAAATAAGCTTAGTTTTCTCAGTCAAAAGGCTACAAAAAAGTAGATGGAATCCTAAAGCCACTGTTTTTACTTAAAAAAAATAAAGGCTTTGATTTTAAAAATGAGAGTAATCCTGCCCTACTTTTTTGGCTGATGTCACAGGAGATCTCTGCTGATGCTGCACCTTGGGGATGGGGATTGGGGATGAAATGTCTCGGAACTGTGATCATGTTTGTGAGGCAGCAGTGGATTTAAATTGAAACACGGATTCTCAGAAATAATTGGGGCACAGGGCTAATTCACACTACAAGAGCTTTTCTGAGCTTTCTGATTTTAATAGCTCTTGCTAATGTAATCCTATGTGTCTTCTCACTGGAGCAATCCGATTTTTAAAATCCCCATAGCAAGAGCTTTTAAAATCACTAGCGCTCTTGTAGTGTGAATTAGCCCTAAAGTACAACTGTAACAAGAGAGTTATGGAGGCTGCCATATTTATTTCCTTTTAAACAATATCAGTTGCCTGGCAGCCATGCTGGTGTATTTGGCTGCAGTAGTGTCTATATCACACCAGGAACAAGCATGCAGCTAATCTTGTCAGATCTGATAATAATGTCAGAAACACCTGATGGTGCTGCACATGCTTGTTCAGGGTCTGGGGCTAAAAGTATTAGAGGCAGTATTAGAGGCAGAGGCAATGGCGGACAAAGCCAACAGTGTGTCCCTGTGCAGAATAAATGAAGGGGCCCACTGTGAGTGGCCATAATCATACCAGATTACGATTGGATCCAAATAATTTTGATAAAATAAAAGTAATACATGAATCTAGGCTACGCTCTGTAGGCACTGTGCTAATGTAGCACACATTTCATACTTCTGTATGGCTGGGTCACAAGAAATATTGGGCTTCAGAGAGAAATACAGAGAAGAGCCTACAGAATATTCACGCCCTAAATGTGGTGCAGTTGCATGGGCCCTAGAGGGCATGGGGCCCCTGTGTGGCTGCACACCCTGCACGGGCCTGTGTCCGCCTCTGGGAAGAGGATCAGGGAATAAATATGGCAGCCTCCATATCCCTCTCATTACAATTGTCCTTTAAGGAATTCATGTACTGATTAGGGATGAGTGTATCTGACAAAAATGGATTCACAATGATTTTCATGAAACTACCCCAACCTTTGTGAATACATGGCTGCTTTTACACAATGCGTGATACTGCAAGCTCAAAACTTTATTTATACTTAGGAATAGTGATTCTACCAGAGCCACAGCAGCAGTATTTTTGGAGCTTTCAGCTGAGTACCTGTGCACGGAGTCAGTAGTTTACCATTACGGTACAGGGAAAATGCACTTAACCACTTACAGCCACAAGAACAGAATACCATGTGTGGTTATAAAATGGTAACACCCCCCTCCCCACACACACACACTTTCCAGCCCTCATAACTAGCCAGATGGATAGTGTACTGCTTAAGGACACCTTCCTATTCCGTAAGCCAGTATCTATTCAGTAATATGTCCGTGGGCAAGAATCAGTAAACACTGTTACACTGCCTACTGAACACTCCTGTAGTGGCTAAAGTTGAAGAGAAATCGAGAGCCCAATATGGTGTAGTATGTCAAAATTGATTGGATAAATGAAACAGTGAGATGGTAATACTCACAAACACGGGCTACCACCTAGGTAACCACTCATTAGGCAGGTGAGGAGATTAGACCTGTCCTCACTCAGGATTAAGAAGTCGCTCTCTGTAGATAGGAAGAAAGGGGGTAGATCACCCCTCCACCTGGGGTGGACGCAAATATATTGGTAGGTGAACAGAGGCGCCAGAAGGATAAAAGTACATAAAATTTTTAAAAAATTGCTGGGAGGAAGTGGTGGACTCGCCTCCGTTAAAGCACCTCTGGGTGAGGTGCTCTGCTTGCTATAACTGAATTGCTGTTGTTTATCCCCTGCTTATTGCCTGAAGAAGTGGGCTGTGCCCGCGAAACGCGTTGCATCTTTGGGGTATTTTCAATAAATGTGTATATCTATACATTTACAGTCCTTGGTGTCTGCTTTAACGGAGGCGAGTCCACCACTTCCTACCAGCAATTTTTTTAAAATTGTATGTACTTTTATCCTTCTGGCGCCTCTGTTCACCTACCAATATACTCCTGTAGTGGCTGCAGCTCTCAATTGCTTTGAGTCCAACAAGAGAAATACAAATTTTAGAATTAATATTATGCTTAAGATTAGTCCCTCGCCGTCCTACTCCGCTGCCTGCTGCCTCAGCAATCAGGCCCGGTAACTGCAGGAGTCGAGGGCTTACTGTGCATGCGTGGCCCGGCCGCGTGCGCTCCTCTACTGCGCTCCCATTGCTGAGGGCACTCTAAGCCTGCACAGTACTACTGTGCAGACGCAGAACACTCCCAGCCGCGAGAACGAGACAGGTAAGTGCGTTTGGCTGCACTGGGCCTGCACGGACTGGCCCCGACTTGGTGATCTACCAGGCCGGATTGCGGAGGCTGCAGGTGGCAGAGGAATGTGCCGAGGGAATGATCAGACCAAAGGGGGCTGGAGGAAGCCCCAGGCATGTATAATTTTTTTTTCGTCGTCTCTGATGCACTTTAAAAGGAGACATATATACAAAACTGGTTTATATATGATAGCAAGTTGCATTCTTTGATACTGTGGGTCGATAATTTGGATGGGGAAGAAAACTGAAGAATGCCAAGGCTCAAATTGGGCTGTAGCGACATCGGAGGAGGAGAAGGGTCGATAATGGTTGATCTTATTTTTCCATGTGAATGAGCCTATTGAAAAAGCGATTATTGGGTAAAAATCAGGTCATTAATGGGCACCTTAAAGGGACCCTGAAGGGAAAAAAAGCACCCCAATTTGGGTACTTACTTCGGGAGAGGGAAGGCTAAGGGCCCTCGTGACGCTTCCCCCGTCGCCTTCCTCCTCGCCGTTCCAGTGCTGAGTCCGCCCCCGTCAACTGAGCTGCGCAGATGCAGACAGCTCATGCCTTCGCACTAGCACGGAACTGAATGGGCTTGGCTTTTTTTGCTGAGCCTGAGCAGTGCAGGCGAGTTCTGTGGAATTTCAGTTTGTAAAGATCCCTGTTTAAAATCTGTGCCTCTAAAATGTTTCCTCTCTCCCCTTATAAATGGGCCTATCCCCTACTTAAGTATAGACAAGACAACAGAAGGTAAAGAGGCGCCCAATGTATATAAAACACTTTAAAATCAATAAAATGAAAATTTAGGTGGCTTACCTCATAGACGACAAACTCACTTTAGGTAAGAAAGTTTATTAGAATGTTAAGCACAGGCAATGCGTTTCGTGGGACCATGCCCACTTCCTCAGGCCAAATAAAAGTGCCTACAGATAGCAAAGAGATGCGCTCAGTGCTCCATATATACACACATAATAACATTATAAAATACAAAGTACCATCACAAGCACAATATACTATTTAAAAATTATTATAAACATTAATAGAGTCATACATAATGATATAATACCAGAGGTTAATCAATGATATAGTAGTAAAGTGCACAAATAGTCGCTGGCTGTCACATGGCCAGAGATATAAAGATTAATCTAATTATGATTATTTTTATGATTAATCTGATATAAAGATTGAACGTAGCAATTTAGCAAATATACAAACTTAAAGGTACAGCGACATGAATGATTTTAAGTTTATATAGCACAATATTTTTATATAAGAAACCACATCTGTAGATACAGCTGATGGTTCACTGGGGTATCATAGTTTGCTACGCAATATATTCGTCACTTATTTTGATATACATCTCTGGCCACGTGACAGCCAGCGACTGCCATTTATGCACTTTACTACTATATAATTAATTTTTGCATATTGTGCTTGTGATGGTTCTTTGTATTTTATAATGGCCTCTCTTTGCCATCTGTAGGCACTTTTATTTGGTGTGAGGAAGTGGGCATGGTCCCACGAAACGCGTTCCCTGTGCTTAACATTCTAATGAACTTCCTTACCTAAAGTGAGTTTGTCGTCTATGAGGTAAGCCACCTCAATTTTTTCGTTTTATTGATTTTAAAGTGTTTTATATACATTGGGTGCCTCTTTACCTTCTGCTGTACCCAACCCCCCTCCCCGTCCTCCCCGGAGGGGGACCCAGTGCACCCACCTAAGGGGCGCAGGTGTTTTTTGCCAAGAGAGCGACCGAATCCAGGATTGCTGGCAAACCCGAGTGGAGTCAGGTTTAAAACACTCCATGTGCCTGAAGTGGTCGGTTACCCCCTGGTACAACCCACCTTGTGAGTACCTTTCTACAGAAGTATCTTTTACCCAATACTTGTGACATACTGCACCATTTGGGCTCCTGTTTGTCTTTGTTTTTTCTTTCCAGTACTGTACAGACGAGACAAGAACATTTATATAATGTCCTGGCGGACTCAAAGCGCTTGAGCTGCAGCCACTAGGACCCGCTCCATAGGCAGTAGCAGTGTTAGGGAGTCTTGGCCCAAGGTCTCCTCCCTGAATGAGGTGCTGGTTTACTGAACAGGAAGAGACAAGATTCAAACCCTTGCAAAAACCTTCTTACATGAATCCCCTTCTAAGGGCTTTTGGGGGGCGGCACGGGCTATTGAGTGGCAGCATGCTTTTACTTATTTATGGGGGGGGGGGGGGGGGCTAGTCACAATGCATGCTGGGGACACGCAATGCATGCCGGGAGATGTGGATCATTGATGTGGCAACTACATCTCCCGGCCTAGGACATCATTGTGGTTCTGTAGCACGGGGGAAATAGAAAATGGAGGCCTCCATACAGATGGGGCGCTAACAAAATAACAAAGCCCCTTAGAGGGAGGGTTGTTTTTGAAACTAAGTGGTTAGTTCCCTTTAAAATCTCTGTGCAGATCACTATTAGCACTTCAGCACTCTGAGAATGGAGTGCAGGCTAGACATGAATGAGTTATTTGTTGCTATAAACAATGAAAGTGATATTTCATTATCTTAGAACATGAACACATTAATACTGCAATAATGTTATTTTTTATCAGAGCACTATTTTAAGACATTGTAAGCACAATTAAAAGTATAAACACAGTAAGACAACAAATACAGAGAATCATAAACCCTGATTGTGTATAAGGTGTAAAAGAAAGGCAAACATCTTGCTGTTCACTTTGTTTACCAGCAGCATCTTGGCAACATTTTTTCTACATATCCCAAATTGCTTTCTGGGGTCAAAGCAAGGGGAATCTTTTCTGTAAGAGACAGACTGAAAGGCTTTGTTTTATTTTTCAAAGGCGTTTTTGAAGCTGAACATACTGCCAACTGTATTGAGGGGATTGTGGCACACTAATAACTCATTTTCTGCAGGACAAAGAGAAATATAAATGGATACTTGGAGCGATCTGTCTGCATTGTACCTTTCATTTCTGTGCCATGTGGAGTAGAGAGGTGCTGTAACTTCACGTGTTTCCTTTATTTGTCATCAAGTGTTTTTTTATGGTGTCACCTGAAATTATTCCTTTATCCTTCAAAATACCTATTACTCATCCATAAATGTGCAGAACTATATTTGCTGCTTCGAAGAACACAAATGTCTGCTTCTGTGTGATTCTGTATGCTGCCTATTTTGTCTCATTTTTTAAACATTTTTTGCTGACTTCATTTTATCTCCTAATCCACTAAGAATAAAGGCCATGTCTTGTGTTAATTTAGCAGCTAATTATGTGCATACATTTGCATGTACTTATATATGAATCACTTTATTGGTACATTATTACCAAATGGTTCATAACAGATTTCACATGTAACGTGGTGCCACCATTGAGACAAATGGGGCAATAGCCCCAGGGCCCCTGAGCACTGCTGCCCCCCCAGGACTTTTCCCCCAGAGTCCCTCCACAGCAACTTGCAGCACCACCTTCTGCAGTGATCGCTGCTGCTGGACAGAGGGAATGATAGTGGCTATGGTATCCCCACTGTAGATCAGGAAGAAGCTGGTTTCCTTGTTGCTATTCCCTCTCCTCCTCCCCAGCCCCCTCTCCTGCTTCTGCCTGGGATCTACTGCTACCCCTCCAGCCCCTTCCCAACATTCGGGGAGACAGTAGAGGATCACAGGGTTGCAGCTGTGTGGTCAGATGACCAGCAATCATTGTATCCACAGGCTGCAGACTGCAGACAACCCTCCCAGAGCAATTCCCAGGGGAGTGCAGGATTAGGGGCCCCCAGGGTTACCTTAGACCCGGGGCCCCACTGGAGCATGAACCGGCCTTGCTCAAATGTCTGGTTTAAAGTGGAACTATAGTCTAGCGTACCCCAACCCTATCCTCAAGGCCCATCAACAGTGCATGTTTTGAAGGAAACCACAAACATGCACATAAATCTGGCTGAACAGTTTTACAGTCTGGTTTGACCCAAAACTAATGCCGTGTGTGAATCTTAATTCCTTCCATGATCTGACTCAGCTAGTGTGGAAACTGGAATCATACACAGGACAATTCATCTTGCATAGTATCCAGTTCGGCAGAGGTGGCCTTAGAGTATGTGAGGCCTGGGGCGAGTGTCATATGCGGGGCCTAGAGCCATAAGTGTAGGCCATATACCATACCACTACGCTCACGGGCTTGTCCACTTCTAATGCAGTACGCTTTATTATTGTTTGTTAAAGGCCACTAAGCTAACCAATAATCTAGAGATGGGTACTAAGCTGGTTTATCAGAGGCTGCAGTTTTTCTGAGTGAGGCCTGGAGCACACCAAAACCCGCTAGCAGATCCACAAAATGCTAGCAGATTTTGAAACGCTTTTTCTTATTTTTCTGTAGAGTTTCACCTAACATTTTGCGGTTTTGTGAAGCGTTTTTGGTGTAGCAGATTTCATATATTGTTACAGTAAAGCTGTTACTGAACAGCTACTGTAACAAAAACGCCTGCAAAACCGCTCTGAACTGCCGTTTTTCAGAGCGGTTTGTGTTTTTCCTATACTTTACATTGAAGGCAGAAACGCCTCCGCAATCCAAAAAATGCCTCACCCTGGGAGTATGCATTTCAGCAAAACGCCTCCCGCTCTGGTGTAAACCACCCCATTGAGATACATTGACCAAGCGTATCCGCAGCCGCAAGCGGCTGCAAAAACGCCGAAAAACCCGCTCGGTGTGCACCAGCCCTTAAAAAAAGTTTCCCGTCTTCATTCATGTTCCTGGAATCATGATCATACGTTTCCAGGACTTTTTGACTGCATATATCTATATATTTGGCTGATATATCTGCATTATAGGTGATACTGCAGATCACCTAATAATCAGATTCTGCCTCTTGCTGACACAGATCGTTACACTTATGCTGGGATTACACCACACAATTTTCTGTTAGATTTTTCTGTTATGCTGGGCATAGACGGTTCGTTTTATATTATCAATCGAGCCGCTGATGGCTCGATTGATAATATTCAACCTGTCCGATCACCGCAGTGGGTCGATGCCGCGCTCGATCCCCGCGGGCGGACAATGATAGAAACAAACTAAAAATCCAAGAAAGTCCGCACACTCCGGGAATCAAATTCCAGACTTTTATTCAGCCAATGTGACACAATTCCATTTCATTACACCAACGAATCATTTCGGGGCCCCGTGGGGTCCCCTTTGTCAAGGCAATACAGACAGAAATTTCCTGTTCCCCCCACCCACAATGGTGATATACTTGGGTTTGTATCATGTCCATGTATATGCAATGTATGCCTGGTATTGCCCTTGCACGCTCTATGTGGATTTGGGGTGCTGATGGCTTCAGGTTTTTTGAACCTGTTGTTCGTACGCTTGGCTATTTTTCCGTAGAGGCCCCCTTTAGGCTGCTACAGTGGCGTGGACTATGATGTTTGAGCCCTGTGTTGCCCCGTTGCTGCAGAGGCGCTCTTTAGGCTGCTAACGCTGCTCGGCAACGACGCAGCCTTGTACTGAATGTTAGTCAGACGCGCCCCTCCTAAAGGGGCGTGTCTGATGTTGTTTATGGCAGTGACGGCGCACGGTCAGTGGCGCATTGCGGGCGGCGACGTATGGGGTTCCCATAGTAATGGGCGGGACCGCGAGTGTGGTCAGGCCCATTTACTGGGTGTAGACGTGTGGATGAGCCAATAGCGGCGGGTTTACGCATTGGTAGGCGGGGATTTGTCACGTAGGGCTCGGTGAGTTGTTCTCACCTGAGTCTGCCACGGACACCCGCCCTGCGTGAGTGCACCATGGGAGAGGCGGGAGTTCCGCCCTTGGTACGTCACTGTGGCCATCAGTGCGAACTTTTCAAAGTTCATAGGAGTGGGGCAATGCAAAAAAATGTTTCCACTTACAGGTATGTGGAGTAACAGCATTAGTGCCATGGATAGATGTTTGTGTTGCATACAGTTGATCACGATGTCTGTATGGTAACAATGAACAGTGTGTTTATATATGCTAATTAGTTTTTTTCAAACTTGATGGGGGGAGTGGTATGTGATCCCATGACTGCTTATAAGGTAAATGGTTTATTTCAACACTGTTACCGTTCTGTCTGTATTGCCTTGACAAAGGGGATCCCACGGGGCCCCGAAACGATTCGTTGGTGTAATGGAATGGAATTGTGTCACATTGGCTGAATAAAAGTCTGGAATTTGATTCCCGGAGTGTGCGGACCCTCTTGGATTTTTAGATTGTATTTCTACTGGTTCCAGCACTTCGTTGGTGGTGTGCGATCCCACATCTACTTGTGCAATGATAGAAACGAAACGCTGATAAGGAAGTGCCTGCGGAGACAAGCGGGGATCGATCCGCGCTCACTCGCGGACAATCGGTGACGCACCTGCATCGAGCCGCTGGCTCGATACCGGCGCATAAACGAACCGTCTATGCCCAGCATTCGATTCTCTAAATTCAACATGTTGGAAATGTATCTATTTTACCATCTATCTGCCAAGTAATTAGGCATTGTTCTACACAGCAGGAGATGACCAGAAGACAATGCAACAGAGATAATGACCAGTCTCTACAGAAAATAATTTAATTATGCATTCTAACAGAAAATCTAACAGAAAAATCTAACAGAAGAATCTAACAGAAAATTGTATGGTGTAATCCCAGCATTACAGAAAAACTTATTTACAGAACATTGTATACTGTGTACTAGGCATTACAGCAGGTATGCAAACATCACAGAGTTGTGTCATCAACCGTCTCCATACACAATACCCATCTAGTCTTCTCATTTAGGTGACATTAGTAAATGGGCTTCTGCCTAGGTGATATATTTAAAAGCAATTATAGCAGACTTCAAAGGAGTGGCACGAGCTCGCACTTACACAGTAGCCGCTGACCTCGCTGGGTCTGCAGCTGTTATAGAAGGGACCCTAGGTGATCCGCTGAGGGAAGAGCTGTGGCGAGGGACACATAAGCTTCCAGGGGCTGGAGGAAGCCCCAGGTAAGTAAATCTGTTTTTTTTTATTTGCCTGATATTTCCTTTAAGGGAAGATATTAATATTATTAAGGTCTCCATTGGTGACTAGCTGGATCCTAATGCAACATAAATTAATTATTGCTAGACTGTTATCTTAGGAAATCATAATCCAATATTCCTAAACTGCCTCCAATTAATAGGGATTTCTTTACAATTCCACATGACATGAAGAAAATAAGCAATCTCCTCTTTCACATCTTTGGCACAAATTGTGCTGAATGCTCCCAATTAACAACATGGTAGTCTATCAGGTGTATGGTAAATACACAAGTGTATTAAGCAGAACAATCTTGTCTCTTGAAGCAGTAACAGCGTTTACATAATTAGAAGTGATTTTTTTCCACTCCAATTAGGTTATTTTAGCGATGTCAGATGTGCATTTTGTCAATAACTAATCTAAGACTAATTTACGTTGTTAAATTGCTTCCGACAGGATAGCATAGAAGCTTGAGATCATTTTTTATAATCAATAGAATTTCCTGTATTAGGCTTTACTTATAATTGCCAATGTGAGCAGTACAGTTTATGTTGTGCCGGTATTTACAAGACAAAAAGTAAAAGCCCTCTTGCTCACCTTATTTTTTTAAACTCATTATCGTCACATCAAATTTCTTCATTTATTGGTGGCCATCGCGGCAGTGAGATCACTGCCATATAATAAGTATTGCGCTATCACTTTAAAAAGCGATAGCGATTCAACGATTAGCAGTAATTGCCCCAGTGAGAATGGGGCCTCAGAATAAAAGATAGAGATAAAACAAGCAGTAGCGTCAGTAAATGTAACGCTACAGGAAATGTCTAATAGATGCTGAAGAAAAAAGCTAAGTGCTGTATGTCAGAAACCTGACCCAAGGCAAGCCTACAGAGACAGGTCCTGACGGTTTTTGACCAAATCGAGAGGAAGAGCAGCCTTGTTCGGGATAAAACAAGGCTGTTGCCCTAAACCACACTTTGCAAGACTCAGCCACTACTAATAGTCATCTCTGAATGAATCTGCTAGACAACATACACACATTCCTGAGCTGAAAGGAGATCTGTCCCTGTCTACGGCAATTACGACTATTTTGTGCACTGCTGTCGAGCTGCACGCAATTAGGTTGGCATTCACGTATCTTGGGTCAGCCATGGGATTTAGGGCCAATCTACTAATGCCACACCCACAATGAATTCTCACATGGGTATCGATGAAACAAACGAGCATACACTACGGACGGCACTGATCTGTAACACAATTCTCTGCAGAGTCCCACTAGGAGATGTAAATTCCCTACTTAGTACACTTAAGACTAACTTGTTAAATAAAGATTTAAAATTCCAAAAAATGGAACAAATGCAGAAAGAATATATACAAAAATATTCACAAACAAAAAAAACAAAAACAAAAAAAAAAAGTAAAAGGGGATAAAACAGAAATAAAACTTTACCCTGCATAATGTCTAATTTCTGGCCGTGGAAGGTCATGAGTTAGCTGATCAGATTAGGGACTTCCTCTGGCCCAGGATGCCACATTCAGAGAAAGACGCTGAGGGAACGTTTCCACTGCAGCCGCATGCGTCTGCGAGGCGGCACTTCCGGATCTGCGGTTACACTGACGAATCCCATGAGCCGTGCCATGCTCGGCTATGGGATTTGCACAGATTTGGCTGGAAAATCCGGCCGAATCGCTAGCGCAAGCAGTTCGGCCAGCGGTTCCATTACTCCCTATGGCAGAGCTTCCCCACGCGGGGAAACTCTGCGGATTTGACCCGGTTTCCGCGCAAGTGGAAACGGGCCCTTACTGAATCTGAGAGCTGGTTCTTATAGGGGAGACTGTTCCAGGCGCGGAGCTGGGGGGGGGGGGGGGGGGGGGTCGGGGTAGGACACGTGCCCCCGGGCGCTAGGTCCCCAAGGGCGCCCAGCTGAGCTGCCGTGTTTGTTTGTTTTTTGGGAGGGGAGCAGCGCAGAGAAGAGGGAGAGCTATGGGCACAGTGGGGAAGGGCGGACGTCTTCCCCCCCCCCTTCCCTCACCTTAGACGCAGGTAAGTTCCGCCTGCCGCTGCCAGCCACCCGGACATTTATTCTGGAGAGGAGAGTAAGCGAGGGAGAGCCCCCTAAGGTGAGGGAAGGGGGGGAGATGGCCCCCCTTCCTCACCGCTGCTCGCAGCTCTCCCTCCACTGCGCTACTCCCCTGCTGGGGGACACACCTGACTACCTATTCTGGGCACATATACCCCCTGACTACATATACTGGGCACATATACCCCCTGACTACATATACTGGGCACATATACCCCCTGACTACATATACTGGGCACGTATACCCCTGGCTACATATATACTGGGCACATATACCCCCTGACTACATATACTGGGCACATATACCCCCTGACTACATATACTGGGCACATATACCCCCTGACTACATATACTGGGCACATATACCCCCTGCCTACATATACTGGGCACATATACCCCTGGTTACATATACTGGGCACATATACCCCTGACTACCTATTCTGGGGACATATACACCTGACTACCTATACTGGGCACATATACCCCTGGCTACATATACTGGCACATATACCCCTGGCTACATATACTGGGCACATATACCCCTGGCTACATATACTGGGCACATATACCCCTGGCTACATATACTGTGCACATATACCCCTGGCTACATATACTGGGCACATATACCCCTGGCTACATATACTGGGACATATACCCCTGCCTACATATACTGGGACATATACCCCTGCCTACATATACTGGGACATATACCCCTGCCTACATATACTGGGGACATATAACCCTGCCTACATTTACTGGGCACATATACCCCTGGCTACATATACTGGGCACATATAACCCTGACTACATATACTGGGCACATATACCCCTGGTTACATATACTGGGCACATATACCCCTGACTATATATACTGGGCACATATTATACCCCTGGCTACATATACTGGGCAAAATTACCCCTGGCTACATATACTGGGCAAATACACCCCTGGCTACATATACTGGGCACATATACCCCTGGCTACATATACTGGACACATATGCCCCTGACTACATATACTGGGCACATATACCCCTGGTTACATATACTGGGCACATATACCTCTGGCCAGGGCCGGATTTGTGGGCAGGCCTCCGAGGCCTGGGACTAGGGCGGAGCTAAGGAAGGGGCGGGTTAAACAGGCAAGCAGTGTTACCAATGGCCATGCATGCCATTCCTCACAATAATGCAGTGGCCAGTGTCACTTGTCTGTCTGCAGCCGCCCACCACTACTCTGAACTCAGTTGCATTGCATATCTGTGTGTGCAGGGGCAGCTGCAGACATGGACAGTGCGGGTGCTTTGCTATTTGACAGGAGCAGTGGCCGATTCATTACAGCCCTTCCCGCTGTCAATCATGCTTCCCTCCGCCCCTCTTTCAGTATCAGTCTATGGAGGAGGAGGAGACAGTGCAGCCCGTTGTATCCCCGCCCTCCTCCTTGCTCCTGCCTATCAGAAATTCAGAGGGGCGGGGATACAGGAGATGATGGAGGAAGGAAATCGGCACGTTCGGTAAGTTATTACTATACTACTTCTAAGAAGCTCTGATGCAGGCTGCACATGGATAGCTGCACTTCCCTGCTTCTCCCCTGCTTTGTGTCTCACTGTCCTTCTCCATTACTGGGCATCTGCTGTATACGTCTCTTCTGCTCTTCCCCAGCACTCCCTCTCTCAGTAATAGCGCTGGGGAGATTTTTCCGTGCCGCTGGGAGTGATGAATGGAGTGCAGACCTCCATGAAAGAAATAGTAAATTAAGCTGTCTAGGCAGGAGAGGAGGCTGACAGGGCAGCACATTGCTCAGTGACAGTTAAAAAGTTTTAAGCCATTCACATATAACATGCACCTAGTGCAAATGCATTTGCTGTACAGTGCTGCAGAAATACAAACCAGTGTGTGACGCCCCCTACCACTGACACCCTCTGTAGCTTTCCCTCCATGGCATGTCTGATCTAAACTCTCCTCTGTTCTTCATTACAGCTAGGTATTTGAAAGTGTACCAGAGCTGAAAAGTAAAAAGATTTTATACCTGGGGCTTCCTCTAGCCCCATCCACCTGGATCGCTCTCATGCCGCCGTCCTCCGATGTCTGCAGCTTCGGTACCAAGTCCCCACACTTCCGTCAGAGCCAATCTGGTGTAAGAGAAATGCGCTGTTTGCGTATCTCTCCAGCAGCCGCTGGAGAGATACGTAGAGGCAGCACTTCTCCTGCGTAGCTGGCCGCAATGACGTCAGTGGCGGGACCCGGTTCCCGAAGCTGCAGGCAGCGGAGGATGGTGGCGGGGGAGAGATCCAAGCAGATGAGGCTGGAGGAAGCCCCAGGTATGTATAAATCTTTTTACTTTAGTCAGCTCGAAGTCCCTTTAAAAGAAACCTGAACTGAGTAAAATTATTTAAAATAAACACACAATGTACCTGCAAATTAATATTACATACTTACCTCGCCGTCAGTTCCTATCAGAAGCTTACCATTATCTTCTTACAGTGATCCCTTCCAGTTCTGACAATATTTTGTCAGAACTGAAATATACCAGTTGCTTTCAGTTATATATCAGCTGCTGTCAGTTACAACTGAATGTGCTAGGTAATGTCCATGTTTCCCTATGGCTCAAGTGGGCGATATTACAGTGTAACAGTGCACTGACCAGAAGCTGTTATGGGGTAATGGCCATTTTCAGCATGGAGGACCGAGAATTCCATTGATCACAGTGGACAAACAGGACGCAGGAGAGGAGAAAGAGATTGATGAGTAGACTACATAGGAGGTAAGTATGACGTGTTTATGTTTATTTTTACTTTTAATTTTCAGTTCAGGTTCTCTTCAAGGCTCGGTTCACACTCGAGATAAAAAACCAATCCGCATAAAAATGTATTCATCGAAAAGGGAAACATTTTTAAACATATCAGTTTTTATCCACCTTTAGCGTGCAGTCAATGAGAAATGTCCATCGATACGGTAAAATCGTTGCAGACCCAAGTTTTCGGTTTTGTCAGAACGGATCCATAGGTTAACATTGGATCCGTTACCATCTGTTAGGATCCGTTCCGTCACAGTCTGCTAACAGTCCTTTTTTTTAGTGCCAATGTAAACCAGGCCTTAGCTGCATACTTCTTTACGGCTCTCAGGTGTTCTTGCATGTCATGTGACATGTCAGATGCTGTATAGAAGTATGCTGCTGCATAGCTCCTGCTGCAGTGGAGGAGGAAAGGTGTGTGAACCAGTCCAACTACAGTATTTAAAGAGTATCTTTAGTGAAGAAAGTGCCCCTATAGGATACTTACCTCTGGAGGGGGAAGCCTCTGGATCCTAATGAGACTTCTCTTGTCCTCCTTAGCACCCCGATCTAGCACTGGCCCCCTGAGAAAGTCTGCACAGGTGCACTATGGCTTCCACCGCTTGGTTGCCCTGAACAATGCCCTTCGTGCAGTAGCTGCTTTGGTGGAAATAGCCGAGCCCGATCCGGTCCACTCTACTGCGCCGGCAACTTGCACCTGTGTAGTAGAGCGGACAAGATCGGGCTCGGCTATTTCCGCCCAAGCAAGAAGCTGATACTGTGTCTGGGCGAGGTTCGCACTGTAAAGATTATGGTGTCCATTTCGCCGGAGGAGCCAGCACTGGATCCATGCTGCAGAGAAGGACAGGGGAAGTCTCATTAGGACCTAGAGGCTTCCCCCTCCTGAGGAAATTCCCCCTCCCATGACCTGCCACAAATGTTTTAAAAGTATGGAGGAGCAGAAGTAAAGAAGACAACGGTTGGTCGGTGGGTGGGTTGGGGGGGGGGGGGGGGGGGGGCACTTGATGACAATGGGCCTTGGGCGGTAAAAAGTACAAATCCGGCCCTGCCTCTGGCTACATATACTGGGGACATATACCCCTGCCTACATATACTGGGCACATATACCCCTGGCTACCTGTTCTGTCGACATCTCTACCCCTGGCTACCTGTTCTGGGGACATCTATACCGCTTGCCACCTATTCTGGGGACATCTATACTGCTGGCCACCTATTCTGGGGACACCTTTAAACCTGGGGCTACCTATTTTTGGGGAACCACTGCTGTCAGATTGAGTGTATTTTGGGGAACTGCTGCCAGGTGAGAGGTGTCTACCATATTAAGGGGGCATCTGCCTATTTATGTGAAATGCTGTCTATTTATGTGCCTCATGACTGCTGAATTTGTCTTGTTGGGGGCCTCATGGTTACTGAATTGGTCTTGTTGGGGGCCTCATGATTTGTTGGGGGTCTCAAGATCGCTAAATTTGTCTTGTTGGGGGCCTCATGATTGCTGAATTTGTCTTGTTGGGGGCCTCATGATTGCTAAATTTGTCTTGTTGGGGGCCTTATGATTGCTGAGTTGGTCATGTTAGGGGTCTCATGATTACTCATGATTGCTCAATTTGTCTTGATGGGGGGGGGCTCATGATTGCTGAATTTTTCTTGGAACATGCTGGAAGGTACATACTGAGGGAGGGTGGGTAAGCGTGAGCCTGCTAACTTCCTGTACATTTGGCTCCACCCATAACCACGCCCACAGTTAATATGTGGCCACGCCCATTTTTGGGCGCGCCGCCGCACCCTTCACCTTGGGGGGCGCATTAATAGTCTTTGTCCCCGGGCGCTGAGAGCCCTAGCTATTCTGTAAAAAAAAGGGTGACATCCGCCTTGGTACATCCAGGACCCACTTTTATGCCTAGTACACACCATACAATTTTCTGTTAGATTTTTCTGTTAGATTTTCTGTAAAGAGGCCCATGCACTAACCGATTTTCCCACCGATATACAGCCGATTTGATCACTGTGATCGAATCAGCTGTGAAATCGTTGCGTAAACACTGACCGAACGATCGATTTCCGTCTGAGATCGTTCGTTCCCATCGATTCCCGTCGTTCCTGCCCGTGCGGAAGTTTTTCGCTCGATCGCTGGCGGGTCGGGAGTGCGTCGATAGCGGTGTTTGAATGCCCGACGACCGACGCTAGCGGCAATACATTACCTGATCTGGCCGGCGCGAGTCCCTGCTGTCAACGCTGCTTCTTCTCCGCACTGGGCTCCGAGTCCGGCAGGCTTCACTTCTTCCTGTCCCAGCAGGAAGTTTAAACAGTAGAGCGCCCTCTACTGTTTAAACTTCCCCGGAAAGGAAGTTCAGTGAAGCTAGAGCCGAGTGTGGAGAAGAAGACAGCGGAGACCGGGGGATTGCACCAGCTGGATCAGGTCATGTATGCGTGGCCCAGGGGGCGGCGGCAGCGGCAGCTTCACAGATAGAGAATCGATTTCATGCTGAAACCGATTCACAATCTGTTTGCAGTAAAGGCAGCCATACAATCCCTCTCTGATCAGATTTGATCAGAGAGGGATCTATCTGTTGGTCGATCTGATGGCAAATCGACCAGTGTATGGTCAAGGCCAGATTTTCTGTAATTAGATTATTTTCTGAGACTGGTCATTATCTCTGGTGCATTGTCTTCTGGTTATCTACTGCTGAGTAGAACAATGCCTAATTGCTAGGCAGATAGATGGTTAGATAGATAATTTCCAACATGTCGGAAATTATCTACTGTATCTGGCAGGTAAATCTTACAGAAAATCTTATTTAGGGCCCTTTTTCACTACAGCGTTTGCAATTGCTTAATCGCAAAACCGCAAACCGCTAGTGATTTTAAAATCGCTATGGTTTGCTTTTTAACATAGGAATCACGGTAGGTAATTTCCACTACCGCGATTCGTTTACTTAATCGCAATCGTGCCGCGGAACGATTTTTGCCTAGATTTTGCTATGCAGTGCATAGCATAGCAAAATCGCGATCACTAACATCGGGAAATCGCCGGGAATTTTTTTCCTTTTGCTGAATCGCAATCGCTAGCATTCAGCGCGAACGCTAGCGATTGCTAGTGGAAAAGGGCCCTTACAGAATATTGTATGGTATGTACTAGGCATTACAGCAGGTATGCAAACATCACAGAGTCTCCGGTGTCATCAACCGTCTCCATACACAATACCCATCTAGTCTTCTCATTTAGGTGACGTTAGTGAATAGGCTTCTGGATAGTTGATATATTTAAAAGCAATTATAGCAGACTTCAAAGGAGATGCAAATGCATACACTTTACATATGAGTATATTTTGGAGACCGCAGATAGAATGTGTGAACAGTATGGCCCCCACAGAAGGTCTACTGGCTAATTCCTAGTACACACCATACAATTTTCTGTAAGATTTTCCTGCCAGATAGATAATTTCCAAAATGTTGGAAATTGTTTATATAATCATCTATCTGCCTAGCAATTAAGCATTGTTCTACTCAGCAAGAGATAACCAGAAGACAATGCACCAGAGATAATAACCAGTCTCTACCAGTACTTTAATCTAATTACAGAAAATCTAACAGAAAAATCTAACAGATTGTATGGTGTGTACTAGGCATAAGATTTCTTCCATGTTCTATATACAGTATGTCACATCTCCGTATACCATTGTACTATAATCAACTGTATCCAAACTAAAGAGCCATCCAATTTTAAAGGTAAGCTGCCTACAGGATTTTTAAAACTGTATCTACTGTATTACAAACATACACAGAAGCTATTTTGAATAATGATATCAATGCACTGCGTATCTGTGACCAAGCATCTGCTTCACACACCAATACGTTTCATGGTGCTAACTTCTCCTTCCCTCTAAACATATAGCTATTTTGAATAAATCTAGGCAACTGTTTGTAAATGGGCTTTAATTTGAAAAGTTTTGTTTTATTTACTTGGTGAAAGATATGAATATAAGCAGGTGTCAGAGTTGTATTATTCTAATAGAGTAATACCTGCCATATGACTTATGGAAAATTCCTAAGTTTACAACATCCCCTGGGTTAATACATGGTAAAGTACAGGAAGAGTTAAGAAACTTCAGTTGTTATCTATGCAAAAGAGCTTCTGTGAGCTCTGCGATTTTATAAAGTTGTGGATAGCACTGTCTTTTGAAGTACTTATCTCAACTGTCTCTCATTGTTTCTGGTTTTTCTGCAGAAAAAAGTTCAAAGGTTCAGTAGCCTGCTCTGTGAAATCATTTAAAATGCTGAGTGTACAGTATTGTGGAAACTGCAATTATTAGAGAATGATGCAATGTTATAAAAAACTCTATGTACCTGAAAATAAAAATATGACACTATTTTCTTTGCTACTAATGTTCTATTAACCTCCCTGGTGGTGCATTTCTGTCTGGAATTATGAGTAAAAAGCGGTACATTTTTTTCAATAATTTTAGGACTCCAATTCTTAAGTCATAACTCACCAAAATAAATCAGAATATAAGCCTGGTAGATATTCTGCATATGAATAAAAGACTGGAACACAACATTGTTGAATTAATTAAATTTATGAATAAACTTAAAAAACTGAAACTGTACAAATAAGGCAGGCAGAGAGTAGTCAAAAGCCAGGCAGACGGCAGTGCAGGCGGCAGGCAGAGAATAGTCAAAATGCAGGAAGACATCGGTGCAGGCGGCAGGCAGAGGGTAGTCAAAATCCAGGCAGATGTCGATCGGTACACACACACACATATACATATATATATATATATATATACATACACACACACACAAACAGATGGGCGATCAGATAGGGGTTGGATCCGCTTTAATTTTTTTCCCACCCCCCGATGACGTCACACTGCACCGCCGCAAACCGCTGCTCGGCCGTCCTGGTTAGCCGCTGGGGGTCACCGGAAGAAGAATGAAGCTAAGGGGATCCCGGCAGTCGGGGGGGGGGGGGGGGGGGGGAGAAGCCTGGATCCCGCTGGCAGCGTTGATCATGCACGGGACCCAGGAAAAGCTACACACGGTTTTGGGCTAACCTGAGCTGAGCTCGGGCTTACTGCTCTGGGTAAGTGAAACTCAGCCCGAGCTCAGCTCGGGATTACCGCCAGGGGGGGTTAATTATCTGTACTACAGAATCAATTCATTATATCATACGTTTTTTTTCCACTTCAGCGTCACTTTAAAGAAAAAATACACGACTCATTTTTTACATGTATGAAAAGGTTTTTAAATTCAAAATGTTTGGCAGAGCTAATCCAATCCAGGCTAAGCAATGTTCTAAGCAATTGTAGAATTACATTTCAAATGAAGCGAATTGATTCTCAACCATATTGATAAAGCTGTACATAAGGTTAAACATACACAAAGGCTGGATTGGCTCAGTCCTTCTACTGGTAAATAGTTTCCTTGGCTTCAAGGATGAATATCTGAAATCATGAATGCAGCACTATATTATGCTGGATTTGGTTGTGTTCTTCTTTATGCACTGATAAAATGTATTACAAGGCTACACAAATGTGCTTGCTCTTTTTTAAAATGTTTTAAGCGAAAATATTTAGCTAATTACACACTCATTCTGAGCTTTTATATTTGGTTCCATTATATGCCTAGAAAATGGTTTCAACTTACTTCAGACTCTGTGCATGTTGTGTTGTGAAAAGTCGCATTGCATGGTAGCGGTGTGGTGTGACCATACAGTGAGACATACAGTACAATGAAAGTATGCCTCACTGCCACTGCAAACATGAACATTGCCTTGTAAAAGCAATGTACGGTATGCTATATGTTACCCCATACCGCAATCAATGCGACAGCCCTATAGGAATATTATTGAATTGTGTTGTGATGCAATTACATTGTCTGTTGCAATGTGCTTAATGTGAAAGGATTAACAAAACAGTAAGAAATCCTTGGCGCTTCCACTATGAGGAAACAGCTAGGGGATCCCCTCACTCACTACTGGTATAACACTGCTCTGCAGTAAGTCGGAAGTGCTCACATGCTAAGGAAAGGCAGCATGTAATTGGAAAAGCAGAAGGAGTTGGGCACAGCCCAAACGTGACATTTATTTCACAAGCAGTTACATATCCTGGTACAGTTTAAAGTGAACCTCCGAACTAAAAATCGACTCAGCAGCACTGAAAAGACTGTGTTTATTTAACAGTTTCACAGCATCAGAACTTTGTTTCTCTTATACAAGCCTCATTTTTAGCTGCACAGAAGAAAACTGCCCGGGCTTTTTCCCCCTGATGCTGTGCAAAGCATGATGGGATTTCTGATGTTGTTGTTCTCGTTCTGCTGTTTTGGTGCAATTTTTTTTCTTTTACATTTTGAATTTGATATTTGAAGCCTAGCGTGTGCAGCTGGGAGGGGTTATCAGGACACAGGACAGTTGGAACTGTGTCTCATGCTCCCTGTCACCTCCTTTCAACCAAAAAGATGGCTGCCCCCATGACAAAGATGGCAGCCCCCATAAATCACAAACATTTGCCGGTTCTTTTAAAACAGGGTGGGTAAAAAGTATATTACCTATCTATTCTAATTAACATAACTAATGTAACTTGATGACAGTATGTTTGTTTAGGCTGAAGTTCCCCTTTAAGTACTCACATGTTGTGTGCAGGGCCGGGCCGAGGCAGAGGCGAGAGAGACTCAAACCCTCAGGGAGCAGTGTAGGAGGGGACGCACAACTTACTCAGCTACTCAGGATACATGGCAGTGACTGCAAGCCAGATAACTAGAGATTCAGGTGTTGGGGACCCTAAGGTGCCTCTTAGTCTAATAGCAATCAGTGTGTGACAGCTGGTGTGGGAGGGATGGAGCGGCGCACTTTTGTGTCTCAGCCTTGGGTGCTGGAGGACCTTGTACTGGCTCTGGTTGTGGGTAGTGGCACAACAGTGGAGGTGCCACTACATTGGCGGAACGTCTGCCTGTGCCCGGCACCCCACCCCATCACCGCAGTTGTGTCACTACACACAGCATGTGAGTACTTGAACTGTACCTTGATATGTAACTGCTTGCGAAACATCTGGACATTGCCCGGCTCCTTTTGCTTTTCCAATATGTAAAACGAACCTAAGGCCCTGTTCACACTGGGGATTGCAAAAGCGCTAGCAAAATCGCTAGCATTTAGCAGAGGGGGATTTTCCACGGTTCATTTTATTGGACATTTCTGCAATTTTTGAGCAATCGCGATTCCTGATTTTTTAACATTTGGACCGTGATCACTCTAAAATCACGGAAGACCCCTACATGCCCCGGGTTTGCATTTTCCATGAATCGCCGCAATCGATGCAGTGAGTTCACTGCCATATAGTTTGAATAATAGCACTTTTCAAAGCACTAGTGATCACTGGCGAATCTGAAATCTGGGGAAAAGGCCTGCAAATTGCTCCAGTGTGAATAATTGGATGCTCTTTAAGGGCCCCTTAAAGAGCATCCGATTATCTTATTGCAAACAACTCTGACAACAGGAGGAGCTGTAAATATGTAATACAGAATAGAGTCTGATAGTCTAGGAAAATGTTTTGACCTATGCATATGACACTGATTATATTATCTGAACTGAGGTCATAGTGCTGCTGGTTATGTGGTCATGTATTTTACTATTTTGCTTAGTTAACATGGACAAACACTATTATATTACTGCCAATACCATATATACTCGCAAGCAAGCCGACCCGCATATAAGCCGACCCCCCAACTTTTACCTGAAAAACCAGTGTGTCCCGGTATTATTATTATTATTATTATTATTATTTTTTATTTATATAGCGCCAACATATTCCGCAGCGCTTTACAAAGCACAATAAGACGACAAGGGGAACATAGATACAACTAACAAATATACAGCAGAGTTCCAAGCAGCACAAATATTGTTACAAAAACAGTAAACATTAGGAGGATGACCCTGCCCTTGCGAGCTTACAATCTAATGGGTAGTTGGGGACACACTAGGTAAGGGGGTGGAGGATGGATGAGGCAGTGATTCTTTGCCTCTGATTACATTGTGACAAATAAGTAAATAAAGGGCTATAGAATGTTATAAGCTTGTCTGAAAAGGTGTGTTTTAAGAGTGCGTTTGAAGATGTCCAGGTTTGGAGCATGACGTATAGGCTGTGGAAGAGAGTTCCAGATAAGGGCTGATGCTCGTGTAAAGTCCTGGATGCGAGCATGAGAGGAGGTGATCAGCTTAGAGGCCAGGAGAATTTCTTGGGAGGAGCGAAGGTTGCGGGAGGGACAATATCTTGAGATTAGTGAGGAGATGTATGGAGGAGACAACTCATGGAGGGCTTTGTATGTTAGAGTCAGGAGTTTGAACTGGATCCTCTGGGTAATGGGTAACCAGTGGAGAGAATGGCACAGTGGGGCTGCATCGGAAGAGCGTGTGGAAAGGTGAATGAGGCGGGCCGCTGCATTTAGAAGGGATTGGAGAGGAGCTAGCCTGTTTTTTGGTAGGCCACAGAGCAGGGTGTTGCAGTAGTCTAGGCGGGAGATGATTAAGGCATGAACAAGCATTTTGGTGGCCTCTTGTGTGAGGAAGGGACGGATACGGAATATATTTTTGAGCTGGAAATAGCAGGTGGTGGTTAATGAGGCAATGTGAGGTTTAAAGGAGAGCTCTGAGTCAAGTATAACCCCCAAGCAGCGGGCCTTAGTGGTTGAGGTTATTGGGGTGTTGTCTACCGTTATGGTTGCAATTGGTGGGGGTGTAGATAGCAATGGTGGAAAAATCACAATTTCCGTTTTAGTCATGTTGAGTTTGAGGAAGCGGGAGGACATGAATGCAGAAATGGCACGTAGACAGTTGGGGACTCTGGATAGTAATGAGGACAGGTCAGGAGCTGAGAGATAGATTTGGGTGTCATCCGCATAGAGGTGATACTGGAAGCCAAAAGAGTTAATTAGTTGTCCCAGGCCACGGGTGTAGATTGAGAAAAGAAGTGGCCCAAGAACAGAGCCTTGAGGTACACCAACAGACAGGGGGTGTGGAGAGGACTTGGTGTTAGAGAAGGAGACAGTGTAAGAGCGTCCAGAGAGATAAGAGGAGATCCAGGAATGTGCTTGTCCCTTGATTCCTAAAGATGACAGTGTGTGCAGAAGCAGAGCATGATCAACTGTGTCAAAGGCAGAGGAAAGGTCAAGGAGTATTAGAATGGAGAACTGGCCTTTGGATTTAGCTACCAGTAGGTCATTAGCAACTTTCGTGAGGGCAGTTTCAGTGGAATGGTGTGTGCGGAATCCAGATTGAAAGGGGTCAAGTAAGGAGTTGGTAGAGAGAAAGGCAGACAATTCTGAATGGATGTGACGTTCCAGCAGTTTAGAAGCAAAGGGGAGGAGCGAGACAGGACGGTAGTTGGATAGAGAAGTTGGATCAAGAGAGGGTTTTTTGATAAGTGGTGTGATGATAGCTTGTTTGAATAAGGAAGGAAAAGTGCCAGTGGAGATAGAAAGGTTGAATAGAGTTGTTAGAGCGGGATTAAAGGAGGAGGAAAGCTGGGGGATTAGATGAGAGGGAATGGGGTCCAGGGCACAGGTAGTGAGATGCGCTTTGGAGATTAGTGAGGAAAGACACTGTTCAGTTAGTGTGGTGAAAGATGTTAGAGTGGGAGACTGGTCTTGTGGAGCGGGTGGAAGGCAGTTAGTGGTGGGTGAGGGTGCAGGCGGACAGAAGGAATTTATAGGTGACGGCTGTGCTGGTAAAAATGGTTGTGCGTTAAAGCTATTACGTATTGCATCAATCTTGCTTGTAAAGTATGATGCAAAGTTGTCGGCTGACAGACATGTGGTAGGGGGAGGAGGTGGGGGACGAAGTAGGGAGTTAAAGGTGTTGAACAATTGTTTTGGGTTGTGGGACTGTGAGGAAATGAGCGAGGAGAAATAAGACTGCTTAGCAGAAGTGAGGGCATCCCTGAGCTCCTGCATAGTTTGTTTATAGTGATTGAAGTCTTCTACAGCAGTGCTTTTTCTCCAGCATCTTTCTGCCACCCTGGAGTGCCTTTTCAGCTGTTTGATTTGTTCAGTGAGCCAGGGCTGCCGGTTAGTTTGGCGGGGGCGGGTGGTGGTGAGTGGAACGGCTGAATTCATGGCAGAGGAGACTACATTAAATAAGTAACTGGATGCTGCCTCAGGGTCAGTGTAGGAAGACAGGGTACTTAGAGATTGCAAGGCCTCAGTCAGGGAATTTACATCCAGGTTGCGGTAATTCCTGCGCGTGACTGTATGGTGTATAGCTAGTATAGCTAGTATAGTGCCCAGTATGGGTAGGTGGTGCCTCAGTATAGCTAGTAAAGTGCCCAGTATAGCTAGCATAGTGCCCAGTATGGGTAGGTAGTGCCCCAGTATAGCTAGTAAAGTGCCCAGTATAGCTAGTATTGTGCCCAGTATAGCTAGTAAAGTGTCCAGTATGGGTAGGTAGTGCCCAGTATAGCTAGCATAGTGCCCAGTATAGCTAGTATCGTGCCCAGTATAGCTAGTAAAGTGCCCAGTATGGGTAGGTAGTGCCCTAGTATAGCTACTATAGTGCCCAGTATAGCTAGTATAGTGCCCAGTATGGGTAGGTAGTGCCCCAGTATAGCTAGTATAGTGCCCAGTATAGGTAGTATAGTGCACCCCCGCTCCCCCCACGGCCGCCGCTGCTATTACCTTAGCTCAGCGCCGCTTCTATTCCCCTGTCCTGCTCATAATCCACAGCAGCGCGCTCCACGGCGGCTGCTGTGATGAGGGAGGGAGCCGTAGAGAGAGCGCTTCCTGTAGCGGCGATGTGTATCGC
Organism: Hyperolius riggenbachi; assembly: GCF_040937935.1. Taxonomy (NCBI): domain Eukaryota; kingdom Metazoa; phylum Chordata; class Amphibia; order Anura; family Hyperoliidae; genus Hyperolius; species Hyperolius riggenbachi. The sequence goes on along the minus strand of NC_090652.1, from coordinate 160,912,143 downwards.
CGTTACTATGAGAACCGCTCTCTCTCTCTCTACGGCTCCCTCCCTCATCACAGCAGCCACCGTGGGGCCCGCTGCTGTGGATTACGAGCAGGACAAGGGAATAGAAGCAGCGCCAAGCTAAGGTAATAGCAGCCGCAGGGGGCTTCATTTCTATCACATGACTCGCAAGCGGGGGGCTTCATTTCTATCACATGACTCGCAAGCCGACCCCCCAACTTTTGACCCACTTTTTGGGGGTCAAAAATTCGGCTTGCTTGCGAGTATATACGGTATATTGTTACAGTAATATCATCGATAGCAGGTTGAGGTTTACTATCCCCTGGCTATGTGCCGGAGATAGATTCTAATACATGAACTGTATGAAGACTGAAATGCATCTTATCACTTGCTGAATTTTGTTTCATTGGCTATGGTTGCGACATACTGGAATTGCTCCGCTAAACATACATATATACTAAAAAATGTGGGCTGCCTATTATTTCAAAGCTCACTTTAACAGCTTAGTATATGGAAACATGATGGCTACACTTATTCTATGGAGGGCATGAGATGGCTGCAATGTTTATATGGAGGACATGATGGCAGCACTTATAATATGGAGGACATTAGATGACTGCTATGCGTATATGGAGGACATGATGGATGCACTTATTATCGGGGGACATAATGGCTGCACATACTGAATAGAGTACATACAATAGCTGCTTATTTTTTTTTTTAGCAAAAGGTTTGTTCCCTGGTTTTGTCAGCCACCATCTATGCTGTATCATTTCCTACATTCCTTCCTGCTACCAGGGGCGTGGAAATAGGGTTTGCAAAGGTTGCGACCGCATTGAGGCCCCAAAGGGCCCTCCCTCAACTACAGTATTAGCACTATTGGTCCTGTGATCATAATAATCACTTCTATAGATACTTTGAATAGTGGTAATCCTTTAACACACTGTCCCCCATCCCCCTCTTGCACCTCTGACACTGTAGTTGCCATTGGCAGGTTTTTGGGCACCGTATCAATTGTTATGTATAGAGTGCTTGGGGGGTGTCACACGCCCCCTAGTGGCCAGACCGCACAATGCCTTTCAATCGGTTTCAGCACACAGACCATGCAATCTGTGGTCGCAATCGGTGCACTGAAACCGCTGGAATTTCGGCAGCAGAGAGACAAGAGGGAGGCATGCGATCTATTAAACACAAAATACTAGGCTGCCACCATCTCTGTTACCATGGGACAGAGGATCCCACTGACGGGCTGAGTCTAGACCTGCAAATAAAACGGTTAAACACACTTTATTTTATCTAGCTATCAACAATAGTAGCGACTCTTCAGAAGCTCTCAGAGTTCAGTTTGTGCGGCTGAATAGCAGGGGTAGCTGAACAAATAAAATGACTTTTTAGAAGTCTTTATTATAAATGCAATATAAATAATTAATGTATACAGAAAAGCATTAAAATCAACAATTATAGAGACATTAGTAGCACAGTATGAAAAATAAAAATGGAAGAAAATACGTATACTTAAGGTCAGGTGAAATATGTCCTTTCTGGGAAAACAAGTGCAGTTCTCTGTTTCAGTTCAGGAGTCAAAGTTCAGACAAGATGGCCGCTACTCTTCCTCAAAGCAGCAGCAGGCTCCCATGAAGATGGAATTGGAGGAATAAAGGAGGAGTCCCTGGCAGGCACTTTTGAATAATCCACAGTTTTTGGGTGGGGTCTCAGGGTCAGCCCAGGGGCTGGACAGGGTGCGGTTCACCTCCTGGGTGGGTTTCTGGTGCCCACTAAATATGACATTTTTCATATCTTGGCTTACACTTCCTTCACACACATAACAGTCACAGATTCATATTCCTCAGAATATGACAGTTCATATGACATCAAACTTGGGTGCTTTCGCATGCCCGATTACGAAGTAGCAGAATACCTCGGGTTCTGGGTATGTCTGTGGCCTCAATTTAATATTAAAATATTCACCAGATCCGGACCAGCAGAATGAGATAACTTTCATACCTCTCATATGAACGGTATTCCTTAAACTGGCTAAAAATCATAAACTCCATGTATTTCTAAGCTGTCTATATAGCTCCGCTGAGTCTGAGCCCAGCTGTGTGGAAGGCTCAGTTTGCTAGGTTCACCAAATGGTATCTTTTTTCAAATGGCAGGTTTACACTTAGCTGTGATTAGTGTTGGGCGAACAGTGTTCGCCACTGTTCGGGTTCTGCAGAACATCACCCTGTTCGGGTGATGTTCGAGTTCGGCCAAACACCTGATGGTGTTCGGCCAAACTGTTCGGCCATATGGCCGAACTAAGAGCGCATGGCCGAACGTTACCCGAACGTTCGGCTAGCGCTGTGATTGGCCGAACGGGTCACGTGTAGTGTTGGGTGAACATCTAGATGTTCGGGTTCGGGCCGAACATGGCCGCGATGTTCGGGTGTTCGAGCCGAACTCCGAACATAATGGAAGTCAATGGGGACCCGAACTTTCGTGCTTTGTAAAGCCTCCTTACATGCTACATACCCCAAATTTACAGGGTATGTGCACATTGGGAGTGGGTACAAGAGGGAAAAAAAATGTAGCAAAAAGAGCTTATAGTTTTTGAGAAAATCGATTTTAAAGTGTTAAAGGGAAAACTGTCTTTTAAATGCGGGAAATGTCTGTTTTCTTTGCACAGGTAACATGCTTTTTGTCGGCATGCAGTCATAAATGTAATACATATAAGAGGTTCCAGGAAAAGGGACCGGTAACGCTAACCCAGCAGCAGCACACGTGATGGAACAGGAGGAGGGTGGCGCAGGAGGAGAAGGCCACGCTTTGAGACACAACAACCCAGTCCTTGCATGAGGACAAGAAGCGTGCGGATAGCAATTTGCATTTTGTCGCCATGCAGTCATAAATGTAATACAGATGAGATGTTCAACAGGGACCGGAAACGCTAACCCATCACAGATGTTCATTGTTCATGTTACTTGGTTGGGGTCCGGGAGTGTTGCGTAGTCGTTTCCAATCCAGGATTGATTCATTTTAATTTGAGTCAGACGGTCTGCATTTTCTGTGGAGAGGCGGATACGCCGATCTGTGACGATGCCTCCGGCAGCACTGAAACAGCGTTCCGACATAACGCTGGCTGCCGGGCAAGCCAGCACCTCTATTGCGTACATTGCCAGTTTGTGCCAGGTGTCTAGCTTCGATACCCAATAGTTGAAGGGTGCAGATGGATTGTTCAACACAGCTATGCCATCTGACATGTAGTCCTTGACCATCTTTTCCAGGCGATCGGTGTTGGAGGTGGATCTGCACGCTTGCTGTTCTGTGTGCTGCTGCATGGGTGTCAGAAAATTTTCCCACTCCAAGGACACTGCCGATACCATTCCCTTTTGGGCACTAGCTGCGGCTTGTGTTGTTTGCTGCCCTCCTGGTCGTCCTGGGTTTGCGGAAGTCAGTCTGTCGGCGTACAACTGGCTAGAGGAAGGGGAGGATGTCATTCTCCTCTCTCAAGTCTCCACAAGGGCCTGCTGGTATTCTTCCATTTTGACCTGTCTGACTCTTTCTTCAAGCAGTTTTGGAACATTGTGTTTGTACCGTAGATCCAGAAGGGTATAGACCCAGTAATTGGTGTTGTCCAGAATGCGCACAATGCGTGGGTCGCGTTCAATGCAGTCCTAGACCGAAGAGGTCATAGCCTAGGGTCACAAAAACCTGTTTATTTGGGCTATTTCAATGGTAGTGATGCTGACGTACATAAATCTCAGCCATGGCCGTTAGCAACGTCTGAATTTCACGAAATGTCTCATGCAGGTAGAAGACATATTGTTAGACTTGGATTCCAAAGATAGGGGCCCTACATCTCTGCAAACCAGAGTTACAGGGGTCCAAAATTGGTAAAATCCCCCATAGGCTTTCATTGCCTCCCTATTTCACTTTCCAAAATCTCACATCTTTTCAAAGGGCAATTGCTCAGCAGTGGCAAATTTTCTAGCATTGTAGGGACCCTTAGGGGGAACATGACTGGTGAGTTTCGGGCCCCTAGGCCGAAGAGGTCATAGCCTAGGATCACAAAAACCTGTTTATTTGAGCTATTTCAATGGTAGTGATGGTGACGTACATAAATCTCAGCCATGGCCGTTAGCAACGTCTGAATTTCACGAAATGTCTCATGCAGGTAGAAGACATATTGTTAGACTTGGATTTCAAAGATGGGGTCCCTACATCTCTGCAAACCAGAGTTACAGGGGTCCAAAATTGGTAAAATCCCCCATAGGCTTTCATTGCCTCCCTATTTCACTTTCCAAAATCTCACATCTTTTCAAAGGGCAATTGCTCAGCAGTGGCAAATTTTCTAGCATTGTAGGGACCCTTAGGGGGAACATGACTGGTGAGTTTCGGGCCCCTAGGCCGAAGAGGTCATAGCCTAGGGTCACAAAAACCTGTTTATTTGAGCTATTTCAATGGTAGTGATGGTGACGTACATAAATCTCAGCCATGGCCGTTAGCAACGTCTGAATTTCACGAAATGTCTCATGCAGGTAGAAGACATATTGTTAGACTTGGAGTCCAAAGATGGGGTCCCTACATCTCTGCAAACCAGAGTTACAGGGGTGCAAAATTGGTAAAATCCCCCATAGGCTTTCATTGCCTCCCTATTTCACTTTCCAAAATCTCACATCTTTTCAAAGGGCAATGGCTCAGCAGTACCAAATTTTCTAGCATTGTAGGGACTCTTAGGGGGATCACGACTGGTGAGTTTTGCCACTGCTGAGCCATTGCCCTTTGAAATGGTGTGAGATTTTGGAACGGTAAATAGTAGGCCCAATGAAAGCCTATGGGGGATTTTACCAATTTTGGAGCCCTGTAACTCTGGTTTGCAGAGATGTAGAGACCCCATCTTTGGAATCCAAGTCTAACAATATGTCTTCTACCTGCATGAGACATTTCGTGAGATTCAGACGTTGCTAACGGCCATGGCTGAGATTTATGTACGTCAGCATCACTACCATTGAAATAGCCCAAATAAACAGGTTTTTGTGACCCTAGGCTATGACCTCTTTCGGCCTAGGACTGCATTGAACGCGACCCACGCATTGTGCGCATTCTGGACAACACCAATTACTGGGTTTATACCCTTCTGGATCCACGGTACAAACACAATGTTCCAAAACTGCTTGAAGAAAGAGTCAGACAGGTCAAAATGGAAGAATACCAGCAGGCCCTTGTGGAGACTTTAGAGAGGAGATTGACATCCTCCCCCTCCTCTAGCCAGTTGTACGCCGACAGACTGACTTCCGCAAACCCAGGACGACCAGGAGGGCAGCAAACAACACAAGCCGCAGCTAGTGCCCAAAAGGGAATGGTATCGGCTGTGTCCTTGGAGTGGGAAAATTTTCTGACACCCATGCAGCAGCACACAGAACAGCAAGCGTGCAGATCCACCTCCAACACCGATCGCCTGGAGAAGATGGTCAAGGACTACAAGTCAGATGGCATAGCTGTGTTGAACAATCCATCTGCACCCTTCAACTATTGGGTATCGAAGCTAGACACCTGGCACAAACTGGCAATGTACGCAATAGAGGTGCTGGCTTGCCCGGCAGCCAGCGTTATGTCGGAACGCTGTTTCAGTGCTGCCGGAGGCATCGTCACAGATCGGCGTATCCGCCTCTCCACAGAAAATGCAGACCGTCTGACTCAAATTAAAATGAATCAATCCTGGATTGGAAACGACTACGCAACACTCCCGGACCCCAACCAAGTAACATGAACAATGAACATCTGTGATGGGTTAGCGTTTCCGGTCCCTGTTTATTGAACCTCTCATCTGTATTACATTTATGACTGCATGGCGACAAAATGCAAATTGCTATCCGCACGCTTCTTGTCCTCATGCAAGGCCTGGGTTGTTGTGTCTCAAAGCGTGGCCTTCTCCTCCTGCGCCACCCTCCTCCTGTTCCATCACGTGTGCTGCTGCTGGGTTAGCGTTACCGGTCCCTTTTCCTGGAACCTCTTATATGTATTACATTTATGACTGCATGCCGACAAAAAGCATGTTACCTGTGCAAAGAAAACAGACATTTCCCGCATTTAAAAGACAGTTTTCCCTTTGAAACTTTAAAATCGATTTTCTCAAAAACTATAAGCTCCTTTTGCTAAATTTTTTTTCCTCTTGTACCCACTCCCAAGGTGCACATACCCTGCAAATTTGGGGTATGTAGCATGTAAGGAAGCTTTACAAAGCACGAAAGTTCGGGTCCCCATTGACTTCCATTATGTTCGGAGTTCGGGTCGAACACCCGAACATCGCGGCGATGTTCGGCGAACGTTCGCGAACCCGAACATCTAGGTGTTCGCCCAACACTAGTTGTGATCTGCTTGTGACAAGAAATCCTTTGTTCCTTGCTAATTAAACAAACCTTACAGTCAGAGACAAAAGAGTTCCTCTAGGAGCTATGAAAGCTAGATTTCCAAAAGGAGACCCCCGAGACATAAAATCTTGATCTGGCAACGCAACGACAATCGGTGCAGGAAACCGTTTGCGATTGCGTTTTCTGGTCTCATGGCTCTTCCGTGACACCTCCCCCCCCCCCCAAGGATAAAGGCTTCAGCCATGCATCCACAAGATGTGTGGTGTTACCGCTAATATGGCTGACGGGCCTCGAGCTGCCGGTACGGCGGGATAACTCATTGCTCGGTTCACCTGGACAGGTCGCTGTCCGCTACCCTCAGGTTTGACCAGACCTTTCTGGACAGGGTGTTTGTGCCACTGCGTTTGAATGTGGCATCTGCCAGGACTGCTGACAACGGGCCGGGTAGGTAAACAGCCAGCCCACGCAAGAGTTCCTTGCTAAGTGGCTGTGGACCTAAGGGAACCCCGCGGGGATCCCTGGACCCTCCCAGCTCCTGACAGACGGCACATGCCTTGCAGTATCTTGCTACATTTATGTTCATCCTGGGCCAATAAAACTGTTTTCGAATACAGGCAAGTGTCTTGCGGACCCCCAAGTGCCTGGCCAGAGGGCTGTCATGTGCGGAGAACAGCACATGCCCCCGGAATGCACTCGGTACCACAAGCCACTTGGTATTTGCATGTGAGTTACCTGAAGTGGGCTGTACAGACTCACTGTACAGTCTCCCATCTTCCCAGTACACCTGGAAAGCGGCCCCGTCTGCGAGGGGCTCAGAGGCTTGCTGCCGGAGCGCCTCCAGGCTTGTGTCACTTTGTAGCGCACTTTGTAGTCAGTTTCAGCCAGCTGGCTCATGTCACATGAAGTCAGCGGCTAAAGGTTCTCACTTCTGGGGTCAGCACTGAACGAAGAGTCCGGCACTGAGCCCACAACCCTTGCAGCACTTTCAGTATCAGCCAGCTGGCTCATGTCACATGAGGCCAGCGGCTGAAAGTTCTCATCGCTGGGGTCAGTACTGAACGCGGAGTTTGGCACCGAGTTCACAGCCTTTGCAGCACTCTGGGTGACTGCTAGCACAGGCCCAGCATTAGCATTACAATAATTGACATTCTTCACATCATTCACACATGCATTAATGACAGTGACAGGTACAGTAACATTTTCATCACAGACAGTTTGCACATTTAACACAGGTACCTTTGACTCAGGTACTATTGAACCCGGTACCCTTGAACTGGGCACATTCAACCCACCTCCCCCTGGTGCTCCCCCCAGTGTGTAAAGTACATGGTGGTGGGTGGAGAGTCCGTCTCCTTCCGTGAGCATCGAGGCGGTTGCGGCAGGTTTGTAATAGAACACAAGCTTGCCCAACTCAGTCCCCAACAACACAGGGAGCGGGAGATCATCCACAACCCCAACAACCCTTTCTTGAACCCCCACCCCCCAGTCGAGCTTCACTCTCACTTGGGCTATGTGTAAAAGGGTGCCCTCTACTCCAGTAAGGGCAAGGGATCAGTTGGAGCTGATGCTCTCCTTCGGAACAAGGTGTGAGGGAACTAAGGTGATGTCTGCTCCAGTGTCTCGGAATCCGGTGACAACCTGGTCATTCACTCTAACAGGCTGCTGCTGGTCGGTTCGGTCGCGGATTTCCTTTCCGCGGGCAAACAAAACAAGATCTGATGATCCAGGCTGTGGTTTGCTGGCTGGTTGCATCTGCCGTGGGTGAGGTACAGGTGGTACAGGTGATCCAGGTGCTGGTGGTATCTGCCTCCGCTCAGGACAGTCGAATTTCATGTGTACGGGCTTGCGGCAGAAGTTACAGGTGCCCCCTTCAGGTGCTGCAGGCCTGGGCACCGCAGCTGCACTGGGTGGCCTCTGTGGCAGATGGCTCACAGGGGCAGGAGGGTCTGCCAGGGTATTGGGCTGACCTCCTCTCCAGCTAGATGGTGCAGTTGTATGTGTGTCAGGCACACGGGTAGTCACAAAGGTCTCAGCGAGGTCTGCGGCAGCAGTCGCTGACTCAGGCCTCCGCTCCAGCACAAATTGTCGTACATCAGCGGGGCAAATATTAGAAACTGTTCTAGGACTATCAAGTCCTCCAGGACATCATAAAACCCTTTGGTGAGGCCTAGAGTCCACTGGCGGAGTGCGGTGAATAAACTGCTGACCACATCTCGATAAGAGTCAGTAGATTTTTTCTGCCAGGACCTGAACCTTTTGTGATAGGCTTCTGGCGTCAGTTGATATTTAGTAATGATAGCATCTTTTATAGCGGTATAGTCATTATCCTTTTCCACAGGTAACTCTGCAAAAGCATCAAGTGCTTTGTAGCGCAGCAAGGGTGTCAGATGTCTGGCCCACTGGTCTTGGGACATACGATAGTGACGGCATGCTTTCTCGAAGGATTGCAAAAACAAGTCAATATCAGTGTCTTTTTCAATAGTAGCAAATTTAAATTTTGCAGGCGAGTACTTGGAGAAGCTCTGAGACTGGGGTCCATACTGACAGTCTCCTGCGTAGCCGTTGTGGCAGGGCCCTCAGGATGCTCAATCTCTGTACGTTCAGGATATTCAGTCTCTGGTTCCTCTCAACTTGAGTCAGATGGGCTGGTGTCCTCCTCAGTGGACACATCCCGCTCCCGCAGTTGCTGGGTATCCCATTGAAACAAGTCTATTATCATTTCCTGTTTTGTCTTGCGGTGGATATCAATGCCCCGCGTTTCACAAAGATTTTCCATATCTGCTTGGCACGTTCTTGTAGTTCCCGGACATTTTCACGCCAAATAAAATAAAAACTTTTGGGAAGGGGTACTGGGCTACACAGTCTCTCTGTATATATAAAAAATATATTGCATTCAGCTACAACACCAACAAATTAGTTAGTTTCTCGACAGGGCTAATTTGATAGTGCTATCTGAGATACTTTCGGCACAACACAGATCCCAAACGCTGCCAAACACTGTCACACGCCCCCTAGTGGCCGGACCGCACAATGCCTTCCAATCGGTTTCAGCACACAGACCATGCAATCTGTGGTCGCAATCGATGCACAGAAACCGTTGGAATTTTGGCAGCAGACAAACCAGAGGGAGGCATGCAATCTATTAAACACAAAATACTAGGCTTCCACCATCTCTGTTATCATGGGACAGAGAATCCCACTGACTGGCTGACTCTAGACCTGTAAATAAAACGGTTAAACACATTCTATTTTATCTAGCTATCAACAATAGTAGCAACTCTTCAGAAGCTAGAGTTCAGTTTGTGCGGCTGAATAGCAGGGGTAGCTGAACAAATAAAATTACTTTTTAGAAGTCTTTATTATAAATGTAATGTAAATAATAAATACAGAAAATCATTAAAAACAATTATAGAGAATGGCAGGCACTATTGAATAATCCACAGTTTTGGGTGGGGTCCCAGGGTCAGCCCAGGGGCTGGACAGGGTGCGGTTCACCTCCTGAGTGGGTTTCTGGCAGTGTTGCCAACTCATCCCTTTAATTACTGACACATATGAATTATACAGGTTTCGTGGCTAGGTAGATGCAGGTAAGGCACTGATTATGTGTAAGTTGCCCCAGAACCTGTATAACTTAGATGTGTCAGTAATTAAAGGGATGAGTTGGCAACACTGGTTTCTGATGCCCACCAAATATGACATTTTTCATATCTTGAATTACGCTTCCTGTACACACAACAGTCACAGATTCATATTCCTCAGAATATGACAGTTCATTCATATGACATCAAACTTGGGTGCTTTCGCATGCCTGGTTACGAAGTAGCGGAATACCTCGGGTTCGGGGTATGTCAGTGGCCTCAATTTAATATTAAAATATTCACCACATCCGGACCAGCAGAATGAGATACAGTGGGATGCGAAAGTTTGGGCAACGTTGTTGATTGTCATGATTTTCCTGTATAAATCGTTGGTTGTTGAGATTAAAAATGTCAGTTAAATATGTCATATAGAAGACACACACAGTGATATTTGAGAAGTGAAGTGAAGATTATTGGATTTATAGAAAGTGTGCAATAATTGTTTAAACAAAAATAGGCAGGTGCATAAATTTGAAATCAAGTGAAATCAATATTAAGTAGATCCTCCTTTTGCAGAAATTACAGCCTCTAAACTCTTCCTGTAGGTTCCAATGAGAGTCTGGAATCTGGTTGAAGGTATTTTGGACCATTCCTCTTTAGAAAACATTTCTAGTTAATTCAGGTTTGATGGCTTCCGAGCATGGACAGCTCTCTCTAACTCACACCACAGATTTTCAATTATATTCAGGACTGGGGGCAGAGATGGCCATCCAAGAATGTTGTACTTGTTCCTCTGCATGAATGCCTTAGGGCCCGTTTCCACTAGAGCGGAAACCGCTCCGAATCCGCAGAGCGGTTCCCGCTCCAGTGGAAACGGGCCCTAAGGCATTCATGGGATGCGCCTGCGATCCCGCACACCCGGAAGTGCCGCCGCGTGTCTCCCTGACGGCACAAGTGGAAACGGGCCCTTAGTGGATTTTGAACAGTGTTTAGGGTTTTTGTCTTTCTGAAAGATCCAGCCCCGGGCGCAGCTTCAGCTTTGTCACTAATTCCTGGACATTGGTCTCTAGAATCTGCTGATACTGAGTTGAATCCATACGTCCTTAAACTTTGCATTTTCTGGTCTCACGGCTCTTCCGTGACAGGGGGCCTTATTGTAAAACTTGCATCGGGGCCCACAGCTCCTTAGCTACGCCACTGCCTGCTATATTGTGTTTGGGAGTCCAAAAGAAAATTTATTGGTCAGGATAATTAATGAAGTTCAGGTTCTGTCAAGGTTACTATATTACTAATACGTTGTGATTCACATCCTGTCCTTTTTCCAACACAATGCCAGACCAACTATTAAGATCTTGTTCTAGTTAAACCAATGCTTAGTGTGGTTTGCCTTCTTAAGCAGAAGGAATTTACAATAATTCAGCTTTAAGTGGCTTTATCTGTGGTTACCAACAATGCACCGCTACTGAATAAGCAAATTATCTCTCTATGCCCCTGAAGCCAGGTTAGCATCCAGAACCGCTGGTGTCTAGCAAGCCTATAGCTTATACAGAGCCACACCAACCCCACATGTAGACAGCCTGTTTAAGACTTTTGGTCCTCCTCAACAAGTTAACTTCTTCATGGTCGATATGGGTCTGTGAGAAGCTGAAGCTAAATCTACAACTGGACATAAGTTCCATTCTTATCAGGTCAAAATAATTTATCTTTATCCCAAAAAACTGTGTTAATTTAGGAGACCATTGTCAGCTTTACATATTATGGCCCACTGCATGGATTAGGTTTGCTATACCACTATTTCCTAATCCCTGGTATTTGCTACACCAGGATTTCTGCAGTAAAATCTAATGTCTTACTGATATTAGTGCAATTTAAGTAGCAGCATACATGCAACACTGTACAATATCTTTATAAGGGATGTATGATAGATAGAGTATGGATGAGTTATGTCAGTGTGAGTGGATGGCTGAGGAAGAAAAGGACTAATGGAGAGTCAACAGTCAGAAATGGAAGCTGAATAGCAAGTAGAATCAGAGCGATTTACCAGATTAAAGGGGCACTACGGCAAAAAATTGTAAAATTTAAAATATGTGCAAACATATACAAATAAGAAGTACATTTTTTCCAGAGTAAAATGAGCCATAAATTACTTTTCTCCTATGTTGCTGTCACTTACAGTAGGCAGTAGAAATCTGACAGAAGCGACAGGATTTGGACTAGTCCATCTCTTCATAGGGGATTCTCAGGGATTTATTTATTTTCAAAAACACTTAGTGAATGGCAGTTGCTCTGTCCAACTGCCAAAAAACTGTGTAGCGATCAGGGAAGCTGGCCAGCATCATTGTTTAAATCCTTTTTAGGGAATATCTTTATAAGGAATAAAAGCCTTGCTGAGAATCCCATATGAAGATATGGACTAGTCCAAAACCTGTCACTTCTGTAAGATTTCTACTACCTACTGTAAGTGACAGCAGCAGAGGAGAAAAGTAATTTAAGGCTCATTTTACTCTGGAAAAAACTTACTTCTTATTTGTTAATGTTTGCACATATTTAAAATTTTAAAATTTTTCGCCATAGTGCCCCTTTAAATAATGGTTCCAGGGAATACTAATGCATGACTAATAGTGCCAGGAAAAGCCAAAGCTAGGCTTACATATAGTCCCAGGGAAAGGGCAGATGTAGGCTGAAAATATGCCTAGGTGGAAAGTAATAACATGACAATCATAGTTTACAGAAGTATTGCTGATTTCTGCAAGCAGAGTGTCATGGCAGCTATGACTCAGAGATTTGATTTACTGTTTTGTACTGTGACCTGATATTCAATAGGATGCTCCTGCAAACGTTGCTCAAAGCAATATGTCACAAGGGCCTAATAGCAGTTAGGAGTTGGCAGGACAGGCTAAGATAATAAATAAGTGCAAAGTACACTTATAAATCAGAATTAATAAGTGTGAATTAACTTTTCATCATCTTTGAGCCTACTTTGAGTTAACCAAGTTTAGTAGACCGCAGTTCCACAACAGTGCACAAAGAGGAGACTCCGGGAAGCCCAACATAGTGTAGTATGTACTGGTAAATGGATGTGAAAAAGCAAGTATGTAATAATACTTACAATCCAGGGTTACCCTCCAGGCAACCACTGAATAGGCAGGTGGGGAGATTAGACCTTTTCCCACTCAGGATTAAGAAGCGCTCTCTGTAGATCAGAAGAAAGGGGCAACACCCCTCCTATCAAGGGTGGACTCAGGTAATCTATAGGCAAAACAGAGGCGCCAAAAGGATAAAAATCGCAAAAAAAATTAATATAAGTGGAAGTCAAGGTGGACTTACCTCCTCCAAACAGACACAGGATACTGTTGATATTATTCAACAAAAATATTTATTTATATAATGCAGAAAGTGCAATGCGTTTCGCCGGAATATCCTGCTTCTTCAGGCTATGAACAGAGCATTTAACTCATGCCTCAGAGGCGCTAAGCTTGATACCAGACTTGCATGAGTTATATGCTCCATTCATAGCCTGAGAAAGCGGAGAATAGGAAGGCTCTATAGAACCCAGAGGCTTACCTCTCTTTAGGTGAGTATCTCTTTACTATTTTTCTCCTCACTTCAGACTCCCTTTAACCACTTCCCGACCGCCGTATTGACAATTGGCGGCCGGGAAGTGCACCCCGCAAGGACCGCCGTATTGACAATTGGCGGCGGTCCTTGTAGGGGCATGGGCGGAGCGATCGCGTCATCCGTGACGCGATCCTCCGCCTCCGCCTGGCGCCGCTCACCCGCCGCAACATCCCGCCGGCCATACGGAAGCGCCGGCGGGATGTTAACCCGACGATCGCCGCATACAAAATGTATAATACACTTTGTAATGTTTACAAAGTGTATTATACAGGCTGCCTCCTGCCCTGGTGGTCCCAGTGTCCGAGGGACCACCAGGGCAGGCTGCAGCCACCCTAGTCTGCACCAAGCACACTGATTTTTTACCCCCCCTGCCCCAGATCGCCCACAGCACCCATCAGACCCCCCCCCCCTGCCCACCCCCCAGACCCCTGTTTGCACCCAATCACCCCCCTAATCACCCATCAATCACTCCCTGTCACTATCTGTCAACGCTATTTTTTTTTATCCCCCCCCCCTGCCCACTGCTCCCTCCTGATCACCCCCCCACCCCTCAGATTCTCCCCAGACCCCCCCCCAGACCCCCCCCCCCCCCCATGTACTGTATGCATCTATCCCCCCTGATCAACTGTCAATCACCTGTCAATCGCCTGTCAATCACCCATCAATCACCCCCTGTCACTGCCACCCATCAATCAGCCCTTAACCTGCCCCTTGCGGGCAATCTGATCACCCCCCCACACCAATAGATCGCCCGCAGATCCGACATCAGATCACCTCCCAAATCCATTGTTTACATCTATTCTCTCCTCTAAACACCCACTAATTACCCATCAATCACCCCCTATCACCACCTGTCACTTTTACCTATCAGATCAGACCCTAATCTGCCCCTTGCGGGCACCCAATCACCCGCCCACACGCTCAGATTGCCCTCAGACCCCCCCCCCCCTTATCAATTCGCCAGTGCATTAATTACATCTGTCCTTCCCTGTAATAACCCACTGATCACCTGTCAATCACCTGCCAATCACCTATCACCCATCAATCACCCCCTGTCACTGCCACCCAACAATCAGCCCCTAACCTGCCCCTTGCAGGCAATCTGATCACCCACCCACACAAATAGATCGCCCGCAGATCCGACATCAGATCACCACCCAAGCGCAGCGTTTACATCTATTCTCTCCTCTAAACACCCACTAATTACCCATCAATCACCCCCTATCACCACCTGTCACTGTTACCCATCAGATCAGACCCTAATCTGCCCCTTGCGGGCACCCAATCACCCGCCTACACGCTCAGATTGCCCTCAGACCCCCCCTTATCAATTCGCCAGTGCAATATTTACATCTGTCCTTCCCTTTATTATAAATGTAATGTAAATAATTAATAAATACAGAAAATCATTAAAATCAACAATTATAGAGAATGGCAGGCACTATTGAATAATCCACAGTTTTGGGTGGGGTCCCAGGGTCAGCCCAGGGGCTGGACAGGGTGCGGTTCACCTCCTGAGTGGGTTTCTGGCAGTGTTGCCAACTCATCCCTTTAATTACTGACACATATGAATTATACAGGTTTCGTGGCTAGGTAGATGCAGGTAAGGCACTGATTATGTGTAAGTTGCCCCAGAACCTGTATAACTTAGATGTGTCAGTAATTAAAGGGATGAGTTGGCAACACTGGTTTCTGATGCCCACCAAATATGACATTTTTCATATCTTGAATTACGCTTCCTGTACACACAACAGTCACAGATTCATATTCCTCAGAATATGACAGTTCATTCATATGACATCAAACTTGGGTGCTTTCGCATGCCTGGTTACGAAGTAGCGGAATACCTCGGGTTCGGGGTATGTCAGTGGCCTCAATTTAATATTAAAATATTCACCACATCCGGACCAGCAGAATGAGATACAGTGGGATGCGAAAGTTTGGGCAACGTTGTTGATTGTCATGATTTTCCTGTATAAATCGTTGGTTGTTGAGATTAAAAATGTCAGTTAAATATGTCATATAGAAGACACACACAGTGATATTTGAGAAGTGAAGTGAAGATTATTGGATTTATAGAAAGTGTGCAATAATTGTTTAAACAAAAATAGGCAGGTGCATAAATTTGAAATCAAGTGAAATCAATATTAAGTAGATCCTCCTTTTGCAGAAATTACAGCCTCTAAACTCTTCCTGTAGGTTCCAATGAGAGTCTGGAATCTGGTTGAAGGTATTTTGGACCATTCCTCTTTAGAAAACATTTCTAGTTAATTCAGGTTTGATGGCTTCCGAGCATGGACAGCTCTCTCTAACTCACACCACAGATTTTCAATTATATTCAGGACTGGGGGCAGAGATGGCCATCCAAGAATGTTGTACTTGTTCCTCTGCATGAATGCCTTAGGGCCCGTTTCCACTAGAGCGGAAACCGCTCCGAATCCGCAGAGCGGTTCCCGCTCCAGTGGAAACGGGCCCTAAGGCATTCATGGGATGCGCCTGCGATCCCGCACACCCGGAAGTGCCGCCGCGTGTCTCCCTGACGGCACAAGTGGAAACGGGCCCTTAGTGGATTTTGAACAGTGTTTAGGGTTTTTGTCTTTCTGAAAGATCCAGCCCCGGGCGCAGCTTCAGCTTTGTCACTAATTCCTGGACATTGGTCTCTAGAATCTGCTGATACTGAGTTGAATCCATACGTCCTTAAACTTTGCATTTTCTGGTCTCACGGCTCTTCCGTGACAGGGGGCCTTATTGTAAAACTTGCATCGGGGCCCACAGCTCCTTAGCTACGCCACTGCCTGCTATATTGTGTTTGGGAGTCCAAAAGAAAATTTATTGGTCAGGATAATTAATGAAGTTCAGGTTCTGTCAAGGTTACTATATTACTAATACGTTGTGATTCACATCCTGTCCTTTTTCCAACACAATGCCAGACCAACTATTAAGATCTTGTTCTAGTTAAACCAATGCTTAGTGTGGTTTGCCTTCTTAAGCAGAAGGAATTTACAATAATTCAGCTTTAAGTGGCTTTATCTGTGGTTACCAACAATGCACCGCTACTGAATAAGCAAATTATCTCTCTATGCCCCTGAAGCCAGGTTAGCATCCAGAACCGCTGGTGTCTAGCAAGCCTATAGCTTATACAGAGCCACACCAACCCCACATGTAGACAGCCTGTTTAAGACTTTTGGTCCTCCTCAACAAGTTAACTTCTTCATGGTCGATATGGGTCTGTGAGAAGCTGAAGCTAAATCTACAACTGGACATAAGTTCCATTCTTATCAGGTCAAAATAATTTATCTTTATCCCAAAAAACTGTGTTAATTTAGGAGACCATTGTCAGCTTTACATATTATGGCCCACTGCATGGATTAGGTTTGCTATACCACTATTTCCTAATCCCTGGTATTTGCTACACCAGGATTTCTGCAGTAAAATCTAATGTCTTACTGATATTAGTGCAATTTAAGTAGCAGCATACATGCAACACTGTACAATATCTTTATAAGGGATGTATGATAGATAGAGTATGGATGAGTTATGTCAGTGTGAGTGGATGGCTGAGGAAGAAAAGGACTAATGGAGAGTCAACAGTCAGAAATGGAAGCTGAATAGCAAGTAGAATCAGAGCGATTTACCAGATTAAAGGGGCACTACGGCAAAAAATTGTAAAATTTAAAATATGTGCAAACATATACAAATAAGAAGTACATTTTTTCCAGAGTAAAATGAGCCATAAATTACTTTTCTCCTATGTTGCTGTCACTTACAGTAGGCAGTAGAAATCTGACAGAAGCGACAGGATTTGGACTAGTCCATCTCTTCATAGGGGATTCTCAGGGATTTATTTATTTTCAAAAACACTTAGTGAATGGCAGTTGCTCTGTCCAACTGCCAAAAAACTGTGTAGCGAGCAGGGAAGCTGGCCAGCATCATTGTTTAAATCCTTTTTAGGGAATATCTTTATAAGGAATAAAAGCCTTGCTGAGAATCCCATATGAAGATATGGACTAGTCCAAAACCTGTCACTTCTGTAAGATTTCTACTACCTACTGTAAGTGACAGCAGCAGAGGAGAAAAGTAATTTAAGGCTCATTTTACTCTGGAAAAAACTTACTTCTTATTTGTTAATGTTTGCACATATTTTAAATTTTAAAATTTTTCGCCATAGTGCCCCTTTAAATAATGGTTCCAGGGAATACTAATGCATGACTAATAGTGCCAGGAAAAGCCAAAGCTAGGCTTACATATAGTCCCAGGGAAAGGGCAGATGTAGGCTGAAAATATGCCTAGGTGGAAAGTAATAACATGACAATCATAGTTTACAGAAGTATTGCTGATTTCTGCAAGCAGAGTGTCATGGCAGCTATGACTCAGAGATTTGATTTACTGTTTTGTACTGTGACCTGATATTCAATAGGATGCTCCTGCAAACGTTGCTCAAAGCAATATGTCACAAGGGCCTAATAGCAGTTAGGAGTTGGCAGGACAGGCTAAGATAATAAATAAGTGCAAAGTACACTTATAAATCAGAATTAATAAGTGTGAATTAACTTTTCATCATCTTTGAGCCTACTTTGAGTTAACCAAGTTTAGTAGACCGCAGTTCCACAACAGTGCACAAAGAGGAGACTCCGGGAAGCCCAACATAGTGTAGTATGTACTGGTAAATGGATGTGAAAAAGCAAGTATGTAATAATACTTACAATCCAGGGTTACCCTCCAGGCAACCACTGAATAGGCAGGTGGGGAGATTAGACCTTTTCCCACTCAGGATTAAGAAGCGCTCTCTGTAGATCAGAAGAAAGGGGCAACACCCCTCCTATCAAGGGTGGACTCAGGTAATCTATAGGCAAAACAGAGGCGCCAAAAGGATAAAAATCGCAAAAAAAATTAATATAAGTGGAAGTCAAGGTGGACTTACCTCCTCCAAACAGACACAGGATACTGTTGATATTATTCAACAAAAATATTTATTTATATAATGCAGAAAGTGCAATGCGTTTCGCCGGAATATCCTGCTTCTTCAGGCTATGAACAGAGCATTTAACTCATGCCTCAGAGGCGCTAAGCTTGATACCAGACTTGCATGAGTTATATGCTCCATTCATAGCCTGAGAAAGCGGAGAATAGGAAGGCTCTATAGAACCCAGAGGCTTACCTCTCTTTAGGTGAGTATCTCTTTACTATTTTTCTCCTCACTTCAGACTCCCTTTAACCACTTCCCGACCGCCGTATTGACAATTGGCGGCCGGGAAGTGCACCCCGCAAGGACCGCCGTATTGACAATTGGCGGCGGTCCTTGTAGGGGCATGGGCGGAGCGATCGCGTCATCCGTGACGCGATCCTCCGCCTCCGCCTGGCGCCGCTCACCCGCCGCAACATCCCGCCGGCCATACGGAAGCGCCGGCGGGATGTTAACCCGACGATCGCCGCATACAAAATGTATAATACACTTTGTAATGTTTACAAAGTGTATTATACAGGCTGCCTCCTGCCCTGGTGGTCCCAGTGTCCGAGGGACCACCAGGGCAGGCTGCAGCCACCCTAGTCTGCACCAAGCACACTGATTTTTTACCCCCCCTGCCCCAGATCGCCCACAGCACCCATCAGACCCCCCCCCCCTGCCCACCCCCCAGACCCCTGTTTGCACCCAATCACCCCCCTAATCACCCATCAATCACTCCCTGTCACTATCTGTCAACGCTATTTTTTTTTATCCCCCCCCCCTGCCCACTGCTCCCTCCTGATCACCCCCCCACCCCTCAGATTCTCCCCAGACCCCCCCCCAGACCCCCCCCCCCCCCCATGTACTGTATGCATCTATCCCCCCTGATCAACTGTCAATCACCTGTCAATCGCCTGTCAATCACCCATCAATCACCCCCTGTCACTGCCACCCATCAATCAGCCCTTAACCTGCCCCTTGCGGGCAATCTGATCACCCCCCCACACCAATAGATCGCCCGCAGATCCGACATCAGATCACCTCCCAAATCCATTGTTTACATCTATTCTCTCCTCTAAACACCCACTAATTACCCATCAATCACCCCCTATCACCACCTGTCACTTTTACCTATCAGATCAGACCCTAATCTGCCCCTTGCGGGCACCCAATCACCCGCCCACACGCTCAGATTGCCCTCAGACCCCCCCCCCCCTTATCAATTCGCCAGTGCATTAATTACATCTGTCCTTCCCTGTAATAACCCACTGATCACCTGTCAATCACCTGCCAATCACCTATCACCCATCAATCACCCCCTGTCACTGCCACCCAACAATCAGCCCCTAACCTGCCCCTTGCAGGCAATCTGATCACCCACCCACACAAATAGATCGCCCGCAGATCCGACATCAGATCACCACCCAAGCGCAGCGTTTACATCTATTCTCTCCTCTAAACACCCACTAATTACCCATCAATCACCCCCTATCACCACCTGTCACTGTTACCCATCAGATCAGACCCTAATCTGCCCCTTGCGGGCACCCAATCACCCGCCTACACGCTCAGATTGCCCTCAGACCCCCCCTTATCAATTCGCCAGTGCAATATTTACATCTGTCCTTCCCTTTATTATAAATGTAATGTAAATAATTAATAAATACAGAAAATCATTAAAATCAACAATTATAGAGAATGGCAGGCACTATTGAATAATCCACAGTTTTGGGTGGGGTCCCAGGGTCAGCCCAGGGGCTGGACAGGGTGCGGTTCACCTCCTGAGTGGGTTTCTGGCAGTGTTGCCAACTCATCCCTTTAATTACTGACACATATGAATTATACAGGTTTCGTGGCTAGGTAGATGCAGGTAAGGCACTGATTATGTGTAAGTTGCCCCAGAACCTGTATAACTTAGATGTGTCAGTAATTAAAGGGATGAGTTGGCAACACTGGTTTCTGATGCCCACCAAATATGACATTTTTCATATCTTGAATTACGCTTCCTGTACACACAACAGTCACAGATTCATATTCCTCAGAATATGACAGTTCATTCATATGACATCAAACTTGGGTGCTTTCGCATGCCTGGTTACGAAGTAGCGGAATACCTCGGGTTCGGGGTATGTCAGTGGCCTCAATTTAATATTAAAATATTCACCACATCCGGACCAGCAGAATGAGATACAGTGGGATGCGAAAGTTTGGGCAACGTTGTTGATTGTCATGATTTTCCTGTATAAATCGTTGGTTGTTGAGATTAAAAATGTCAGTTAAATATGTCATATAGAAGACACACACAGTGATATTTGAGAAGTGAAGTGAAGATTATTGGATTTATAGAAAGTGTGCAATAATTGTTTAAACAAAAATAGGCAGGTGCATAAATTTGAAATCAAGTGAAATCAATATTAAGTAGATCCTCCTTTTGCAGAAATTACAGCCTCTAAACTCTTCCTGTAGGTTCCAATGAGAGTCTGGAATCTGGTTGAAGGTATTTTGGACCATTCCTCTTTAGAAAACATTTCTAGTTAATTCAGGTTTGATGGCTTCCGAGCATGGACAGCTCTCTCTAACTCACACCACAGATTTTCAATTATATTCAGGACTGGGGGCAGAGATGGCCATCCAAGAATGTTGTACTTGTTCCTCTGCATGAATGCCTTAGGGCCCGTTTCCACTAGAGCGGAAACCGCTCCGAATCCGCAGAGCGGTTCCCGCTCCAGTGGAAACGGGCCCTAAGGCATTCATGGGATGCGCCTGCGATCCCGCACACCCGGAAGTGCCGCCGCGTGTCTCCCTGACGGCACAAGTGGAAACGGGCCCTTAGTGGATTTTGAACAGTGTTTAGGGTTTTTGTCTTTCTGAAAGATCCAGCCCCGGGCGCAGCTTCAGCTTTGTCACTAATTCCTGGACATTGGTCTCTAGAATCTGCTGATACTGAGTTGAATCCATACGTCCTTAAACTTTGCATTTTCTGGTCTCACGGCTCTTCCGTGACAGGGGGCCTTATTGTAAAACTTGCATCGGGGCCCACAGCTCCTTAGCTACGCCACTGCCTGCTATATTGTGTTTGGGAGTCCAAAAGAAAATTTATTGGTCAGGATAATTAATGAAGTTCAGGTTCTGTCAAGGTTACTATATTACTAATACGTTGTGATTCACATCCTGTCCTTTTTCCAACACAATGCCAGACCAACTATTAAGATCTTGTTCTAGTTAAACCAATGCTTAGTGTGGTTTGCCTTCTTAAGCAGAAGGAATTTACAATAATTCAGCTTTAAGTGGCTTTATCTGTGGTTACCAACAATGCACCGCTACTGAATAAGCAAATTATCTCTCTATGCCCCTGAAGCCAGGTTAGCATCCAGAACCGCTGGTGTCTAGCAAGCCTATAGCTTATACAGAGCCACACCAACCCCACATGTAGACAGCCTGTTTAAGACTTTTGGTCCTCCTCAACAAGTTAACTTCTTCATGGTCGATATGGGTCTGTGAGAAGCTGAAGCTAAATCTACAACTGGACATAAGTTCCATTCTTATCAGGTCAAAATAATTTATCTTTATCCCAAAAAACTGTGTTAATTTAGGAGACCATTGTCAGCTTTACATATTATGGCCCACTGCATGGATTAGGTTTGCTATACCACTATTTCCTAATCCCTGGTATTTGCTACACCAGGATTTCTGCAGTAAAATCTAATGTCTTACTGATATTAGTGCAATTTAAGTAGCAGCATACATGCAACACTGTACAATATCTTTATAAGGGATGTATGATAGATAGAGTATGGATGAGTTATGTCAGTGTGAGTGGATGGCTGAGGAAGAAAAGGACTAATGGAGAGTCAACAGTCAGAAATGGAAGCTGAATAGCAAGTAGAATCAGAGCGATTTACCAGATTAAAGGGGCACTACGGCAAAAAATTGTAAAATTTAAAATATGTGCAAACATATACAAATAAGAAGTACATTTTTTCCAGAGTAAAATGAGCCATAAATTACTTTTCTCCTATGTTGCTGTCACTTACAGTAGGCAGTAGAAATCTGACAGAAGCGACAGGATTTGGACTAGTCCATCTCTTCATAGGGGATTCTCAGGGATTTATTTATTTTCAAAAACACTTAGTGAATGGCAGTTGCTCTGTCCAACTGCCAAAAAACTGTGTAGCGAGCAGGGAAGCTGGCCAGCATCATTGTTTAAATCCTTTTTAGGGAATATCTTTATAAGGAATAAAAGCCTTGCTGAGAATCCCATATGAAGATATGGACTAGTCCAAAACCTGTCACTTCTGTAAGATTTCTACTACCTACTGTAAGTGACAGCAGCAGAGGAGAAAAGTAATTTAAGGCTCATTTTACTCTGGAAAAAACTTACTTCTTATTTGTTAATGTTTGCACATATTTTAAATTTTAAAATTTTTCGCCATAGTGCCCCTTTAAATAATGGTTCCAGGGAATACTAATGCATGACTAATAGTGCCAGGAAAAGCCAAAGCTAGGCTTACATATAGTCCCAGGGAAAGGGCAGATGTAGGCTGAAAATATGCCTAGGTGGAAAGTAATAACATGACAATCATAGTTTACAGAAGTATTGCTGATTTCTGCAAGCAGAGTGTCATGGCAGCTATGACTCAGAGATTTGATTTACTGTTTTGTACTGTGACCTGATATTCAATAGGATGCTCCTGCAAACGTTGCTCAAAGCAATATGTCACAAGGGCCTAATAGCAGTTAGGAGTTGGCAGGACAGGCTAAGATAATAAATAAGTGCAAAGTACACTTATAAATCAGAATTAATAAGTGTGAATTAACTTTTCATCATCTTTGAGCCTACTTTGAGTTAACCAAGTTTAGTAGACCGCAGTTCCACAACAGTGCACAAAGAGGAGACTCCGGGAAGCCCAACATAGTGTAGTATGTACTGGTAAATGGATGTGAAAAAGCAAGTATGTAATAATACTTACAATCCAGGGTTACCCTCCAGGCAACCACTGAATAGGCAGGTGGGGAGTAGTGTTGGGCGAACATCTAGATGTTCGGGTTCGGGCCGAACAGGCCGAACATGGCCGCGATGTTCGGGTGTTCGACCCGAACTCCGAACATAATGGAAGTCAATGGGGACCCGAACTTTTGTGCTTTGTAAAGCCTCCTTATATGCTACATACCCCAAATTTACAGGGTATGTGCACCTTGGGAGTGGGTACAAGAGGAAAAAAAAATTTAGCAAAAAGAGCTTATAGTTTTTGAGAAAATCGATTTTAAAGTTTCAAAGGGAAAACTGTCTTTTAAATGCGGGAAATGTCTGTTTTCTTTGCACAGGTAACATGCTTTTTGTCGGCATGCAGTCATAAATGTAATACATATAAGAGGTTCCAGGAAAAGGGACCGGTAATGCTAACCCAGCAGCAGCACACGTGATGGAACAGGAGGAGGGTGGCGCAGGAGGAGAAGGCCACGCTTTGAGACACAACAACCCAGGCCTTGCATGAGGACAAGAAGCGTGCGGATAGCATGCTTTGTACCACCATGCAGTCATAAATGTAATAAAGATAAGTGGTTCAATAAACAGGGACCACGCGGCAACGCTAACCCAGCAGCAGCACACGTGATGGAACAGGAGGAGGCGCAGGAGGAGAAGGCCACGCTTTGTGAGACACAACAACCCAGGCCTTGCATGAGGACAAAAAGCGTGCGGATAGCATGCTTTGTACCGCCATGTAGTCATAAATGTAATAAAGATAAGAGGTTCAATAAACAGGGACCACGCGGCAACGCTAACCCAGCAGCAGCAGCAGCAGCAGCACACGTGATGGAACAGGAGGAGGCGCAGGAGGAGAAGGCCACGCTTTGTGAGACACAACAACCCAGGCCTTGCATGAGGACAAAAAGCGTGCGGATAGCATGCTTTGTACCGCCATGTAGTCATAAATGTAATAAAGATAAGAGGTTCAATAAACAGGGACCACGCGGCAACGCTAACCCAGCAGCAGCAGCAGCAGCAGCACACGTGATGGAACAGGAGGAGGCGCAGGAGGAGAAGGCCACGCTTTGTGAGACACAACAACCCAGGCCTTGCATGAGGACAAAAAGCGTGCGGATAGCATGCTTTGTACCGCCATGTAGTCATAAATGTAATAAAGATAAGAGGTTCAATAAACAGGGACCACGCGGCAACGGTAACCCAGCAGCAGCAGCAGCAGCACACGTGATGGAACAGGAGGAGGCGCAGGAGGAGAAGGCCACGCTTTGTGAGACACAACAACCCAGGCCTTGCATGAGGACAAAAAGCGTGCGGATATAGCAGCAATGCTTTTTGCCGCCATGCAGTCATAAATGTAATACAGATGAGAGGTTCAATAAACAGGGACCGGAAACGCTAAACCATCCCAGATGTTCATCGGTCATGTTACTTGGTTGGGGTCCAGGAGTGTTGCGTAGTCGTTTCCAATCCAGGATTGATTCATTTTAATTTGAGTCAGACGGTCTGCATTTTCTGTGGAGAGGCGGATACGCCGATCTGTGATGATGCCTCCGGCAGCACTGAAACAGCGTTCCGACATAACGCTGGCTGCCGGGCAAGCCAGCACCTCTATTGCGTACATTGCCAGTTCGTGCCAGGTGTCTAGCTTCATGCCCGGTTTCAGGTCCAGCGGTGCCAGCCACAAATCCGTCTGTTCCTTTATTCCCCTCCAAATTTCCTCCCCTGTGTGCTGCTTATCCCCAAGGCAGATCAGCTTCAGCAACGCTTGCTGACGCATGCCAACAGCTGTGCTGCACTGCTTCCACGATCCTACTGCTGCTGGTGCTGGGTTAGCATTTCCGGATGAGGTACAGCTTTGAGATGCGTTGGAGGAGAAGGAGTCAGAGAGGTAGGTGCTGCTGTTGTTATCCAGCTGTTTGCGGCGTGGGCAACACCCGCGCCGTAGCAGGTGAGGAATCGCTGCCAGGCTCCACAAGGTTCACCCAGTGCGCGGTAAGGGAGATGTATCGACCCTGGCCGAACGCACTCGTCCAGGTGTCAGTGGTGAGGTGAACCTTGCAGGCAACGGCATTCTTCAAGCTTCGGGTTATTTAGCTGACCACGTGCTCATGCAACTCAGGCACTGCAGAGCGCGCAAAGTGGTAGCGGCTGGGAACCACGTAACGTGGGATGGCCACTGACATCATGCCCTTGAAGCTGTTTGTCTCCACCACTCGATATGGCAGCATTTCGCAGGCCAGAAGCTTGGCTATGCTGGCTGGCTGTTACTGCCACGGCCCGGGGGTCATTTGCTGGCAATTTCCTCTTGTGCTCAAACATCTCAGAAACAGACAACTCAACCGTAGCGCTGCACACCGAAGGGCTGTTGGTTGTTGTGTTTGATGAACACTGGGAGACCTCAAGAGCACTAGTCCGGAAAGTGACAGTGTCAGCATCGTCTGATGTTTGTGAATGTTGTGAACCACGCAATGGCTGGGCTACTGCTGCTGCTGAGGCGGGTCTGGTGGTGAGTCTGGTGAACCCAAGGGAGGCAGTGTTGCTGGTGGTACCCTGTCCTGCCGCGTTTGCCCACAGAGTGGGATGTTTGGATAGAATGTGGCGGCTCATGCTGGTGGTGGAGAGGTTGTTAATACTTTTCCCCCTGCTCAGGCGGGTCTTGCACACCTTGCAAATCGCCATGGTAACATCCTCAGTGCAGTCTTCAAAGAAAGCCCAGACTTTAACTGGCTGAGGACTCGGACCTCGTGCGTGATGTGCTGGTGCTGCTTAACCCACTGCTGGACGCTTGAGAGGTCATCCAAGTAATTATCTGGTCCTGTTCTTTTGGATCTGTGAGGGTTGTTGTCCTGGACAACATGGGCAGTATTGAGTGGGTTTTCTTGGGTGCTCCCCTGTGGCCTGTACGTGAACCGTCAGGGGAAACACCTCTTCCCTTGCCCCTCCCTCTTTCACCGGATTTCTTCCTCATTTCACTTATCCTTAAAGTACACGCTGACTGGCAGCAGTACAGTGGCAGTACAGAAATGCTATACAGTGGTGGGTGAGCGGTGTACCACTATTGTCAGCAGTGACACAGAGCACAATGCTATACAGTGGCGGGTGAGCGGTGTACTACTGTTCCCAGCAGACACAGAGTGGAAGTAAACACAATGCTATATAGTGTGGCTGAGCCGTGTACACAGAGTGGCATTAAACACAATGCTATATAGTCTGCTATATAGTCACCCCGAACAGGGTGATGTTCTGCAGAACCCGAACAGTGGCAAACACTGTTCGCCCAACACTACTGGGAGGGAACGCAGATTTTAGTACCTAAACACACGATACAACATGTTTTCCGGGGTCGGACTCTGAGGCACATACAGATGGTCCCGATCATCATCCTCATCATACAACTCTTCTCCTGAGTCTGACCCACCCACCACCTCTGCCACCCCAACATCCCCAGACACAGACCCCTCATCGTCCTCAACATTAACTTGGGATGCTGGCCTGAGCCAGACCTCCTCCTCCACATCAGGCCCCATCATCTCCTCAATGGCAGCCCTCATTAATCGCTCTGGCGACGGACTGATGGACACAACGTTCTCCTCCGGGGAGGGCTGCTGCTGACCACTGGCTGCTGGGGTGGATGTTATAGCTTGCGTGGGGCGTTGGCTGTTGCTGTTGTTGGGAGTGCTGCTCACAGCGGAGGTCTCTGGGGAACTCATGTTGAGCTCATATAGTGGTTGACGGTGAGTGGAGTATTACTGATCCCAGCAATATACACACTGACTG
Organism: Hyperolius riggenbachi; assembly: GCF_040937935.1. Taxonomy (NCBI): domain Eukaryota; kingdom Metazoa; phylum Chordata; class Amphibia; order Anura; family Hyperoliidae; genus Hyperolius; species Hyperolius riggenbachi. The sequence continues at coordinate 160,884,888 of NC_090652.1, read as the reverse complement.
GCAGAGTACGCAATGCTATATAGTGTGGCTGAGCGGTGTACACAGAGTGGCAGTAAACACAATGCTATATAGTCTGGCTGAGCGAGCGGTGTACTACTGTTCCCAGCAGAATCAGAGTGGCAGTAAACAATGGTATATAGTCTGGCTGAGCGGTGTACATAGAGTGTCAGTAAACAATGGTATATAGTCTGGCTGAGCGAGCGGTGTACTACTGTTCCCAGCAGAATCAGAGTGGCAGTAAACAATGGTATATAGTCTGGCTGAGCGGTGTACATAGAGTGTCAGTAAACAATGGTATATAGTCTGGCTGAGCGAGCGGTGTACTACTGTTCCCAGCAGAATCAGAGTGGCAGTAAACAATGGTATATAGTCTGGCTGAGCGGTGTACATAGAGTGTCAGTAAACAATGGTATATAGTCTGGCTGAGCGAGCGGTGTACTACTGTTCCCAGCAGAATCAGAGTGGCAGTAAACAATGGTATATAGTCTGGCTGAGCGGTGTACACAGAGTGTCAGTAAACAATGGTATATAGTCTGGCTGAGCGGTGTACACACAATGCTATATAGTCTGCTATATAGTGTCAGTAAACAATGGTATATAGTCTGGCTGAGCGAGCGGTGTACTACTGTTCCCAGCAGAATCAGAGTGGCAGTAAACAATGGTATATAGTCTGGCTGAGCGGTGTACACAGAGTGTCAGTAAACAATGGTATATAGTGTGGCTGAGTGGTGTACACAGAGTGTCAGTAAACAATGGTATATAGTCTGGCTGAGCGGTGTACACAGAGTGTCAGTAAACAATGGTATATAGTCTGGCTGAGCGAGCGGTGTACTACTGTTCCCAGCAGAATCAGAGTGGCAGTAAACAATGGTATATAGTCTGGCTGAGCGGTGTACACAGAGTGTCAGTAAACAATGGTATATAGTGTGGCTGAGTGGTGTACACAGAGTGTCAGTAAACAATGGTATATAGTCTGGCTGAGCGGTGTACACAGAGTGGCAGTAAACACAATGCTATATACTCTGGCTGAGCGAGCGGTGTACTACTGTTCCCAGCAGACACAGAACAGTAAACAGAATGCTATATAGTGTGGCTGAGCGAGCGGTGTACCACTATTCCCAGCAGACACAGAACAGTGAACAGAATGCTATATAGTGTGGCTGAGCGAGCGGTGTACCACTATTCCCAGCAGACACAGAACAGTAAACAGAATGCTATATAGTGTGGCTGAGCGAGCGGTGTACCACTATTCCAAGCAGACACAGAACAGTGAACAGAATGCTATATAGTGTGGCTGAGCGAGCGGTGTACCACTATTCCCAGCAGACACAGAGTGGCAGTAAACAGAATGCTATATAGTGTGGCTGAGCGAGGTACACAGAGTGGCAGTAAACAGAATGCTATATAGTGTGGCTGAGCGAGCGGTGTACCACTATTCCCAGCAGACACAGAACAGTGAACAGAATGCTATATAGTGTGGCTGAGCGAGCGGTGTACCACTATTCCCAGCAGACACAGAACAGTGAACAGAATGCTATATAGTGTGGATGAGCGAGCGGTGTACCACTATTCCCAGCAGACACAGAACAGTAAACAGAATGCTATATAGTGTGGCTGAGCGAGCGGTGTACCACTATTCCCAGCAGACACAGAACAGTGAACAGAATGCTATATAGTGTGGCTGAGCGAGCGGTGTACCACTATTCCCAGCAGACACAGAACAGTGAACAGAATGCTATATAGTGTGGCTGAGCGAGCGGTGTACTACTGTTCCCAGCAGACACAGAACAGTACACAGAATGCTATATAGTGTGGCTGAACGAGCGGTGTACTACTGTTCCCAGCAGACACAGAACAGTACACAGAATGCTATATAGTGTGGCTGAACGAGCGGTGTACCACTATTCCAAGCAGACACAGAACAGTGAACAGAATGCTATATAGTGTGGCTGAGCGAGCGGTGTACCACTATTCCCAGCAGACACAGAGTGGCAGTAAACAGAATGCTATATAGTGTGGCTGAGCGAGGTACACAGAGTGGCAGTAAACAGAATGCTATATAGTGTGGCTGTGCAAGCGGTGTACTACTATTCCCAGCAGACACAGAGTGGCAGTAAACAGAATGCTATATAGTGTGGCTGAGCGAGGTACACAGAGTGGCAGTAAACAGAATGCTGAGCGAGCGGTGTACTACTATTCCCAGCAGCGACACACAATGACTGGGGGGGACCCTGGCTAGCGTGGCTGGAGCGCGAACTACCCTGCCTGCCTACCCAAAGCTAAACCCACAGACAAATGGCGGAGATATGACGTGGTTCGGGTATTTATTTACCCGAACCACGTGACAGTTCGGCCAATCAGAGCGCGTTCGGGTCCGAACCACGTGACCCGTTCGGCCAATCACAGCGCTAGCCGAACGTTCGGGGAACGTTCGGCCATGCGCTCTTAGTTCGGCCATATGGCCGAACGGTTTGGCCGAGCACCGTCAGGTGTTCGGCCGAACTCGAACATCACCCGAACAGGGTGATGTTCTGCAGAACCCGAACAGTGGCGAACACTGTTCGCCCAACACTAGTGGGGAGATTAGACCTTTTCCCACTCAGGATTAAGAAGCGCTCTCTGTAGATCAGAAGAAAGGGGCAACACCCCTCCCATCAAGGGTGGACTCAGTTAATCTATAGGCAAAACAGAGGCGCCAAAAGGATAAAAATCGCAAAAAAAATTAATATAAGTGGAAGTCAAGGTGGACTTACCTCCTCCAAACAGACACAGGATACTGTTGATATTATTCAACAAAAATATTTATTTATATAATGCAGAAAGTGCAATGCGTTTCGCCGGAATATCCTGCTTCTTCAGGCTATGAACAGAGCATTTAACTCATGCCTCAGAGGCGCTAAGCTTGATACCAGACTTGCATGAGTTATATGCTCCATTCATAGCCTGAGAAAGCGGAGAATAGGAAGGCTCTATAGAACCCAGAGGCTTACCTCTCTTTAGGTGAGTATCTCTTTACTATTTTTCTCCTCACTTCAGACTCCCTTTAACCACTTCCCGACCGCCGTATTGACAATTGGCGGCCGGGAAGTGCACCCCGCAAGGACCGCCGTATTGACAATTGGCGGCGGTCCTTGTAGGGGCATGGGCGGAGCGATCGCGTCATCCGTGACGCGATCCTCCGCCTCCGCCTGGCGCCGCTCACCCGCCGCAACATCCCGCCGGCCATACGGAAGCGCCGGCGGGATGTTAACCCGACGATCGCCGCATACAAAATGTATAATACACTTTGTAATGTTTACAAAGTGTATTATACAGGCTGCCTCCTGCCCTGGTGGTCCCAGTGTCCGAGGGACCACCAGGGCAGGCTGCAGCCACCCTAGTCTGCACCAAGCACACTGATTTTTTACCCCCCCTGCCCCAGATCGCCCACAGCACCCATCAGACCCCCCCCCTGCCCACCCCCAGACCCCTGTTTGCACCCAATCACCCCCCTAATCACCCATCAATCACTCCCTGTCACTATCTGTCAACGCTATTTTTTTTTATCCCCCCCCCCCTGCCCACTGCTCCCTCCTGATCACCCCCCCACCCCTCAGATTCTCCCCAGACCCCCCCCCAGACCCCCCCCCCCATGTACTGTATGCATCTATCCCCCCTGATCACCTGTCAATCACCTGTCAATCGCCTGTCAATCACCCATCAATCACCCATCAATCACCCCCTGTCACTGCCACCCATCAATCAGCCCTTAACCTGCCCCTTGCGGGCAATCTGATCACCCCCCCACACCAATAGATCGCCCGCAGATCCGACATCAGATCACCTCCCAAATCCATTGTTTACATCTATTCTCTCCTCTAAACACCCACTAATTACCCATCAATCACCCATCAATCACCCCCTATCACCACCTGTCACTTTTACCTATCAGATCAGACCCTAATCTGCCCCTTGCGGGCACCCAATCACCCGCCCACACGCTCAGATTGCCCTCAGACCCCCCCTTATCAATTCACCAGTGCATTAATTACATCTGTTCTTCCCTGTAATAACCCACTGATCACCTGTCAATCACCTATCACCCATCAATCACCCCCTGTCACCCCCTGTCACTGCCACCCATCAATCAGCCCCTAACCTGCCCCTTGCGGGCAATCTGATCACCCACCCACACCATTAGATCGCCCGCAAACCCGCCGTCAGATTACCTCCCAAATGTATCGTTTACATCTGTTATCTTCTCTAAACACCCACTAATTACCCATCAATCACCCATCAATCACCCCCTATCACCACCTGTCACTGTTACCTATCAGATCAGACCCTAATCTGCCCCTTGCGGGCACCCAATCACCCGCCCACACGCTCAGATTGCCCTCAGACCCCCCCCCCCCTTATCAATTCGCCAGTGCATTAATTACATCTGTCCTTCCCTGTAATAACCCACTGATCACCTGTCAATCACCTGCCAATCACCTATCACCCATCAATCACCCCCTGTCACTGCCACCCAACAATCAGCCCCTAACCTGCCCCTTGCAGGCAATCTGATCACCCACCCACACAAATAGATCGCCCGCAGATCCGACATCAGATCACCACCCAAGCGCAGCGTTTACATCTATTCTCTCCTCTAAACACCCACTAATTACCCATCAATCACCCCCTATCACCACCTGTCACTGTTACCCATCAGATCAGACCCTAATCTGCCCCTTGCGGGCACCCAATCACCCGCCTACACGCTCAGATTGCCCTCAGACCCCCCCTTATCAATTCGCCAGTGCAATATTTACATCTGTCCTTCCCTGTAATAACCTACTGATCACCTGTCAATCACCTGCCAATCACCTATCACCCATCAATCACCCCCTGTCACTGCCACCCATCAATCACCCCCTGTCACTGCCACCCATCAATCACCCGCTGTCACTGCCACCCATCAATCAGCCCCTAACCTGCCCCTTGCGGGCAAACTGATCACCCACCCACACCAATAGATCGCCCGCAGATCCGACATCAGATCACCACCCAAGCGCAGTGTTTCCATCTATTCTCTACCCTAAACACCCACTAATTACCCATCAATCACCCCCTGTCAATGCTACCTATCAGATTAGACCCCTATCTGCCCCTAGGGCACTCAATCACCCGCCCACACCCTCAGAATGCCCTCAGACCCCAGCCCTGATCACCTCGCCAGTGCATTGCTTGCATCTATTCCCCCCTCTAATCACACCTTGAGACACCCATCAATCACCTCCTGTCACCCCCTAGCACACCTACCCATCAGATCAGGCCCCAATTTGCCCCGTGTGGGCTCCTGATCACTTGGCCAAACCCTCAGATCCCCCTCAGACCCCCTTCCGATTACCTCCCCAGTGCATTGATTGCATCTATTTTCCCCTCTAACCACCCCCTGAGACACCCAATCAATCACCTCCTGTCACCCCCCCTAGCACTCCTATCCATCAGATCAGGCCCAATACAACCTGTCATCTAAAAGGCCACCCTGCTTATGACCGGTTCCACAAAATTCGCCCCCTCATAGACCACCTGTCATCAAAATTTGCAGATGCTTATACCCCTGAACAGTCATTTTGAGACATTTGGTTTCCAGACTACTCACGGTTTTGGGCCTGTAAAATGCCAGGGCGGTATAGGAACCCCACAAGTGACCCCATTTTAGAAAAAAAGACACCCCAAGGTATTTTGTTAGGTGTATGACGAGTTCATAGAAGATTTTATTTTTTGTCAAAAGTTAGCGGAAATTAATTTTTATTGTTTTTTTTTCCCAAAGTGTCATTTTTCACTAACTTGTGACAAAAAATAAAATCTTCTATGAACTCGCCATACACCTAACAGAATACCTTGGGGTGTCTTCTTTCTAAAATGGGGTCACTTGTGGGGTTCCTATACTGCCCTGGCATTTTAGGGCCCCTAAACCGCGAGGAGTAGTCTAGAAAACAAATGCTTCAAAATGATCTGTGAATAGGACGTTGGGCCCCTTAGCGCACCTAGGCTGCAAAAAAGTGTCACATGTGGTACCGCCGTACTCAGGAAAAGTAGTATAATGTGTTTTGGGGTGTATTTTTACACATACCCATGCTAGGTGGGAGAAATTTCTATGTAAATGGACAATTGTGTGTAAAAAAATCAAACAATTGTCATTTACAGAGATATTTCTCCCACTTAGCATGGGTATGTGTAAAAATACACCCCAAAACACATTATACTACTTCTCCTGAGTACGGCGGTACCACATGTGTGGCACTTTTTTACACCCTAAGTACGCTAAGGGGCCCAAAGTCCAATGAGTACCTTTAGGATTTCACAGGCAGGCGCGGAGCTAGGGGGGGGGTCGGGGTAGGACAAGTGCCCCGGGGCGCCGGGTCCCCAAGGGCGCCCAGCTGAGCTTCGGGGTTTTTTTTTCTTTGTTTTTTTTTTGTTGCGGAGACCTGAGGGGAGCAGCGCAGAGAAGAGAGAGAGCTGTGCGGACGGTGGGGAAGGGGGGCCATATCCCCCCTCCTTCCCTCACCTTAGGTGCTCTCTCTCCCTCGCTGTCCCCTCCAATGTCTGTCCGGGACGGTGCTGGCAGCGGCGGGCGGAACTCACCTCCGTCTCGCTCCAGCGCCGGGCGGAAGTTCGGGTGCGCAGCCGCTGCTCTGGTCTGGACCAGACCAGAGTAGCGGCAGATCCATCCTGCGCTGCGAGAGACGGAGGTAAGTTCCACCTACTCTGGGCACATATACCCCTGGCTACCTACTCTGGGCACATATATACCCCTGGCTACCTACTCTGGGCACATATACCCCTGGCTACCTACTCTGGGCACATATATACCCCTGGCTACCTACTCTGGGCACATATACCCCTGCCTACATATATTGGGCACATATACCCCTAACTACATATACTGGGCATATACCCCTGGCTACATATACTGGGCACATATACCCCTGACTATATATACTGGGCACATATACCCCTGACTATATATACTGGGCACATATACCCCTGGCTACATATACTGGGCACATATACCTCTGGCTACATATACTGGGGACACATACCCCTGCCTACATATACTGGGCACATATACCCCTGGCTACCTGTTCTGTGGACATCTCTACTCCTGGCTACCTGTTCTGGGGACATCTATACTGCTGGCCACCTATACTGGGGCTACCTATTTTTGGGGAACCACTGCTGTCAGATTGAGTGTATTTTGGGGAACTGCTGCCAGGTGAGAGGTGTCTACCATATTAAGGGGGCATTCTGCCTATTTATGTGAAATGCTGTCTATTTATGTGCCTCATGACTGCTGAATTTGTCTTGTTGGGGGCCTCATGGTTACTGAATTTGTCTTGTTGGGGGTCTCATGATTTGTTGGGGGCCTCAAGATCGCTGAATTTGTCTTGTTAGGGGCCTCATGATTGCTGAATTTGTCTTGTTGGGGGCCTCATGATTGCTAAATTTGTCTTGTTAGGGGCCTCATGATTGCTGAGTTGGTCATGTTTGCTCATGATTGCGGAATTTGTCTTGATGGGGGGGAGCTCATGATTGCTGAATTTGTCTTGGAACATGCTGGAAGGTACCTACTGAGGGAGGGTGGGTGAGCGTGAGCCTGCTAACCTCCATGTACGTTTGGCTCCACCCATAACCACGCCCATATTTGGCCACGCCCCTTCACCTTAGGGGGCGCATTAATAGTCTTTGTCCCCGGGCGCTGAAAACCCGTCATTTTGCGACATTTGGTTTCAAGACTACTCCTCACGGTTTAGGGCCCCTAAAATGCCAGGGCAGTATAGGAACCCCACAAATGACCCCATTCTAGAAAGAAGACACCCAAAGGTATTCCGTACGAAGTATGGTGAGTTCATAGAAGATTTTATTTTTTGTCACAAGTTAGCGGAAAATGACACTTAGTGAAAAAAAACTATTAAAATCAATGTCCGCTAACTTGTGACAAAAAAATAAAAACTTCTATGAACTCACCATACTCCTAACGGAATACCTTGGGGTGTCTTCTTTCTAAAATGGGGTCATTAGTGGGGTTCCTATACTGCCCTGGCATTTTAGGGGCCCTAAACCGCGAGGAGTAGTCTTGAAACAAAAATGACCTGTGAAATCCTAAAGTTACTCATTGGACTTTGGGCCCCTTAGTGCAGTTAGGGTGCAAAAAAGTGCCACACATGTGGTATCGCCGTACTCGGGAGAAGTAGTATAATGTGTTTTGGGGTGTATTTTTACACATACCCATGCTGGGTGGGAGAAATACCTCTGTAAATGACAATCTTTTGATTTTTTTTACACACAATTGTCAATTTACAGAGGTATTTCTCCCACCCAGCATGGGTATGTGTAAAAATACACCCCAAAACACATTGTACTACTTCTCCCGAGTATGGCGATACCACATGTGTGGCACTTTTTTGCACCCTAACTGCGCTAAAGGGCCCAAAGTCCAATGAGTACCTTTAGGATTTCACAGGTCATTTTGAGAAATTTCGTTTCAAGACTACTCCTCACGGTTTAGGGCCCCTAAAATGCCAGGGCAGTATAGGAACCCCACAAATGACCCCATTTTAGAAAGAAGACACCCCAAGGTATTCCGTTAGTAGTATGGCGAGTTCATAGAAGATTTTATTTTTTGTCACAAGTTAGCGGAAATTGATTTTAATTGTGTTTTTTCACAAAGTGTCATTTTCCGCTAACTTTTGACAAAAAATAAAATCTTCTATGAACTCACCATACTCCTAACGGAATACCTTGGGGTGTCTTCTTTCTAAAATGGGGTCATTTGTGGGGTTCCTATACTGCCCTGGCATTTTAGGGGCCCTAAACCGTGAGGAGTAGTCTTGAAACGAAATTTATCAAAATGACCTGTGAAATCCTAAAGGTACTCATTGGACTTTGGGCCCTTTAGCGCAGTTAGGGTGCAAAAAAGTGCCACACATGTGGTATCGCCGTACTAAGGAGAAGTAGTATAACCACTTCCCGACCGCCCACTACACAGGGGCGGCGGGGAAGTGGAGCCCTGCAGGACGGCCTCACCCACAGAGGCGGCGGTCCATTTAAGGGCATGGGCGGAGCGATCGCGTCATCCGTGACGCGATCCTCCGCCGGCGCCTTTCACCGCTCGCTCGCCGCAACATCCCGCCGGCTATACGGAAGCGCCGGCGGGATGTTAACCCCGCGATCGCCGCATACAAAGTGTATAATACACTTTGTAATGTTTACAAAGTGTATTATACAGGCTGCCTCCTGCCCTGGTGGTCCCAGTGTCCGAGGGACCACCAGGGCAGGCTGCAGCCACCCTAGTCTGCACCCAAGCACACTGATTTCTCCCCCCCCTGCCCCAGATCGCCCACAGCACCCATCAGACCCCCCCCCCCTGCCCACCCCCCAGACCCCTGTTTGCACCCAATCACCCCCCTAATCACCCATCAATCACTCCCTGTCACTATCTGTCAACGCTATTTTTTTTTTTTATCCCCCCCCCTGCTCCCTGCCCCCTCCTGATCACCCCCCACCCCTCAGATTCTCCCCAGACCCCCCCCCCCAGACCACCGCCCCTGTTTACTGTATGCATCTATCCCCCTGATCACCTGTCAATCACCTGTCAATCACCTGTCAATCACCCGTCAATCACCCATCAATCACCCGTCAATCACCCCCTGTCACTGCCACCCATCAATCAGCCCCTAACCTGCCCCTTGCGGGCAATCTGATCACCCACCCACACCAATAGATCGCCCACAGATCCGACATCAGATCACCTCCCAAATCCATTGTTTACATCTATTCTCTCCTCTAAACACCCACTAATTACCCATCAATCACCCATCAATCACCCCCTATCACCACTTGTCACTTTTACCTATCAGATCAGACCCTAATCTGCCCCTTGCGGGCACCCAATCACCCGCCCACACGCTCAGATTGCCCTCTGACCCCCCCTTATCAATTCACCAGTGCATTAATTACATCTGTTCTTCCCTGTAATAACCCACTGATCACCTGTCAATCACCTGCCAATCACCTATCACCCATCAATCACCCCCTGTCACCCCCTGTCACTGCCACCCATCAATCAGCCCCTAACCTGCCCCTTGCGGGCAATCTGATCACCCACCCACACCATTAGATCGCCCGCAAACCCGCCGTCAGATTACCTCCCAAATGTATCGTTTACATCTGTTATCTTCTCTAAACACCCACTAATTACCCATCAATCACCCCCTATCACCACCTGTCACTGTTACCTATCAGATCAGACCCTAATCTGCCCCTTGCGGGCACCCAATCACCCGCCCACACGCTCAGATTGCCCTCAGACCCCCCCCCCCTTATCAATTCGCCAGTGCATTAATTACATCTGTCCTTCCCTGTAATAACCCACTGATCACCTGTCAATCACCTGCCAATCACCTATCACCCATCAATCACCCCCTGTCACTGCCACCCAACAATCAGCCCCTAACCTGCCCCTTGCGGGCAATCTGATCACCCACCCACACCAATAGATCGCCCGCAGATCCGACATCAGATCACCACCCAAGCGCAGTGTTTCCATCTATTCTCTCCTCTAAACACCCACTAATTACCCATCAATCACCCATCAATCACTCCCTATCACCACCTGTCACTGTTACCTATCAGATCAGACCCTAATCTGCCCCTTGCGGGCACCCAATCGACCGCCTACACGCTCAGATTGCCCTCAGACCCCCCTTATCAATTCGCCAGTGCAATATTTACATCTGTTCTCCCCTGTAATAACCCACTGATTACCTGTCAATCACCTATCAATCACCCATCAATCACCCCCTGTCACTGCCACCCATCAATCACCCCCTGTCACTGCCACCCATCAATCACCCGCTGTCACTGCCACCCATCAATCAGCCCCTAACCTGCCCCTTGCGGGCAAACTGATCACCCACCCACACCAATAGATCGCCCGCAGATCCGACATCAGATCACCACCCAAGCGCAGTGTTTCCATCTATTCTCTACCCTAAACACCCACTAATTACCCATCAATCACCCCTGTCACTGCTACCTATCAGATTAGACCCCTATCTGCCCCTAGGGCACTCAATCACCCGCCCACACCCTCAGAATGCCCTCAGACCCCAGCCCTGATCACCTCGCCAGTGCATTGCTTGCATCCATTCCCCCCTCTAATCACACCTTGAGACACCCATCAATCACCTCCTGTCACCCCCTAGCACACCTACCCATCAGATCAGGCCCCAATTTGCCCCGTGTGGGCTCCTGATCACTCGGCCAAACCCTCAGACCCCCTTCCGATCACCTCCCCAGTGCATGGATTGCATCTATTTTCCCCTCTAACCACCCCCTGAGACACCCATCAATCACCTCCTGTCACCCCCCTAGCACTCCTATCCATCAGATCAGGCCCAATACAACCTGTCATCTAAAAGGCCACCCTGCTTATGACCGGTTCCACAAAATTCGCCCCCTCATAGACCACCTGTCATCAAAATTTGCAGATGCTTATACCCCTGAACAGTCATTTTGAGACATTTGGTTTCCAGACTACTCACGGTTTTGGGCCTGTAAAATGCCAGGGCGGTATAGGAACCCCACAAGTGACCCCATTTTAGAAAAAAAAGACACCCCAAGGTATTATGTTAGGTGTATGACGAGTTCATAGAAGATTTAATTTTTTGTCAAAAGTTAGCGGAAATTAATTTTTATTGGTTTTTTTTCACAAAGTGTCATTTTTCACTAACTTGTGACAAAAAATAAAATCTTCTATGAACTCGCCATACACCTAACGGAATACCTTGGGGTGTCTTCTTTCTAAAATGGGGTCACTTGTGGGGTTCCTATACTGCCCTGGCATTTTAGGGGCCCTAAACCGCGAGGAGTAGTCTAGAAAACAAATGCTTCAAAATGACCTGTGAATAGGACGTTGGGCCCCTTAGCGCACCTAGGCTGCAAAAAAGTGTCACACGTGGTACCGCCGTACTCAGGAAAAGTAGTATAATGTGTTTTGGGGTGTATTTTTACACATACCCATGCTGGGTGGGAGAAATTTCTATGTAAATGGACAATTGTGTGTAAAAAAATCAAACAATTGTCATTTACAGAGATATTTCTCCCACTTAGCATGGGTATGTGTAAAAATACACCCCAAAACGCATTATACTACTTCTCCTGAGTACAGCGGTACCACATGTGTGGCACTTTTTTACACCCTAAGTACGCTAAGGGGCCCAAAGTCCAATTTAGGATTTCACAGGTCATTTTGCGACATTTGGTTTCAAGACTACTCCTCACGGTTTAGGGCCCCTAAAATGCCAGGGCAGTATAGGAACCCCACAAATGACCCCATTCTAGAAAGAAGACACCCAAAGGTATTCCGTACGGAGTATGGTGAGTTCATAGAAGATTTTATTTTTTTGTCACAAGTTAGCGGAAAATGACACTTTGTGAAAAAAAACAATTAAAATCAATTTCCGCTAACTTGTGACAAAAAAATAAAAACTTCTATGAACTCACCATACTCCTAACGGAATACCTTGGGGTGTCTTCTTTCTAAAATGGGGTCATTAGTGGGGTTCCTATACTGCCCTGGCATTTTAGGGGCCCTAAACCGTGAGGAGTAGTCTTGAAACAAAAATGACCTGTGAAATCCTAAAGGTACTCATTGGACTTTGGGCCCCTTAGTGCAGTTAGGGTGCAAAAAAGTGCCACACATGTGGTATCGCCGTACTCGGGAGAAGTAGTACAATGTGTTTTGGGGTGTATTTTTACACATACCCATGCTGGGTGGGAGAAATACCTCTGTAAATGACAATCTTTTGATTTTTTTACACACAATTGTCCATTTACAGAGGTATTTCTCCCACCCAGCATGGGTATGTGTAAAAATACACCCCAAAACACATTGTACTACTTCTCCCGAGTATGGCGATACCACATGTGTGGCACTTTTTTTGCACCCTAACTGCGCTAAAGGGCCCAAAGTCCAATGAGTACCTTTAGGATTTCACAGGTCATTTTGAGAAATTTCGTTTCAAGACTACTCCTCACGGTTTAGGGCCCCTAAAATGCCAGGGCAGTATAGGAACCCCACAAATGACCCCATTTTAGAAAGAAGACACCCCAAGGTATTCCGTTAGGAGTATGGTGAGTTCATAGAAGATTTTATTTTTTGTCAAAAGTTAGCGGAAATTGATTTTAATTGTGTTTTTTCACAAAGTGTTATTTTCCGCTAACTTGTGACAAAAAATAAAATCTTCTATGAACTCGCCATACTACTAACGGAATACCTTGGGGTGTCTTCTTTCTAAAATAGGGTCATTTGTGGGGTTCCTATACTGCCCTGGCATTTTAGGGGCCCTAAACCGTGAGGAGTAGTCTTGAAACGAAATTTCTCAAAATGACCTGTGAAATCCTAAAGGTACTCATTGGACTTTGGGCCCTTTAGCGCAGTTAGGGTGCAAAAAAGTGCCACACATGTGGTATCGCCGTACTCAGGAGAAGTAGTATAATGTGTTTTGTGGTGTATTTTTACACATACCCATGCTGAGTGGGAGAAATATCTCTGTAAATGGACAATTGTGTGTTATAAAAATTAACAAATTGTCATTTACAGAGATATTTCTCCCACCCAGCATGGGTATGTGTAAAAATACACCCCAAAACACATTATACTACTTCTCCTGAGTATGGCAATACCACATGTGTGGCACTTTTTTGCAGCCTAACTGCGCTAAGGGCTCCAAAGTCCAATGAGCACCTTTAGGCTTTACAGGGGTGCTTACAATTTAGCACCCACCAAAATGTCAGGACAGTAAACACACCCCACAAATGACCCCATTTTGGAAAGTAGACCCTTCAAGGTATTCAGAGAGGGGCATGGTGAGTCCGTGGCAGATTTCATTTTTTTTTGTCGCAAGTTAGAAGAAATGGAAACTTTTTTTTTTTTTTTTTTTCTCACAAAGTGTCATTTTCCGCTTACTTGTGACAAAAAATAATATCTTCTATGAACTCACTATGCCTCTCAGTGAATACTTTGGGATGTCTTCTTTCCAAAATGGGGTCATTTGGGGGGTATTTATACTATCCTGGAATTCTAGCCCCTCATGAAACATGACAGGGGGTCAGAAAAGTCAGAGATGCTTGAAAATGGGAAAATTCACTTTTTGCACCATAGTTTGTAAACGCTATAACTTTTACCCAAACCAATAAATATACACTGAATGGGGTTTTTTTTTATCAAAAACATGTTTGTCCACATTTTTCGCGCTGCATGTATACAGAAATTTTACTTTATTTGAAAAATGTCAGCACAGAAAGTTAAAAAAATCATTTTTTTGCCAAAATTCATGTCTTTTTTGATGAATATAATAAAAAGTAAAAATCGCAGGAGCAATCAAATAGCACCAAAAGAAAGCTTTATTAGTGACAAGAAAAGGAGCCAAAATTCATTTAGGTGGTAGGTTGTATGAGCGAGCAATAAACCGTGAAAGCTGCAGTGGTCTGAATGGAAAAAAAGTGGCCGGTCCTTAAGGGGTAGAAAGCCCTAGGTCCTCAAAGTGGTTAATGTGAAAATGTGCTAGGTGTAAATCCCTTTAAGAGAAACTACATCATTTACATATTAAGTGTAATACATATACATAGATAGATAGATAGTGAAGTGGTTTCATCTGTGTGAAATAAGTATGTGGATGAGGTGTTCCGACTTACCTCATCTGCATACATGTTTCAGGTACTTGATGCAGAAAGTGTTATACATTGTGGATACATTAGACACTGAAACTGTGGTTTGAAGATCATTATGCTAGGTACACACCACGGGACAGTTAAAAATGGCGCACAGCGCCAGATGAATAAGAAGGGCGCCCCATAGACTTGCATTATATAACGCTATTTAGCGTTATAAGTGTTAAAAAATGGCGCAGGCAGTGTGCCTTACACTTATAACGCTAAATAGCGTTATAAAGCTTCAAAATTTCTGAGGACAGAGGGGTCGGGGGGAAGAGAGAGGCAGCGGACACTGGAGGGCATAGGCAGCGGACGAAGATGTGTGCAATATGCATACATTACCTTGTCCCGGGCCGCCGATCGCTCCTTCCCTCCGCTCCTTCACTTCCTCCATTCGTTTACTGTAGTCCTGCAGCCGGCCAATCACCATGCGGTTTCATTCTCCGCATGGTGATTGGCCCGCTGCAGGACTACAGCAAACAAACTAGGAAGTGAAGGAGCGGAGGGAAGGAGCGATCGGCGGCCCGGGACAAGGTAATGTATGCATATTGCACACATCTTCGTCCGCTGCCTATGCCCTTCAGTGTCCGCTGCCTCTCTCCCCCAACCCCCGCTGCCTATACTAGCGACCCGCAGCCCCCTGCTTGCTTTAATGGCGTACCGTGCTGAAATAAATGTAGCATAAAACGCTATTTACCGTTTTAATGTATTTTCGGTAAATAGCGTTTTATGATACATTTATCGGCAGAACGGTGCGCCATTTTTCTCCCTGCGCCATTTTTAGATGGACCCACACACCATACAATTTTATGGCATATTTACCTGCCAGATCAATTATTTCCAACATGTCTGATCTAAGATTACAAAAACGACAAAAATAAATAAATCAGAAAATCAAAAAATCTATCAAAATTCACATCTGACATGTTGGAAAGAATCGATCTGGCAGGTAAATCTGCAAGAAAAGTGTATGGTGTACATCTAGCACTACTTTACAGAAGGAGATAATGAACAGAGACCCTAAATAGTGGATAAAGTAATTCTCCAACCCTATCTCCAGAAGAATTAAAATTTTACAAAACACGTAGCTGTGACTCTTAGCTCAATTCAACAAAACCATGAAACCTTAAGTGGAAAGCAATATCATAAGAGTAATAACGACCACAGCTACATATATAAAGGCACTCAAACATGCAGAAAGACTGAGCCTGGCGTGCACCTGAAGGCGGTACAAAGTCCGGGGCTTGCTAGCACTCGAGATGGGCAGCTGACAGTCATCTGGCGTGTGGAATCACGTGAGTGCTGCTGCAGCCACTCTCAGACGTGACCACACAGTAACCATACTCGTGTTAAGGGCTCACAGACATGGAGTTACAAATGCTGCCATTTGGCTTGATTTGATTGTTGCCATTAGGGACACAGCAAGTCAGAGGCAGAACTTGTGTGCAAAGAGCCCAGTTCAGCTTCCCATGTGAAAGAGATCTTGCTAATCTGAAAAATAACCATTAGCAATCCTTCAGCTTAGTATAGCCCTGTGAATGCAACCACAAGAAGGAATGCTATTGCATTGTACTTGGCCTGTGATGGCACTTTTATGTATAGAGAACCAAAGAGAATGTGCATGTTTTCCTATTCACCTGCATCAACATGTAACTCACTGCGCCATACCTCCCAACTTTTTGAGATGAGAAAGAGGGACACTTAAGCCACGCCCCTGATCATGCCCCCCCACACCCCTATAAAGATTTTGATAATAAAAATTTGTTGTTTTATAATTCAAACTGGTCATTTCTATCCTGGTTCATTTTCCTTCATACTAACATTTTAAAATTAGTAATATATCAATTTAAAGGATGGCAATAAAGTTTAGAGTCAAACAGATTATTTGTAGAGAATATATATATATATATATATATATATATATATATATATATATATATATATATATATATATATATATATATATATATATATATATATATATATATATATATATATATATATATATATATATATATATATATATATATATATATATATATATATATAGATAGAGGGACAAAGTCCTGAAAGAGGGACAAATGAGGAGGAAAGAGGGACAGGGCTCCCAAAGAGGGACTGTCCCTCCAAAAGGGAGACAGTTGGGAGCTATGCTGCACTGTGGACAGGCCCCCTCGAGCCTGCATGATTTGTAAAAAAAACAAACCCACACATTCTGGAAATGAGTATCGAGAGCAAGGGAACGTATTCTATTGATACACAAGCACACACATGCATCTATGCATGTGCAGTACACTGAAATGTGAATTAAGAAAAATATTTTTACAAAACATAGCCTTCAGAAATAATAATCAACACTTTATCCAGCCATGCAGGCCGGTTGGCCAGGTGAAAAAATGCCCGTCAGCATGTGGCCCCTGAAACCTGAGCTATACCAACTGACATGAATAAATAGAGGTACCTTGCGAGGGGTGGTAATACATTCTGCCACACCTTTAAAAGCAACTGTGTCCCTCACAGGAGGAGTGACACTTTTGGTGCACTTTGGTCTAAATAAGGAGTTGACCAGATCCCCACCAACACCTAATAAGTAAAAGGGGTCTTTTGTAGACCCCTAACTTATTCACTAAGGATTCAAATACAAAAAATAAATAAAAACAACCACACAAAACACAAAGAATGATACATATACCTGGTTTTAAAACACAACAATAAAATTTCAGCACCGTAAATCTATATCTATTTTATCAATCATTTTTCTTTGCTCTTCTTTTCTTAATCAGTAATATTCTAGTTTGATTGAAGAATTTTAAAAATGAACACACAAGAAAAAAAAGAGGACAATGTTGCATGGGAACCCAGGGTTGTGTAGGCCCACCTTTATACCCTTCCACCGATAGAGTTTTGCCTACAGAGCAGGTGTTGATGAGCCATACTTGTGACTATGGGAAGTTATGGTGGCTGCATTGTTATAGGAGGCATGGTGGCCAAACTTGCTATATGGCCCCAGGGAGATGGACCTCATGATAGTGGGGGTCATCACGAAGTGAGGTAGTAGGGTCTGTGAATGTAGGTAGTGCCCCTCAAAGTTTTGCTGGGAGGCTCCATTGTTTGTAGTTAACATATATCATTTTTTTCCATTAAACCTTATCTCATATTCTCTACCTTTTTAGAACACTCCTGTAACGATTGGTGTCAGCTAACAGATTTTCTGATTATTGGTGATCTGCAGAATCACCAATAATGCTAGTATAACCAGACACAAGACTACCAATGTGAGATCGTGATTGGTGCAACAGTAATGAGGAAGATAAGGTCTCCCGAGGAGCGGGTGACTACAGACAATACTGCAGCCAAGGATCACCTGAGGAGCAGGCGAGTCCAGCTGTATAGCAGTAAAAGAGCACCTGAGGAGCAGAAGCTACTAGTTATGCTGCAAGGTTGATCACCTGAGAAGCAGGTGATTCAGACAGTACTGTAGCCATTGGACACCTGAGGAGCAGGTGCCACTGGTAAGCTGAAAAGGTGATCACCTGAGGAGCAGGTGATTAAGACTATACTACATTAACGCTTCACCTGAGGAGCAGGTGACAGCTATAAATCCCTCACCAGTGGCTAGGCCCACTGGCGAGGATAGAGAGGTCAGACAAGCAGAGTTGGCAACGTACGGACAGATAAGGTACAAAGACAGAAGGCTGATTCAGAGTTGTTTTTTCAGGCAGGGTCTGCAACGTGAATCAGGGCACACTTTGGGATCTGGCTAAGGTCTGAGCGCTCACACGCAAGTATTTGCAACAGCAGACACCGAGCAACTGACAGTCCGGTACTATATATACTAAGTTGCTCCGCAGCGCCGCCCCAGCCACTCAGCCAATCCGAAGTACTGTTGGAGTCAGCTGACTTGGCAGATCAGCTGACTCCCCTTCTATTCGCATAAAGGTCCTGTCGCCTGGCGCGTAGCTCTCAATCTATGTGCAATGGAAGGACCAAGCAGATCACCAGCATGAAACTGCGCGGCAGAGGCCGCCAGCTGATACGCGGAGACAACCGCCATGCCGCCTGTCTCCGCATCAGCATCTCCGCTAACCCTTACAGTACCCCCTACCTGAGGAGTGGACCCCAGAAACTTCCTTCCCGGCTTCTCAGGGTGTAACTCATGACACTTTCTTTAAATCCTCCGCATGCATGCGACAATCCGGCACCCAAGTCCTTTCCTCCAGACCATACCCCTTCCAGTGGACCAGGTATTGTACAGAATTCTGCACTAATCGAGAATCCAAGATCTTCTCGATCTCATACTCAGGTTGGTCATCAACCATCACAGTGGGGGGGGAGGAGGAACCCACGTGCACTGCAGGCTTCGACAAAGAAACATGGAATGATCTCACACATCTCATGCTGGCTGGGAGATCAATCGCATATGTGACATCATTAATTTTCTTGGACACAGGGTATGGGCCTATAAATCTGGGTCCTAACTTAGGTGACGGTTGTTTCAACGCTAAATGCCGAGTAGATACCCAGACCATGTCCCCTGGCGAAAACTTCCACTCTACAGACCGCCTTTTATCCGCCTGTTTCTTCTGAGTCTGGAAAGCCGTTCCCAAATTCCTCTTAACTAACACCCAAATCTCCTTTAACGCCCTTTGCCAATATTCCAGGGCCGGGAAAGGAGTAGATGCCACAGGCAAAGGAGAAAACTTGGGAAATTTTCCCGTCACCACCTGAAAAGGGGAAAATCCAGAGGAGGCATTTTTCAGGTTATTATGTGCAAATTCTGCGAATGGCAAGAACTTTACCCAATCTGACTGGGCATCGGGCACATAACACCTGAGAAACTGTTCAAGGGACTGGCTAACTCTTTCGGTCTGACCATTGGTCTGTGGGTGGTAGCCTGATGAAAACGAAAGGTCCATACCTAAAGCTCTCCAAAATTTCGACACAAACTGGACTCCCCTATCTGACACCACATTTTCCGGAATGCCATGCAGCCGGAAAACGTGCTGAATGTAGAGATCAGCTAACTCCTGGGCCGAGGGGAGTCCTTTCAGGGGAACGAAATGAGCCATCTTACTGCACCTATCGACTTCCACCCAGATGACCGTTTTGCCTTCAGACCGGGGGAGTTCTCCCACAAAGTCCATGGACACATGAGTCCAGGGTTCGTTTGGCATGGGTAAGGGTTGTAATGTACCCACTGGAGCCTGGCGAGAGGGCTTACTTCTAGCGCAGACTGAGCACTCTCTCACAAACTCTTTACAATCAAGTGCCAGTGAAGGCCACCATACACATCTGGCTAACAGATCCTGAGTTCGGGCAGCCCCCGGATGCCCAGCATTTTTATGGGAATTAAATAATTGTAAAAGTTGTAGGCGAAAGGGAAGTGGTACAAACATAACCCCATCAGGCTTCCCTTCTGGAATGTCCTGTTGGTACGGGCCCAGAGTAGCCGTCCAGTCCTCCCAAGTTTCAGTAGCTGCCAGCACCACCTTTTGAAGTGTGATGGTCTCAGGAGTTGAAGGCTGAACTGTCTCAGGCTTAAACCATCTAGATAGCGCGTCTGCCTTGACGTTCTTGCTACCTGGTGTGTACGTTATAATAAATCTGAACCTTGAAAAGAATAAGGACCAGCGGGCCTGTCGGGGACTAAGTCTCTTGGCCCCTTCAATGTACTCCAAGTTTTTATGATCTGTATAGACTGTGATGGTATGTTCTGCCCCTTCCAGCCAATGACTCCATTCTTCAAAGGCTAATTTTTTGGCTAAGAGTTCCCGATTGCCGATATTGTAGTTCCTCTCGGCCGGAGAGAATCTACGAGAGAAAAAAGGCACAAGGGTGTAATTTGCCTTGAAGGATTGAGCGCTGAGACGTTACAGCTCCAACCCCAATCTCTGACGCATCGACCTCAACAATGAAGGGGAAGATGACATCCACATGTCTCAGAATGGGAGCAGAGCAGAACAATTTTTTCAATGTGGCAAAGGCGGTCTGTGCCTCTGGCATCCAATGGTAAGTGTCAGCCCCCTTTCTGGTAAGATTGGTAAGGGGTGACACTACCGAGGAGAACCCCTTGATGAACTTTCTACAGTAATTGGCGAAGCCAAGTAATCTTTGGAGTGCCTTCAACCATACAGGTTGGGGCCACTCCAAAACAGCAGAGACTTTCTCTGGATCCATGGAGAGACCAGAAGTGGAAATAATGTATCCCAAAAAAGGAACTTTAGTGACCTCGAAGAGGCACTTCTCTAGCTTCGCGTACAGCGAATTCTGTCTTAATTTCCTTAAAACAAACTTGACGTGCTTACGATGCTTCTGTCAGATTAGGAGAGAAAATCAGTAGGTCGTCTAGATAAACTAGCACAAACTTTCCCAGAACCTCCCTGAAGACTTCATTGATTAACTCCTGGAAGACGGCAGGGGCATTACACAACCCCGAAGGGCATAACCAGATACTCGTAATGCCCGTCAGGCGTGTTGAATGCCATCTTCCATTCGTCACCGTCCCTAATGCACACCAGGTTGTATGCCCCTCGCAGGTCCAACTTGGAAAATATACTGGCATTGGTCACTTGAGCAAACAAATCGTCAATCAGGGGTAACGGGTAGCGATTTTTTACTGTGATCTTATTCAGACCTCGATAGTCAATACAAGGTCTAAGGCCACCGTCCTTTTTCTGCACAAAAAAAGAACCCAGCCCCGGCTGGTGACCGGGAAGGACGGATGAAGCCCTTAGCCAAGTTTTCCTTAATGTATTCCTGCATTGCCAGCTTCTCAGACCCTGACAAGTTATAAAGATGACCTCTAGGGGGCATACAACCAGATCTTAATTCGATGGGACAATCAAAACTCTGGTGGGGTGGGAGTTTATCTGCAGACTTCGGACAGAACACATCAGCAAATTCAGCGTACTGCACTGGCACCCCTTTGACCTGTACCTTGGTGGCACAAACAGCAACTCTCTCCAAACAATGATGATGACAATGATGATGATGACCAGCTCTGTAGCTGACCTGAAGCCCAGTCTATCTGAGGGGAGTGGAGTTGCAACCAAGGATGATGGTAGAGGTTGCCATTTGCAGGACAAAGAACTGTAATTTCTCTTTGTGTAGCACCCCTATACTACATAATTACAAGGGAGTCTGAGAAAGGGGCTGTCTACACTGCAAGGGAGAGTCGTCTACCGCTGTGACCAATATCTGTCGGTCTAAAGGGTGTAAGGGAATCCCCAATTTTTTTACAAAGTCATAATCTATAAAATTGGCTGCAGAGCCGGAATCCACAAAGGTGGGTGTGGTCTGACCTTCCCAGGTAATGGAACAAGGAAGGAGCAAACGATTATTGTTTAGAGGTAAAGACTGCTCGCCTAGGGTATAACCTCTGACTATACCTAGGCGGTAGTGTTTCCCGACTTCTTGGGACAATTCTGGACAATGTGAGCCTCCTCAGCGCAGTATAGGCAAAGTCTTTCTGACCTTCTGCAATTATTTTCCACTTGCGTCAACCGAGAGTGTCCGATTTGCATAGATAGATCTTACTGCATTCCTACCACGAGTCTGTTTCTGATAGCGTATGCGGCGGTCTACCCGCACCGCCAAAGAAATAGCTTCATCAATGGATTTGGGCTCAGGATGCCCTAACATCAAATCAGAGACTGCATCAGACAATCCTGACAGGAAACAGTCTAACAATGCATATGTTCCCCATCTAGCTGACACAGACCACTTTCTAAACTCTGCCGCATAAACCTCCACCGGATTATGACCCTGCCTGAGAGCTTTGAGTTTCCTCTCAGCAGTGATCGAAATATCCGGATCATATATAATGGCCATGGCCTTAAAAAATTCTTGAACTGAAGATAATGCCACATGCTCAGCTTGAAGACTATACGCCCATGTTTGCGAATCTCCTGACAAGAGGGTCTTTATAAATGTAACCCTCTGGTGCTCAGAACCTGACAAATTGGGCCTCAACTCAAAATAAGATAGCACACGATTCCTAAAGTTTTGAAAGTCAGATCTATGCCTAAAAAAACCTTTCAGGTACGGACATCCGAAGGTCCGTGACTGGAGGAGATCGCACTGCGTTAACGGTTGTTTGAAGCACCTGCACAGTCCCAGACAATTGCGTGATCTGGGACTGTTGGGTGTTAATCACCCCGGTAAGATTGTTTAACGCGGTGGTCAGGACTTCAACCTGATCACGCAGTGCGTCCATAATGTTTGGTCTGCTGTTCTGTAGCGATTGGTGTCAGCTAACAGATTTTCTAATTATTGGTGATCTGCAGTATCACCAATAATACAGATGCTATACCTGATTATGTGGTGATCGGCAGAATCACCAATAATGCTAGTATAGCCAGACACAAGACTACCAATGTGAGATAGTGATTGGTGCAACAGTAATGAGGAAGATAAGGTCTCCCGAGGAGCGGGTGACTACAGACAATACTGCAGCCAAGGATCACCTGAGGAGCAGGCGAGTCCGGCTGTATAGCAGTAAAAGAGCACCTGAGGAGCAGGAGCTACTAGTTATGCTGCAAGGTTGATCACCTGAGAAGCAGGTGATTCAGACAGTACTGTAGCCAATGGACACCTGAGGAGCAGGTGCCACTGGTAAGCTGAAAAGGTGATCACCTGAGGAGCAGGTGATTAAGACTATACTACATTAACGCTTCATCTGAGGAGCAGGTGACAGCTATAGATCCCTCACCAGTGGCTAGGCCCACTGGCGAGGATAGAAAGGTCAGGCAAGCAGTGTTGGCAACGTACGGACAGATAAGGTACAAAGACAGAAGGCTGATTCAGAGTTGTTTTTTCAGGCAGGGTCGGCAACGTGAATCAGATAGGCAGAGGTACAGAGTCAGCAATAGAGAGAGAATAGTCAATGAAAGCAGGTCATAACAGATAATACAATGAAATTAGTACTTTAATCTATCAGCAGAATCTGGCTAAGTGTGGATCCCCGGCTCTGGCCGGTTCTAGCACACTTTGGGATCTGACTAAGGTCTGAGCGCTCACACGCAAGTATTTGCAACAGCAGACACCGAGCAACTGACAGTCTGGTACTATATATACTAAGTTGCAGCGCAGCCCCAGCCACTTAGCCAATCCGAAGTACTGTTGGAGTCAGCTGACTTGGCAGATCAGCTGACTCCCCTTCTATTCGCATAAAGGTCCTGTCGCCTGGCGCGCACAAGCGTAGCTCTCAATCTATGTGCAATGGAAGGTCCAGGCAGATCACCCGCATGAAACTGCGCGGCAGAGGCCGCCGGCTGATATGTGGAGACAGCCGCCATGCAGCCTGTCTCCGCGGCGGCATCTCCGCTAACCCTTACAACTCCGTTATGAAATAAACATTCTAACCTCTCCAAAAAATATTTCTCAGGTCCATACCGTCTTACAGAATTGCCATAAAGAAGCTTTATCTACATAAAAATACTGGAAGTTTATATCTTTCCCAGACCTCTATTAATATATCGTATTGTAGCTCATCTGGTCCAGATTCCACCAATGAATGCAGGGGGACATGCACCACTGTGGATCTTAATATAATCAGATTTTATAGCCCCTTAAAGTTACTTCAATTTTTGTACCCAACTATGTCTTGTTCTGACAAGATGGATGTAGTCCCTTTTGGACAGTTCTACAATTCGGAAACACAACCTACAATCCAATCCTTCCCTAATGCTTGAATTATTTCACAATATGGAATTGATGGACTGGTATACAAAGCTAGAAGAGTTTATTGAGTATTTGTGTTTGAAATCTTCTAATGGTCCCCCGCAGACATCCTGTGTTGGCGCAGCCACTCACCGATGTTCCGGCCCCGCCTCCAGTTCACTTCTGGAATTTCAGACTTTAAAGTCTGAAAACCACTGCGCCTGCGTTGCCGTGTCCTCGATCCCACTGATGTCACCAGGAGTGTACTGCGCAGGCCCAGTATGGTCTGTGTCTGCGCAGTACACTCCTGGTGACATCAGCAGGAGTGAGGACACGGAAACGCAGGCGCAGTGGTTTTCTGACTTTAAAGTCAGAAATCCCAGAAGTGAACTGGAGGCGGGGCCGGAGCATCGGTGAGTGGCTGCGCGGGCACAGGATGCCTGCGGGGGACCATTAGAAGCCCCGGGTAAGTTCAGCTCATTTTCCCCCGACCCCCCTACAGTATCCCTTTAAACTGGGTATTTACATCATTGACTTTCCCTATATGGAGACATATCAATGAATTCAAATTCATCACTATCCTAACTAGAGCCACTTTTTGAAACATTTCAGTCTATTCCACTTACGGTACTTTAAAAGTTGGTGGTCTGTTAGACGCCTAGTGAGTACTAGCGAGAGGAATAATGTCTTGGTTATATTCGACCTTAACTCACAGAATACTCAGGAACCCAGAAATATCCAGAACTGGGAGGGTCGATAGAGCCACTGCTACAAGATGCTTGCTAAAGTGAGCTTGTAGCTTTCCATCATTAAAACCTTGACAAAATGCTTTCATAGGGCATATTATACGCCTGTCCTCAGCCCATATAAAACAGAAGTTTCCTGTCCTAAAACAGAAGGAATTTGCTTTATTTAGGTTGGAGTGAGAGCAGGGGCGTAGCAATAGGGGGTGCAGCGGTAGCGAACGCATCGGGGCCCTTGGGCCAGAGGGGCCCCGAATGGCCCTCCCTCAACTACAGTATTAGCTCTATATTGGTCCTGTGCTCATAATAATTATATATATATTATATATATATATATATATATATATATATATATATATATATATATATATATATATATATATATATATATATATATATATACTTTGAATAGTGGTAATCATTAACAAACTATTCCCCATCCCCTTCTTGCACCTCTGACATTGTAGTTGCCATTGGCAGCTTTTAGTGCGCCGTTTCAATTGCTATGTATAGAGTGCATGGGGGGCCCCATTGTAAAACTTGCATCGGGGCCCACAGCTCATTAGCTACGCCACTGAGTGAGAGCATATTCAGAGTGCATCACTGCTGAATATGCAAATCATCTCTGATGTCCCAGATAACGAAACACACCTCCAGAACTGTGGGAATGCAATGATGTGTCAGCTTGTTTATATTTAAAGGTCAATCGATTTTCAATTTGTTTTTCCGCTCGATTTCCCGCTCGATTCTCTTATTTTTTCTTATCAATTTCCATTCACTTCTATCAGAAATCAAGCGGTAAAACGATCGAAAGTAAGATTAGACATGTCGGAAACTATCTATCGAACCATCTATCTGCCGAAAAAACGCATGGTGTATTCCCAGAATTACAGAGCTAAACTAATCCAACGTGCATACAGACTGTTTCGGATTGGTTGAGCCTAATCACTGTATGGCATGGATTAATATGGCTCCATAACTTAGGACTTGAAACACCATGGGCTATATGCAATTAAAGCGGATCCGAGATGAAAAGCTAAGTATAACAAGTAACTTGTCTATATATCTTATGTACAGTTTAGATGGTTTAAACAGCAAATCTGTCTGCATACTGCTTTAATAGAATATGATCATTTCTTCCTGTGATACAATGACAGCAGCCATGTTGTTTGTAAACATTACACAGAGGCAGGATTATCTGCACCGTCAGCACTCAGACTGTGAAAAAACCTAATCACCCCTCCTCCTCCCTCCTCCCCTCTGCCTCTGAAATCTCTGGCTAGTAATACCTCCCCCTCCTCCTGCCCAGACTAAGCTCCCATGAGCCCTTGCTACTGCCAAGGCTCTCTGAAAACTGTGGGTGGGGCTTATTTAGTTTATAGGAAATTCGAGTATTAAAACAAAAACGTATTTGGCTTGAGGAATGCCCTATAAACAGTTTTCTCCTAAGAGATAATTTTTCAACTTCAAATTAGAAAAACGTTTCAATTCTTTTCTATGTAAAAAGTACGAAAACGAAAAGTAGGTGAAAAGTACTATCAAAATTATCTTGAGAACTTTTTTTTTTTTTTTTTTGCGCATTGGTGATTTAAAAGTCTGAAAATATCACCTAGGAGAAAAACAGGAAAAAAAGTTAATTACATATGGGCCCTAGAGTTACAGATTGCCCAGCAAGCTCATGGTGAACCAGAACTCCTAGGACACATCACAGCATTCCAGTGGTTCTGGAGGTGTGTTTAGCTATCGGACAACAAAGAGATGATTTGGATACTCAGAAGTGATGCACTGGGGGATACCTCAAAGCTAACGCCAACCTGAATAATCACAAATACATTCTATTTGAGGGCTGGTGCACACCGAGCGGCTTTTTGGGCGTTTTCAGATCCGCTTGCGGCTGCGGATCTGCTTGGTCAATGTATCTCAATGGGGTGGTGCACACCAGAGCGGCAGGCGTTTTGCAGAAACGAAAAATGCCTGGGTGAGGCATTTTTTGGATTGCGGATGCGTTTCTGCCTCAATGTTAAGTATAGGAAAAACGCAAACCGCTCTGAAAAACGGCACTTCAGAGCGGTTTTGCAGGCGTTTTTGTTACAGAAGCTGTTCAGTAACAGCTTTACTGTAACAATATATGAAATCTACTATACTGAAAACCGCAGCAGCAATCCGCAAAACGCTAGCAAAACGCCTCATAAAAATTAAAAAAAGCGTTTAAAAATCTGCTAGCGTTTTGCGGATCTGCTAGCGGGTTTTGGTGTGCACCAGCCCTTAAGAAGGAAAAGTTCTCTTTTGCATAGCATTTGAGTAGGGAGGCTTTTGATCTTTCAGCCCCTTACACACTCCTAGGAGTTCTGGTTTACCCTGAGCTTGCTGGGCAATCTGTAACTCGGCCCATATAAGAGATCCTATTATTTAATCACTATGCTTTAGGGTCTGTGGACATGGAGAATTTGGTACACTGGACTATATCTAGTGGCATTTCTCCCAGGCTAATACTTTCTGGATGGACAATAGCAGACTAATTCATCTGTACCAGAAAACTCTATAATGCTCCTGTT
Source organism: Hyperolius riggenbachi (assembly GCF_040937935.1). Classification (NCBI taxonomy): domain Eukaryota; kingdom Metazoa; phylum Chordata; class Amphibia; order Anura; family Hyperoliidae; genus Hyperolius; species Hyperolius riggenbachi. Next base: position 160,857,182 of record NC_090652.1, on the reverse strand, counting down.
TGGTAATAAAATACATGAATTCCCTGAATCCCCAGCACAAAGGTTAGCATGACATATACTGTAGCAGCAGTTGCTAGATTGTATCTGGCAGCAGGGGCGTTGCTAGGATCCTAAGAGATCTAGGGCACTTTTGGGCACTCTAGCCGGAAAATGGGTGTCGCCATGCACCATAATGTGGGTGTGATCATGGGTGGAGCCAAATTTTCATGAACTTAACAGTGGTCTAAGTGGGCCTGCCCCTCATGCTTTCATTGAGGCACCCCAACTCCCGGCATGCCCCCATGGAAGAACCACAGTTCCCTTCATGTCCCCATAAAGGCATCACAGCACCCAGCATGGTACCACAGCACCCAGCATACCCCACAATTGATGCACCACAGCTCCCAGCATGCCCGCCATTGAGGCGCCACAGCTGAATCTGCCTGGGGGACATCCAGGACACCCCAGAATAGATCCGGGGCACATGCTCTTTGGGGCTAGCAATGCCCCTGTCTGGCAGGACAATGGCTGTGTCCAACCTTGTCAAAACAAGGTTATACAAAAAATTACTCATTACTAATGCTATGTGAGAAGACTCTAACCGTGAACCTTCTAGGCTAGGGCATGTCTTTTTCTTTATTCAGTGCCTGATAAGGAAAAATCAGGCAGAGGTTATATTCTGATTTACCAGTTAGATCAGAGAGTGGCAGGGGAGGAGGGGGAGGGAAATGGAAGGGCGGGAAGGTTAGGAAAGGTGGGGAGGGAAACACCACATGGTTTATAAGGGTGCTTGTTGCACTGTTGAAGACATATGTGTGTATATATTGTGAAAAAAATCCTATTTGAAAAATTAGTAAAACATTAAAAAAAAAAAAGTAGATGCATTGTCTTATTTCAAAAACATTTTATCTCCCTAGCTGACCAATAGTGATGTAACAGGCCTCAGGTATAAGATTCTGAGTCTTTAAAGATTTTTTATACTAACGTTATATGGACATCATGACTTATTGTATTTGTTTTACACCCATTCTTTTTCTTTAATGATATTGTTAAATATGTCATGTTAACACTTCTTGGTCTTCCCCTATGCGGGTTTTTTCTTTTCCTTATTTACTGGATGCATGGTACTACCCATACTGATTACTACAAATAAACTATTTTGAACTGAAAATATGTAGGCATTATTGTTATTATTACATTTACTTGGTTGCAGTGATGTCTTATTACCATTTATTTTGGACAAAAGCAAAAGCTTAGAAAGCAGCGTGCCAGCTATCTGTAGAGAGACACAGCAAGCATCACATGGGGCATACAAGCTCACAGTGATGGCTGCTGAGTGAATTATGAATCCATAGTGTCACATTCTGGATCTGTGGACACATTTGCTGCCTTTTCTTACAATGTTGTGAGCTGGCTTTTACCACATCATAGTGCATTTCCTCATGCTGCAGCTTTTGTAAATGTCCCCAGTTAAATATGGGCCATCAAAGGGAACCTGAGGCTGACATATGTATTACCTTTTAAACAATGCAAATTACTTGGCTGTCTTGCTGACCTCTAATACTTCTAGTCATAGACCCTGAACAAGCATGGAGATTGGTTGCTCTGATTGAAATCTGACTGGACAAGCCACATGCTTGTTTCAGGTGTGTGATTCAGACACTATAGACGCCAAAAATATAAGAAACACCAGGCAACTGGTATTGTTGAAAAGGAAATAAATATGGCAGCCCCCATATGCCTCTCACACCAGGATCTCTTTAATGGAATGTTGCTGTGTAGCATCTAACTACAGTATATGAATCTTCGCCTTGTCCTGAGAAGGAAGAGGTAACTGTTGCTGGCAAAAAGACAGACCCTTGTCATATCCAAGTTATTCTTCCTGTATGTTTAATTCAAGCAGAATTCAATGATTTATGCTCCTCCCACAGTTAGAGTTACACAGTTAGAGTTACAGTTAGAGTAGCAATTAAAATCCACAGAAAACATTTTCTTGAATTTAGAATTTGCAGTCACATGACCACTCCTCAGTGGAGAGGACATTTGTAACAAGGATCACAGAGAAATTAGGTAGTGGGAATTTGGGGGTATATAAGATAAGAAAAAATATTTAAAGAAGAGAGAATCAAGAAAACACTTCAGAAGACACAGGTGTTTCTAAATTAGGGAAGGAAAAATTACAACAAAAATATAATTGTAGAAAAACACATATGTGCCTTTGGCTGTTCACACACGCGTGCAACACACAAACACACAAGAATTGCACACATACACACAAATGTGTTAAATATTGCTAATAATCTGAAAATAAAGAATGATAAACAATGACATAGCATAGTGTACTCCAACAAAACGTATGAGCATTACACATCCTGTTTGTTTTTTTACAGTTCTGTACAACAAACCTAAGGCCTCCTTGCCCGAGGAGGCTGAAGGTGTGACTTCCCCACCTGCCAGCTGCTCCTGTGAACTGGCAGGATACTTGCTAGAGCTTGGCATGGGTGTTGAAAAGGCCGCAATGCTACAGTTACATCAGAGCGTAGCTGCGGCAAGTCTCTGCTTTTTGCTGCAGAGTTACAATACCGAATGTCAAACAATGTCACGTGTGGTGCAACCAAATGCTTCCTAGTTTCTCTTATGAAAAACGTTCAACACAAAAGTCTATAAATATCAATTTATTAATCTAAAAGAAGAGATCATTTATATCTAGTTGGTAAGGTAGTAGAATGCATTGGCTGGGAATGACTGTCTCTTACCCTCTGTGGCAAACCAGCTCCAAGACATCCAGGTGGCCATGATATGCTGCTAAGAGTGTGGGTGTCATCCCATCCCCATCTGTAGTATTCACATCCTTCTTTGTGGCTTCCTTTAGAATATCCAGATATCCATCTATGGCAGCCTGGTGGTACCTGGTGGACATTTTCACCGTCTGCCCAGCCTCAACTGGCCAGTCACACAATCCTCAGGACTGAGACGGAATAGATTTGTCGATCAGCACCGTAAAGCTGGCTGATTAATTATTACCCACTGGAATGACTAATTTAATGCAACAGGACTGGGTACAAAGTCCCTAGAAAGTACTTGAACACAGGGTGGAAACCTTTATAATGACACATGTATAGTAATGAGAAGACGCTTCAGATGATTAATCAGCTTTATGATACATGCTGATCAAAGTCCTTCCTTTGGCCTAGGAAAAGCATCCTGTAACAGAACAGTGAGAAATGATCATTCCACTGAGGTGGGGGGAATATAATATTGTGTTCTAACAGCAACATAGCATTCAACAACAACATCGCATTCAGAAAAATAAATGCCTTTATGGCATATTATAGTGTAAGGGCTTTAATCATACCATTATATGACTGCGTTTTGTCACAAAAGTCTATATGAGCCATTACCAGCAATTTCAGTGGTGCATATCTCCTGATGGCTTTAGCATAGTCAAGTGTAAATCATAGCTTTTCATGGCTATTCATCAACTCTTTGTGAAGCCCATTAAAGAGTATACCGGTACATTAGAGGCGAGAAGCACACAGTACACAATAGTTTCTTCTGTGTAACGATCGGTGTCAGCACGCAGAGAGAATCTGATTATTGGTGATCTGCAGTATCACCAAGAATACAGATATATACCTGATTATTGATGATCTGCAGAATCACCGATAATACAGATATATTGCTAACCTCTGGACACCTGGATAATGTGAGTGTTTGGTGTAACGGTAGTACTTTAAAGATAGCACAGGAAATTAGAGACAGTATGGGCAATACTGCTCTAGAGATAAGGAAACCTTCCAGTAGCCTGAGACTCCCCAAGGGGCGGAGTCAGGCTGGAAGAAGGAAGGTCCAGAGAGTGAGTGACAATCAAGATAAATGTCACTGAGTGATCTGGAGACTATCTCTTAATAGTAGAGATAGCTCTCGAGGTCGGGCAAGCCAGGTCGGCAACACAGGGTCAGATAAGGTACATAGACAAAAGGCTGATTCGGTATCCAAGGCAAGCAGGGTTTGGCAACAGAGTATCAGATGTGCGAGGTACCGAATCAGAGATCAGAGGAGTAGTCAGGAAAGCAATAAGTCATAACAGATATCAAACAATGCCTAGTCTGGGTGTGAGGTCCTTGGTCTCTACACCCTGGAACTAGTCTGATGTATAACAGAATGGTAACAAGTTCCCTAGTCTGGGTGTGAGGTCCATGGTCTCTACACCCTGGAACTGGTCTAAGCATAAACAGATTGATAACACAGGTTCCCTAGTCTGGGTGTGAGGTCCATGGTCTCTGCACCCTGGAACTGGTCTAAGCATAAACAGAATACAATACAAGTAATCTGGCCCAGTGTGAATTCCCAGGTCCACCTGGTACAAACACACTGCAGGATCTGACTAAGGTCTGAGTGCTTCCACGTAGTGTTCGCAACGGCAGACCACTTGTGACTGGCCAGCAGCAACTATATATAGTGTAGCGCTCTCTGGCGCCACCTCTAAGTGATGGACCAATAGAAACTTGCTCTGGCGTCAGCTGACCAGTGTGGTCAGCTGGTCCCCTCTTGGCCGTCATAAAAGTTCTGCCTCTCAGCGCGCGTGCGCGCGCGTATTCCTAAACCTGTGTGAACTAACAGACTCAGCCACACCAGATGCACGCTGCTGCGTGCAAACCGCCGCGCTGGATGCGGAACCAGCCGCCTTGTTGTCAGTACATGCGGCGGCTTTTCCGCGTTCTGCCATGTTACCAGACGCACGCCTCTGCGTGCAAACCGCCGCGTTGGACGCAGAATCAGCCGCCTTGCTGTCAGAACGCGCGGCGGCTTTTCCGTGTTTTCTCACATTCTGATATGTGAATCATTTGCCAAAATAAGAACTATATAAACTCCTCAAAATTTTTTTTTAAAGAAAACCTTTTAATCACAGTATGGCATCAGGTCAATAAAATGTATGGGGTAAGGATCTGGTCAGTTAAATAGTAGAGGGGAGTGATAATCAGCTTCAGCTGCTTTGTTGTTAAAGAAATTAGCAAGTACACTGGAAGGGTCAGGAGATGTTGAACAGGTGACGGTCACTGATATTATTCCCTCTTCATCTTTTCTTCTGTTTTTCGCTAGTCTTTCATTTGACTATGGTCAGTGACACTACCGTTAGCATAAGATGACACCTGGATGCTAAAGAGGTTGCACAAGTAGTCCAACTCCTCCAGGATGGCAGATCAATATGAGTCATCTGCTAGATGGTTGTCTGCCTCTGCCTGCACAGGCAGGGAATAAATGAGATAGGGCATTGGAGGTCCTGATCAGCAGGACTGGTATCTGCTCCTTTAGTTATGGAGGAACAGGATGAACACTGCCAGAGCCTTACAAAATGACCTCCAGTAGGCCACCAACAATCATTAGAAACAGGCTTGAGGGACCAACATCATCTAGTGAGGCCTGTGCTAAGTGGCTGGCTCCATGGAGCTCGAATAGCATTTGCCATAGAATATCAGAAGGTCCGTCACTCATGCCATGTGCTTTTCACTGATGAGAACATGGTCACCCTGGGCAAATGCGACAAAAAGGGTCTGACGAAGCTGTTGAGAATGTTATGCTGCCTGTAACATCATTAGGTGGTGGGTCAGAGATGGTCTGAGGAGGCATAGCCATAGAGGAATTCACAGACCTCTGCATGTGGCAAATCAGGAAGTTGGCACCTATACACTGCCCTGGTAAAGGACTAGGGCTTGCCTATCATTGCTTCCCCAGAACCAGTCTGGTAGCTTGCCATCACTAGTCAGGGACAGTTTAAGCCCATTACAGCATGCCATCAATTTGATAGAATAATTGTAGCTTTCCCCCCTTTATTTAGCATAAATTCTAGCTCAGTCAACATGAAACAAATTTCCAGTCTAGTACAAAGGGTACCCCTAGTGTTTCCTGTTTCTGCTGTATTTTATCAAATGTACTAGTATTGGAATATCTCAAACTACACATCAATTGTATTTATTTTTACTTGTGTTGCTGGCTTATTTATTTATTTAAGTATTGATATAGTGCTGATATATTATGCATGGCTGTACAGAGTATATATTGTCTTGTCACTAACTGTCCCTCACAATCTAGTCCAGTGGTCCTCAAACTAAGGCCCGCGGGCCGAATGTGGCCCCCTGCGGCTTTTTTACCGGCCCCCCCCCCCCCACACAAAATGTATTACAGATGCGGTCAGCTTTAAATATTGGTGGTCTGCATATAGACTGAAGCCAGAAAGCAGTAATTTGCTGGTTTCCAATCAAATTCCACTCAGGTGACGCTGTTGTCCAATTGGACTGCAGGTTGTCAACTGGGTATGTTTCACTGTCTGGTCCACAAAGACTTCTACAATATTTTATGTATACTCTGGCCCCCCAGCAGTCTGAAGTATGTTGACCCGGCCTGCGACCCAAAAGGTTTGGGGACCCTTGACCTAGTCCCTACCATAGTCATATATCTATGTATGTATGTATGTATGTATGTATGTATCGTGTAGTGCAGCCGTGCCCAACCTACGGCCCGCGGGCCATTTGTGGCCCGCGAAGCCAGTTTCTGTGGCCCGCGCGGTGTCTGCCTGCGGAGGGGGAGAGGATCGGGTGGTATTGCGTAGTATCGGCACTTGGCGGGATGCGCATACACCAGCGTGTGCTCGTATTCAGCCCCGGGTAGCGCTGGGATAGTCAGAAAGCCTCGCTCATTGGTTACTGCAGGAACCTTCCTCCAATAGGAATTAGCCTAATTCCTATTGGAGGAAGGTTCCTGCAGTAACCAATAAGCGAGTCTTTCTAACTATCCCAGCACTACCCGGGGCTGAATACGAGCACACGCTGGTGTATGAGCATCCCGCCAAGTGCCATACTACGCAATACCACCCGATCCTCTCCTCCTCTGCAGGACACCGGGGCACACGCTGTGACAGCCCCCTCAGCCCCACACAGAGCTGACAGCCCCCTCAGCCCCACACAGAGCTGACAGCCCCCTCAGCCCCACACAGAGCTGACAGCCCCCTCAGCCCCACACAGAGCTGACAGCCCCCTCAGCCCCACACAGAGCTGACAGCCCCCTCAGCCCCACACAGAGCTGACAGCCCCCTCAGCCCCACACAGAGCTGACAGCCCCCTCAGCCCCACACAGAGCTGACAGCCCCCTCAGCCCCACACAGAGCTGACAGCCCCCTCAGCCCCACACAGAGCTGACAGCCTCCTCAGCCCCACACAGAGCTGACAGCCTCCTCAGCCCCACACAGAGCTGACAGCCTCCTCAGCCCCACACAGAGCTGACAGCCTCCTCAGCCCCACACAGAGCTGACAGCCTCCTCAGCCCCACACAGAGCTGACAGCCTCCTCAGCCCCACACAGAGCTGACAGCCTCCTCAGCCCCACACAGAGCTGACAGCCTCCTCAGCCCCACACAGAGCTGACAGCCTCCTCAGCCCCACACAGAGCTGACAGCCTCCTCAGCCCCACACAGAGCTGACAGCCTCCTCAGCCCCACACAGAGCTGACAGCCTCCTCAGCCCCACACAGAGCTGACAGCCTCCTCAGCCCCACACAGAGCTGACAGCCTCCTCAGCCAGCACGCTACAGGCCACGTGTGGGTAATTAGGCGTCTGTTCGCCCTCAGCAGAGCTGACAGCCTCCTCAGCCAGCACACTACAGGCCACGTGTGGGTAATTAGGCCTCTGTTCCTCCTCAGCAGAGCTGACAGCCTCCTCAGCCAGCACACTACAGGCCACTCTGATACCATTGCTGCATTAATCTGCCCTGTGCATACACCCAAACAGCCGCAAACTTCTCATTAAGAAAATGTGCATCAAATGGTGAGTACAACAACTCTTATATTGACGGTTTCTTTCCATTTCCAACACCATGTTAACTGTTACTAGAAAAACGTTAAAAGTTTTACATCGAAATTTTGTATGCATGTGTTCCGGCCCTCAAGATTTTTCTTGATTTGAAGTTCAGCCCTCGGGCCAAAGAAGGTTGAGCACCACTGGTGTAGTGCATGTATCATTGTCTAGGGCCAATTTTAGAGGGAAGCAAATTAACTTATCTGTAGGTTGTGGGAATGTGGGAGGAAACTGGAGTGCCTGGAGGAAACCCAAACAGACACAGGGAGAACATACAAACTCCTTGCAGATGCACTACACCACCGTGCTGCCCATGGTTGTCTTGATTGTACAATGTGTTGAACTCATGTACAGTATCTATGCTCCCCACTATTGCCTGTTGTACTATCTAAATAAAATAATATTATGGTTTCTCATTTAGTAAAATGACCAATCTTAGCTCTGATATTTTGTTTAGTTAATGTGAACAATTAAAACTGTATTTCTTAAAAGTATTGAGCCGCTGACAGGATTTTATTAAAGAGAACCCGAGGTGTGTTTAAAGAATGTTATCTGCATACAGAGGCTGGATCTGCCTATACAGCCCAGCCTCTGTTGCTATCCCAAACCCCCTTAAGGTCCCCCTGCACTCTGCAATCCCCCATAAACCACAGCCGTGCTGTGAGGCTGTGTTTACATCTGTTGTGTCAGTCTCGGCTGCTCCCCCGCCTCCTGCATAGCTCCGGTCCCTGCCGCCATCCCTTCCCTCCAATCAGCAGGGAGGGAAGGGATGCAGGCGGGGACCAGAGTTCTGCAGGAGGCGGGGAGAGCAGCAGACTGACACTATAGAGATCAACACAGCCAGCTCTGACAAGCTGTTTGTCAGCAGCGTGGCTGTGATTTATGAGTAATTGCAGAGTGCAGGGGGACTTTAAGGGGGTTTATGATAGCAACCGAGGCTGGGCTGTATAGGCAGATCCAGCCTCTGTATGCAGATAACATTCTTCAAACCCACCTCGGGTTCTCTTTAAGGATTGATTTACTAAGGTTATCCAAGGATGGAGCACAGAGGATAACCTGAGTGAAGTTCAAACAGTTAGGTGAACACAGGGGCATAGCAATAGGGGGTGCAGAGGTAGCGACCGCATCAGGGCCCTTGGGCTAGAGGGGCCCCGAAGGGCCCTCCCTCAACTACAGTATTAGTTCTCAATTGGTCCTGTGCTCATAATAGTCACTTCTATAGATACTTGGAATAGTGGTAATCATTAAAAACTGTTCCCCATCCCCTTCTTACACCTCTGACACTGTAGTTGCCATTGGCAGGATTTGGTGCGCCGTAGCAATTGTTATGTATAGAGTGCTTGGGGGGCCCCAATGTAAAACTTGCATCGCTATCGGGGCCCACAGCTCCTTAGCTACGCCACTGGCTGAACAACATGTTTACTATACATTTTAAGCCACTCAGGATAGGAACTGACAATCCACTGCATATACATTCAAGTGTGAAATACACCTGGGAAGCTGTGATCAGTGGGTTGCCCAGCAGTCATAGCCACTGCAGTCAACAATACTATAAGTTGTACCACCATCTACATCAACCTCTACTCTGAAAAAAAAAATCGTATTGCAAAATTGCAACCGCTAAGGGCTTGTTCACACTAGTGGCGCTTCTGGCTTTTTTTTAAGCACCGTCAATTTTCAAAATTGCCCTAAAAGCGCTTGTGCAATGATTCCCTATGAGGGTGTTCACATATGAGCGGTGCGATTTCGATCTGCTCACCAAAGCGCTGCCTATACCATTTTTGGGGTGATTTGCCTCAATGGAAGGTATAGGGAAATCGCAAGTGCTTGAAAAAGCACTTTGTGTAGCGATTTCCCCATCGCTTTTAAGAATAAATAGTGTATTTAATATTTTCCGGGACAAAGAGTTCACTTGCGTCAGCAAGTAAAAAACAAATCACTCTGCAAAAGCACTTAGAAAAGCACTTTATAAAAATTCTTAATGCGCAGCCGGTAAGCGCCAGGAGGCGCTAAAAATCGCACACAAAGTTGTAAAGCGCTGTAGTCAGCGATTGCAATTTTAGATGTGAACGAGGCCTAAGAGCTTTGCAATTTGCAGTGTGAGCTCCCCTTTCTTTGGGCAGGAGGAGTTGTATACAAGGCACCCCTATTGAGATGCAAATTATTTTACATGGGTTGACTCCTGCAGGGAAAGCTGTACAGTTAGTTTAAATCCTGCATATTCTGGCATGCATGTGCTGTGCCTTTAAAATTTGTCAAGAGACATTTCTGCAGCCATTATAAGTCATGTGCTGTCCTTTGTTTATCCAATTGCAGTTCACAGTGTGAACTAAACTAAACCAGTTCCCCTCCCATGGGAAAAGTATCTGCATCAGGGCTGGGCAAACTACGGCCCACGGGCCACATTAGGCTCATGTACGCTGTACATCTGGCCCGCTAATAGGTGGCTGGATTCCCCTCCTCTCCCTCCCTGCAGAATTGCAAGCAGGCAGCAAGCGGGGAACTTAAAGCTCACCAGCTCTAATTCCAGCGTTGTCTCCATGGCAACAAGGCATCACATGGTACACCGTCAGGACGTTGCCAGCGTATTACAGACGAAGCTGGAACCGGAGCTGCTGAGTTTTAAATTCCCTGCTTGCCGCCCGCTCGCGACTTTGCTGGGAGGGAGGGGGAAGGAGGGGAGGATTGCGGACCGGAAAGGAAGGGAGGGAGGGAAGGAATGTGGCTCGTGCCGCAAAAAATTTGCCCAGTCCGGATCTACATCCTTGAAAACTGCACTTAAGCTCACAGAAACGATGATACAAGTGCAGTGCAGTAATGCAAAGATTGGTTAATGAGAATATACTGTATGTTTCCATAGCCAGCATCTAATGCATAAATTATCACTGTTCCAACAAGCAACAGTGATCATTCCATTGTAAAAAAAAAAAAAAAAAAAAGAATCAGTCAGTTCCTTCTGGCTAGAACGCAGTGATTCAGCATTTCAACCAGACATGAGACTGTGTGGGGATATCTAGTGGTCAAAAAAAATTACGATAAAGAATATTTCAAAATAAATTTCCTACACCTATTTCTTATGTAATGAGCCCATTAACCCTGTCTGCAGCCTCCCTACCCCATATAACACACTTGTAAATTAAAAAAAGAAGCTTTTTTAAAAAGACAATACTGTACATAAATTGTTACCTTAGGGGCTTAGCTTTTGAAATATGTATGCCATGATGGGGTATTACTGTTATTTTTGCAAATAAGGGCTTGTAATTATTGATAGAGTACAACAACCAAAACCAAAACACAAAATAGAAAAATACACCTTTATTTTCAAATAAACTATTGTCGCTATATATTGTACTAGGGACATAATTTAAATGTTGTAATATCTGGGACAAATGGGCAAATAAAATGTGTGGATTTTATCTAGAGTAGTGCATTTTATTTTACAACTATAATAACTGAAAACTGAGAAATTATTAAATGTTTTCTTCTTATTCCCTTTAAAATGCTTATCAAATAAAACAATTCAAACCAAAAAGTACCACCCAAAGAAAGCCTTTCTAGATCATTTAAGTGAGAAGTAGTGATAAAGCTATTGCAAAATTAATAGAAGCACTGAAAGGTGAAAATTGCTATAGTCTCTGTTCCCACTTGAGCGCAGAGCAGACATTTTTTGTCCGCTCTCTGACCATCGCTAAACTGATAGTGAACGGCTCCTATGCCATTCACACTTGTCACTCTGCAATGAATCAGCAGACTACGTAGCAGTAAGCGGATCGCACTTCTGTGCAGTCTGCAGTAATCCTGGGAAGGCGCATGTGTTCCCCCATATAGCCTTATGGGAGTACATCTGCCCTGGACTTTGCGTCCCACCAATCATTCCCTGTACACAGGGAAGGAGTATAGGGATCGTATTCATAGCATTTTGCCGCCCAGTCTTTTTGGCGCAGGGTGAGCCAAATCATGGCTCACCCTGCTGCCACACAAATTCCGGGTGGCGTTAATTACTATTCCTCCTCCAAGACGTAACAACTCTGAGGGAAAAGTAATTTAGGGACCAGAGATCGCCAGATCCATGAACTACCTTGCACGGCCATAGACATAATAACCGTAAGACTAGGGCGGCGCCCAGGTCAGGTGCAGCACAGGGCAGTGTGTGCGCCAAAATGACCTGCTTCGTGGGGCTCTTCATTGGGCTGCAAAAGACCAATAGGAATCCTCAGCAACAGAGAGAATTCTCATTGGTTCATGGTGGACCAATGAAAATTCTCCCTCTTGCTAGGGAGAATTGGTGTAATGCAGCCTTTGGAGAGCCCCAGTGGCATAACTAAGGAGCTTTGGGCCCCGGTGCGAGTTTTACACTCTATGCATAACAAGTGATACGGCACACCATAACCTGCCAAGGACAACCACAGTGTCAGAGGTGCAAGAAAGGGATGGGATCAGCTTGTTAATGATTACCGCCATTCAAAGCATTTATATAAGTGATTATTGCAAGCACAGGACCAATAAGGAGCTAATACTGCAGTTGATGGAGGGCCCTGTGGGGCCCCTCTGGCCCAAGGACCCCGATGCGGTCGAGACCTCTGCAACCCCTATTGCTACGCCACTGGAGAGCCCCATGCTCCTGCCAGCCTCTGGGTTGTGTGTAGAAAGGGATCGAGTGGCAGCGAAACAGGTGAGCGGCGATCGCTTTGTTCATGCCAACGCAGAGCGGACGGATCAGAGCGGATGCAAAATGGACGGAGGGGTTACCTTGAACATTTTGCATCTGCTCAAGTGGGAACCAAGCTTAAAAAGTAAGGGCTCGATCACGCTATGGCCTGGAACCCACTACAAATCGCAAATCGCTAGCCTTTTTAATTAGCGTTTTGTAAGCAATTTCATCAGCGTTTTCTGGCAATTTTGGTAGCGATTTTAAAAAGTGTCAGCTTTCTGCCAGCGATTGTGTTGCAATTAGCAATTTTAATTCTGATTGGTCCTTTCAATTTATTAATTTATTTTTTTTACAGTGTGCAGTAATTTAAAATTGCACACAAATTGCTATGTGTAGCGATTCATGAGCGATTAGCCAGCGCTTATATACTTTACATTGAAGCGCAAGTGCTCCCAAAATTTGTTACATTTATTTACATTGGCAGAGCGTTTAGGGAAATCTCTAGTAATTTAAAGCGGTCTCTAAACGCTCAAAAAAGCGCTCTAGTGTGTTCCATGCCTTCAAGAGCTTTTCTAAGCGTTTGTGATTTTAAAATCTCTTGCTAATATTATCCTATGTGTATGTTCTCACTGGAGCGATGTGATTTTGTAAAAATCCCCATAGCATTGCATTAGCAAGAGCTTTTAAAATCTCTGGCGTTTAAAAAGCTCTTGTAGTGTGCACCAGACCTAGGGGATGTTCACACTACAAGAGCTTTTTAACCGCTAGTGATTTGAAAAGCTCTTGCTAATGCAATATTATGGGCGATTTTTACAAAATCACATCACTCCAATGTAAACACACACATAGGATAACATTATCAAGAGCTTTTAATTAAAATCAAAAGCGCTCCGAAAAGCTTTAGTAGTGTGAACGCTCGTTCACACTATGAACGCTTTCGGGTTTTTTTAAGCACTGCCGATTTTAGAAATTGCCCTAAAAGCGTTTATGCACGGTTTTCCTATGAGAATGTTCAAAAAGCACAATATAAATCGCTCAGCTCTTGCGATAGCGCTGCAATGTCGCTCTTTTTTTAGCGCTGGCGATTTTAAAAATCATCTTAAAAGCTGTAGTGCAATGGTCGCTTAAAGGGAACCTTAACTGGCGGGGGGAAAAAAATTCACTTACTTGGGGGCTTTACCAAGCCTCCTGCAGCCGTCCTGTGCCCGCGCCGGTCCTTTGGTGCCCTCCGGTCTCCCTCCGCGGCTAAGTTTCGTTTTCGGACGACTGCCAGTCGTCCTCGGGCAAAGCGTCCTCTTCTTCCGCATTCCCCGTCGTAAAGATCCGTAAAGAGCCGTAAAGCCCGTAATGCGGACGCGCCTTACGGCTCTTTACGAGGGGGAATGCGGAAGAAGAAGACGCTTTGCCCGAGGACGACTGGCAGTCGTCCGAAAACGAAACTTAGCCGCGGAGGGAGACCGGAGGGCACGACGAAATGATGTGCCTGAACATTTTTGAGAATTGATCTTTTATTGCGGAAAATATCGACTTTTATGAATCCCGCACTTTTACCACACTTTTTCCGCATGCGGAAATAACATGCGAAATATTTTGAGAATTTCAATGTGGCGGTGTTTTGGTCGGTAACTTCCCGCATGCACTTTACCGCATGCGGGAAGTCTTTGAGAATAGAGCCCATTGTATTATTTCATTTCCAAGTCTGAGGCCTGGTGCACACCAAAACCCGCTAGCAGATCCGCAAAATACTAGCAGATTTTGAAACGCTTTTTCTTATTTTTCTATGGCGTTTTGCTAGCGTTTTGCGGATTGCTGCAGCGGATTTCAGTATAGTACTTTTCATATATTGTTACAGTAAAGCTGTTACTGAACAGCTTCTGTAACAAAAACGCCGGCAAAACCGCTCTGAACAGGCGTTTTACAGAGCGGTTTGCGTTTTTCCTATACTTAACATTGAGGCAGAAACGCATCCGAAATCCAAAAAATGCCTCACCCAAGCATTTTTCGTGTCTGCAAAACGCCTCCCGCTCTGGTGTGCACCATCCCATTGAGCGGCTGCAGAAACGCTGAAAAAGCCGCTCGGTGTGCACCAGCCCAAAGAGTTCACTTCCTGACTGACGCCAGGAAGTGAAAAAAATCATTGCTGCACAAAAGCACTTTGTAAAGCGCTTTTCTAAATGAAAATCGCTCAGAAAGTGCATGGAAAAGCGCTTCAAAAATAGCCCTATAAATCACTCAGCGCTTGTGTTAGCGCTGGCAATTTATAACGTGAACAAGGCCAAAATAAGATGGCAGGCAGCTTTAAGGCTAATTTCACACCAGGACGTTGCGTTAGAGGGGGCGTTAAGGTCGCATAACGTCCCCCTAACTCAACGCCTGGTGGTGCTGGATCTGGACGTCAGAGTGAGCCGCGTTGTGCAGCTCACTCTGGCGTCAGTGATGCCGTGATGCGCACTCTTGTGCGCATGCGGCATCACGTGGTCCCGCCGGCCAATCGCCGCACAGAGCGGCTGCTCCAGGAAGTAAACACTGCACGTCATAACGTGCAGTGCATATTAATTAGCCATGTGCCTGGCCGCTCTCCGCTCCTCCCCAACATTACTGAGCATGTGCAAGCAGTCTAACGCGGCTCAGCCGCGTCTAAAGTACTGCATGCAGTACGTTGCCTTGTGACGCAGCGTTACAATGTAACGCAACGTCCGCACTGTGAACAGCCCCATTGATTTTTCATTACTGTGCGGTGGGCTGCGTTACAGGCTGCTCTAACGTGCGCCTGTAACGTCCCACTGTGAAACCAGCCTAACATCCCTCTCACTGCTGGTGCCCTTTATACTATGCATGTGATTTTCCCTCACACACCCATATCAGACAAAAATCACATGTGACTTGTCTATTAGTGCTTGTTCCTATCTAAAATCGCAATCGCTGAGGCCAGCGTTTTGTGATTTTGTGAGTGATTGCGATTTGTTTTTTCACTTCCTGACGCAAATCAGGAAGTGAAGTCTTTGACCCGGAAAAAAATAAATACAGTGATTTTGTGAGCATTTTGTGTTTTTTCTATACCTTCCATTGTAGCAAAATTGCCCTAAAAATGGTACAGGCAGCAATTTGCTGAGCGGATCGGAAACGAACTGATCAGATGTGAGCACTCTCATAGGGAATCATTGCACAAGCGCTTTTATGGCGATTTAAAAAAATCGCCGGTGCTTACAAAAAAACCCCAAAACGCCCTTAAGGGCCCTGACGCTCGGAGCGCATTTTGCAGCAGGTCATTTTCATTTTTTTTTTAAAATGCTTCGATTGACTTACAGTAAAATCACAGCAAAATAGTGCTCTTTGGTGTGTCAGGGCCCTAACTTGCAGATATGAGCATAGACTAGGATTCCACTTTTTAAAAAAATTTGCTTTAGGTCTCGTTCACACTAGGGGGGTTTTTGAGATTTTTTTAAGCGCTGGTGATTTTCAAAATCGACCTGAAAGCTCTTGTGCCCTGACACATCGGAGCGCATTTTGCAGCAGGTCATTTTCGTTTTTTAAAAAATGCTTCCATTGACTTACAGTAAAATCACAGCAAAATAGTGCTCTTTGGTGTGTCAGGGCCCTAACTTGCAGATATGAGCATAGACAATGATTCCACTTTTTTAAAAAATTTGCTTTAGGGCTCGTTCACACTAGGGGGGTTTTTGAGATTTTTTTAAGCGCTGGTGATTTTCAAAATCGACCTGAAAGCGTTTGTGCAATGACTGTCTATGACAAAGTTCACATCTGAAGCGGTTCGTTTCCGATCTGCTTAGATAAGCGGTGCATGCGCCATTTTTGAGGCGATTCCGCCTCAATGGAAGGTATAGGAAAATCGCAAAACGCTCACAAATCGCTTTGTGCAGCGATTGTGTGAGTGTTTGTAAGAATAAATACATTGTATTAATTATTTTCCGGGTCAAAGAGTTCACTTGCTGACTTGTGTCAGGGAGTGAATAAAAAAAAAACGCTCGGCAAAATCGCTTAGAAAAGTGCTTTTAACAAAACCGCATTGCCCACCAAAGCACCGGGAGAGAAAAAAGAAAATGCCTCTAAAAAAGCCCAACACGGACGGACACGCGAGCGGAACACAATGAGAACGAGGCCAAAGGGTTTGGTGCACACCAAGAGCGCTTCTGAGTGCTTTTAAAAATGCCAGCACTTTAAAAATAGCTTGGCTCATGTATTTGAATGGGATGGAACACACCAGAGCGATGTGATTTTCTCCCAAACGCAAACGCGGGTCCTGAAGCATTTCTGCTGATTTCTGAGGCGATTCAGCCTCAATGTTAAGTATAGGAAAGTGGAAAATAGCTCTGAAAAGTGCTAGATCAGAGCGATTTTCCAAGCCTTTTTGTTACAGAAGCTGTTCAGTTACAGCCCTACTATAACAAAAAAAAAAAACCCGCTACACCAAAACGCTCCAGAAAATCGCTAGGGATGATTAAAATAATGCCTAGAATCGCCTAGATTAGAAAAATTACTTCAAAAAGCGCTGAGCGTTTGCGATTATGCTAGCGCTTTTTGGTGTCTACGTGCCCTTACAGACATCAGAATTAGTAGGCCTGAGACACACTGCCAAGCGTTTTGCGATGCATTTGTGATTTGAAAAATGCATTCCCATTGACTTAAATGAGAATTGTAGAAAAATAATTTTGAAAAATTGTGGCAAAATTGATTGTGGCGATTTAACTGTGATTCTCATTTAAGTCATTTGGAATGCATTTTTCAAAATACAAATGTATCGCAAATCTCTTAGGCGATTTTACGCAATGTGAAATCGCACTGCAAAATTCAGATTATATATTCCTAGCGTTTGCTTGTAAACTCAGGCAATTTTTACAGTAGGTAATGATTTTCAGTGACTATGGCTATCATTCATATAGGTGCAGTCGGTAGTGTGGGAAAACACCGTTCTTCTCCGCAACCGGTACTTAAGACTTCTGGGTGGTCATTCATAAAGAAGGTGCCTGTTGCGGTAGAAGTGCGGAGGTTTTCTGGAGGAAGCTGGCGGAAGACATGCGGAAACATAAAAGCTGCCCGATTCCCTCCGTGCTGCTTGGGAGGTCCGTCCCATTCATTTACACGTATTCCGCCCGCCTATCGCTACTGTCGAGCAAGCGGTATTTTCCTTCTGCATACCGCTTGCTCTAATCTTTATGAATGGACGTGTTTGTAACTTTTTCTAGATAAATCTAGAAAAACTCCGCACAAGGCGGAAATGTATCGCTCTGTCAGCTTTTCATGCGGAAAGAGCCTTTATGAATGGGGATTTTGCAGAGTGTTCGGTAAAGTCACCGGTATTAAGCATTTCCGCATGCGGAAATGCTTTATGAATGATAGCCAAATTGCGGCATGCGATAAAGTAGGGCATGCACCCAGTTTTTAAAGCAAAAATCACATCCCTAAAAGGCAAAAGTTCTGAAATCACAGTAGGCCCACAGTAAAGTATTATGTGAGTTTTCTTGTGCATTTTCGCATTGCGGCAAAGACGCACACGATTTTGACAAGTGTGACCCCTACCTTATGGCTTTTTCACCCAAATGGCTGACAGCAGTATTTTGCTTCTCAGACACTCCTGTTTATTTGCTGGTTGCTTGCAGCTGGTCAAAAAGATGCAAATAATACTGAGTTGTTGCAGAATTATACACATTTTGTATGCAAATATATGCAGCATGAAAATGGACCAATAAAATGTCCCCAATGTAGAATTCCCCAATTTATGCAGCATTATCATGCTGCATAAATTTGCTGTCACAATTTGCATAGTTCTGCATCAAGCTGGAATAATTTGCATGTCATTGATCATTCCGAAGTATTTGCGTCATTTTGAGCTTCTATAGTAAGGCCTCTTTTCCACGGACTGTTGAACTGTGTGCTCAGCAAGCAGTTGCCAGGCTGCAGTGAGCAGTTTTCAGACAGCAGTGAGCAGTTACCAGGCAGCAGCAAGCAGTTGTGAGCGTTTGAAAGGCATTTCACTGCCTATTAAGGCCTCTTTTCCACGACCTGTTTCTAGGCAGTGAAATGCCTCTCAAACTCTCACAACTGCTCACTGCTGCCTGGTAGCTGCTTGTCGCTGCCTGGTAACTGCTCACTGCTGCCTGGCAACTGCTTGCTGAGCACACAGCTCAACAGTTCGTGGAAAATAGGCCTAAGGCCCCGTTCAGACTGCAGAACGCAGACCGCAACGCATGCGGACCGCAACGCGTACGAACGCACGCCATCCGCGTTCGTATGCGTTGCGTGGCTGATCCCATCACTGAAAAGTGAATGGGACAGCCATGCGTTTTGGCAAAAAATGCGTGCAGCATGCGTTCCCGGACCGCACAGGTCCGGAACGCATGCAGTGTGAACATCAGACATTGCACTCTATGCAATGTCTGATGTCGTGCGTGTCGGCCACCTGCACGCGTTTCCAAAACGCGGCTGGAAACGCGTGCAGTGTGAACGGGGCCTAACAGTCCATGGAAAAAAAGGCCTAAGGCCTGGTTTTCACTTGTGCGTTTTGTGTCAGATTTTTCTCTCAGAAAATTTGCATTGATTTTGCAACTAATGGTAGTGAATCAGGCTGTTTCCATTCAATGCAAAAAATTTTATGCGTTCATACGGGTGAAAAAAATCTGAGGTCCTGTATCATTTTTGGACATCACGTACGATTCGCGTACAATGCTTTGTATAGGCAAAGCTCAAAAATTTGCATTAGATCCATGGTTACAGGAAGTTGTCAACAGTCATGACTAAGCTGTTACTAGGCAGATTATGTTATATTTAACTAATGCATAAAAATGTGCACGCAAATTTTCACCAATCAGAAAAATCTTATACGATTTTTTGCAGGCAAAAATTTCACGCTATAGTGGAAACGTAGCCTTACTCCCACTCCCCCTGCTGTTGTAATAAGGGCCCATTTCCACGAACTGTTGAACTGTGTGGTCAGCAAGCAGTTACCAGGCAGCAGTGAGCAGTTACCAGGCAGCAGTGAGCAGCTGTGAGAGTTTGAGAGGCATTTCACTGCCTATCAACACTCCGTGGAAAAGAGACCTTAAAACTTCAATGAATGTGATTGGGCAGAGGCATTTCACTGCCTATCAACAGTCCGTGGAAAAGAGACCTTAAATCTTCAATGAATGTAATTGGGCAGAGGTGGTGCATACTTAATTAGCAAACATGTGATTTGAAGCCTCCTGTGTGAGTGCACATAAATAGCAGTCTTCAGGGCTAGCCTCTTATACTTAAAGTTTATTCAGGTTGTTGATGGGTGGTTTTAGAACTGCTAAGCCTTTTTTAAGAGGGTTATATTTTAAAAGTAGCAAGTTATTGATGGGTTGTACTACTACAGGCATTATGATGCCTGCTTTGAGGATTGACTGTATTGTTAATGCCAGGTAAAAAAAGTGTGTGTGTGTGTGTGTGTGTGTGTGTGTGTGTGTGTGTGTGTGTGTGTGTGTGTGTGTGTGTGTGTGTGTGTGTGTGTGTGTGTGTGTGTGTGTGTGTGTGTGTGTGTGTGTGTGTGTGTGTGTGTGTGTGTGTGTGTGTGTGTGTGTGTGTGTGTGTGTGTGTGTGTGTGTGTGTGTGTGTGTGTGTGTGTGTGTGTGTGTGCTTTATTTATTTTACTTTACTTCCTATACAGGTTTTTACTTATCAGCTGTCTACTCTTTGCTGTGTGTAATGCTGCTCAGGTGCTGGACTTCCCAGGTTAGTGGCTGACTAGTTTGCATGTGTGTGGTGGTGTTATCCTATAACTGTGTGGCTATTTTTCCACTCTCTGGGTTGATAACATTTCCTTTTCTATGTGCAGTGGAACTGTGTGCTCAGGGCTCTTTCACGTTACATAATGTTTGCAGGAGCTAATTTCCTGTAAATGTTATGATCTGTGGATGTTGGGATGGTGCAATGCTGATTAGTGGTTTTTGATATCGTCACCTGATGGCAGATTAATAAAAGCTCCCGGCTATGTTGTACTGCAACATGCCAAAATGCAGTGTTGGATGTGAAAGGTAAAATTAGTCTATGGTTTTCATTTTACCTTCGTTAATGCAAAGCATGTCCAAATGCCAGAAATTGGCTCTGGTGTGAAAAAGCCATCCGCAAGCTGTGACCAGGCAGCAGTAACAAGTTAAAGGCAGCAGTAAGCAGTTGCCAGGCAGCAATAAGCAGTTGAGTTTGATGGCATTCACTGCTTGTCAACTGCCCATGGGAAAGAGGCCTTAATCTGATCAGTTGTATGGGAAGATTGTGGGGTTAGCTCAGAGGGGCTGGATGTGATTAATTCTCCTGACATATTGGGCTCCATCCAATGAGTTACTGCATGTGTTAACCAAATGTTGGGAAAACTACTGAATGAATTGGGACCATATTCACAATGTTTTCTGCCTGAAACTGTTTCTGGATCACAAGTGATACAAAGAAAGTAACATGTCAGTAAATATTCTTTAGACTTAAAAAAAATGAAATTCATGAGTGCATTTTTTTTAATTTGTATATCTTCAAATTACATGTACTCCAGAGCCTTTTTTGTGTTTGCTGGACTTACATTTTCACAACTTTTTTCCTCTCTTCTGCATTTTTACAGAACATGACTTTTTCACTAACTGCTTTTTACTGAACTCTACTCGCACACATTTGTGACTGCGAGTAAAAAAAATATGGAAATTACCACCATCGGCAACTTCTCCTTAAAGTGGACCTGAACCCTAGCATAGGACAGAAGGAAACTGAGAAATGCACCATGTGTATTTAGAGAGTTTAGCCTGTGTAATTCTTTCTTTTGTCTAATAGCATTGTAATCTAATTTCTCCTGTCACAACTGCCTATGGCAGATAAGCCTATTTAAAGCACTGAATGTTAATACTGCTTCCATGAAAACTTGTAGATTTGTATCAGCTGTAACAAAGACCAGTGGTGTAGCTTAGGAGTTCTGGGCCCCGATGCAAGTTTTACAATGGTGCCCCAAGCACTCTATACATAGCAATTGATACGGCACACCAAAGCCTGCTAATGGCAACTACAGTGTCTGAGGTGCAAGAAGGGGATGGGGAGCAGTTTAATGATTACCACTATTCAAAGTATCTATAGAAGTGATTTTTATGAGCACAGGACCAATAGAGGTAATATTGTAGTTGAGGGCGGGCCCTTTGGGGCCCCTCTGGCCCACAGGCCCCGATGTGGTCGCAACCCCATTGCTATGCACCTGACAAAGACCTTTTTTGTTTAAAAATTATGTTTATCTTTTAGAGCAGAGATGACTTCTGAGTCCAGGTCCGCTTGTTTTACCACGTGTATTGTACATAGAGCCCATTGTGACTAGCATGTGCATAAGGAGCTAAGGCAGGACTTCATTATGTTATCACTTCTCTAGACATTCTCCAATATAGTTGATACAATTAGTTTAATGACAGGGCAAATGGTCAACTTGTGCAATTTATTAGCCAGTAAGCTTGCATACTTAAGCCTGGTACACACCATGCAATTTCCTGTCAGATGGGTCCAGTCTTATTTTCGATCGTTTATCTGATCAATTTGCATAGCATTGATCAGAAAATCGATCGGATCTGTCAAGCTATATATCGACACATCTGATGGGAAATTGCATAGTGTATAACAGGCATTAGATTCTTGTTGCCGATCTGTTAAAGGGGCACTATGGCATAAAATTTAAAATATGCATAAACATAGACAAACTTTTTTCCTAGAGTGAAATGATCCATAAATTACCCTTTTTATTTATCTAGATTTGGAGGACAAAAATCAGGGGAAAAAAAATCTCTATCTATCCTGAGGCATCGTTGTACCTCTTGTGTGGCCTGTCCTCTATGCCCCTTTGTGTCCCCTTTTTGTCCCCCTGTGTACTCCTCTGCATGGGCACAGTACAGGGAGTCCCTGACATTGTGGCGGGTTGGAGGTTCGTATTGGTAGGCTTTCACAAGTCAGGAACATTTGGACTAAGATGCAGTGACTTTCCCCCCACTTTTGGGGTAGAAAAAGTGAGTCGTAAGGGGCCCATACACTGAGCCAATTATCGTCCGATTGAAATTTCAATTGCCCAATCGATTTGCGGCTGCTTTCTATCGCTATCAATCGGACATGATAAATCTAGGTGGATCTGTTGAGATGGCTTATCATTTTGCATTGGACCTAATGAAAATCTGATGGCAAACGCTCCCCCCCAATAGATTTCATGCTGAGATCTATTGGTAATCTGTTCCTAGTAAAATGTTCCTAAACACATCAGATCTATCTGATGCTAATCTGAGTTTATGGCCACCTTTATAGTCCTAAAAATACAGTGCTTTTCTCCCATTTTGCAGTCACAGTAGGTAGTAATCTGACAGAAGTGACAGGTTTTGGACTAGTCCATCTCTTCATAGGGTATTCTCAGCAAGGCTTTTCTTTATAAAGACATTCCTTAAAAATGATTTAAACGATGATGCTGGCCAGCTTTCCCTGCTCTCTACAGGGTTTTTTTTTTTGGTTTTTTTTGTTTTGAGTTGGACAGAGCTGCCATTCACGAAGTGCTTTTGAAAATAAATCCCTGAGAATCCCCTATGAAGCGATGGACTAGTCCAAAACCTGTTGCTTCTGTCAGATTTCTACTACCTACTGTAAGTGACAGCAACATAGGAAAGCAATTTTATAGCTCATTTTTACTCTGGGGAATTTTTTTTGCCATAGTGCTCCGCTCCCTTAAAAGGAAACATCCATATCCTTCTCAGTTTAGGTTCCCTTTAAACAATACCAGTTGCCTTGTAGTTCTGCTGATCTCTTTGCTGCAATAGTGGATGAATCGCACACCTGAAACAAGCATGCAGCTAATCCAATCTGACTTCAGTCAGAGCACCTGCTCTGCATGCTTACAGTGAATGTAGATGAGCGTAATGACTTAATTACGATTTCGCGAAATTTCACGTAATTAGTGTAATTACGATTCTGGCCGTAAGTACATAATCGTTATGAAGGATTTCACGAAATTCCGCGTAAGCATAATTTTCGCATTACAGTGGGTATCGCGAAATTACATTTGCCTTGCATGCAACCATTTGTAAGCGTAGTTGCATAACGTAATTTCGCAATAGTTCATATAACTGTAAGCGTTAATTTTCGCATTACGGAATGCTATTTCGCATATATAATTCGCCATGTAGTGATATTTCGCATCAAAATTCGCCATGCAGACGAAAATGCCTTTGGCGAAAATTCGCGAGCAACCCTGCTAACAAGTAATTACGAAATTCGTGAAATTACGTTATGGTTTAACGAAAAATTACGTTATGAACGAAACGCAAAATTACGCATTGAAAATTACGCTTAAGGTATTTTCAATTACGATTTTAATGGTAATTACGCTACCATAATGTCGCATCGTAATAGCAAATTTCGCATGCGTAATTATAGTAACGCAAAATTTCAAAAATTTCAGCTCAACACTAAGTGAATGGGAACTGCGTTTAAAAAGAGATACTTACCCAAGGAGGGGGAAGGCTCTGGGTCCTATAGAGCCTTCTGGCTCCTCTCCTGGTCCCCTCTTTCCAGTGCTGACTCACTAAATTAGTCAAAGTCTTCAGGGAGCCCGAGTGCTTCTGAAGTAGGGCAGCCCTGTACTGCGCCTGCACAAGCATGCTCTCTTGCACGCTCACGTGTGCAGTATGGAGCCGCATGTCTTTGGGAGGACACTGCTCCCGAAGACTTCTAAATGCCCTTTCGGCGGGGGATTGAAATGCAGGGGGTTGTGAGCCAGCACAGGATAGAGTACCCAGAGAGGAGACGGAAGGCTCTATATGACCCAGAGCCTTCCCTCTCCTTAGGTAGGTTTTTTTTTTTTTTTTTTTTTTTATATGCAGTTCCCATTCACTTTAATCAGGGGCTGTGGCTGAAGTATTACACAGGATCAGCAGGAGAGTCAGGCAACTGGTATTTTAAAAAAAATAAATGTCCTCCTCAGTTTAGGTTCCCTTAAGTGTTACAATGTTAGCCTCACCTGTCGGAGCTATTGTATTCACTATAGCAGGGTGCCTACCTGAGCAGTGAAATCTGGCAACTTGACAAGAATTTGAGTTCTCAGGGAAAACTACATTTATAAAGCATGTCTGACATAGCGATAAGGTCTGTATAAACTACTGGTACTTATCCGTTAGCCGGGCACATCCGGCAGATGGCGCTGTTGATGATAATTCCAATCATAATTACTTCACGTCAACCTGTGAATGTAAACGCCGGATGCGCCCGGCTTAAACAGATCAAGCCGCCGGCTTGTTTCGTGTCTCGCTCTTCTCCCCCTCTTGCCCTCTCTCCTATAGAACACTGGGGAGGGGACATGCGTGTCCCCCCAGAGTCATTAGTTGCAATGCCGCAACGAACGACTCTGGGGGCCACGCTTGTCCCCTCCCCAAGGCTCATACGAGAGGGCAAGAGGGGGAGGAGAGCGAGACAGTCACGAAGCAAGCCAGTGGCTTGATCTGTTTAAGCCGGGCGCATTCGGCGTTTACATTCACAGGTTGACGTGAAGTAATTATGATTGGAATTATCAACAGCACCACCTGCCGGATGTGCCCGGCTAACGGATAAGTACCAAACTACTATTAAAGTTAACTTTTCTGTGGGGTTTTCTTTTTATAGTAGACCTGAACTCAGAACATCCTCTGCTCTAAAATATACACACCAGCATAACCTTTAAACTAAAAACTTTTGTTACAGCTGATAAAAATTCTTAAATCCATGCAGTTTCTACTTCCTGATTCATGGAAGCAGACCTATTAACGTCCTGCACTTTCACTACACATTTGTATTGTGCTTTTCTCCTGGTGGACTGTGCAAGAGCTGCAGCTGCTAGGACACTTCATAGGCAGCAGTGGCGTTGCTAGAGTCTTTGATCCGGGGCACTACCCCTGAACCTGTTGCCATGGTGCCCTGGGTCAGATTTTAGCGGCAGAAGGGGGTACTGGGGGAAAGCAGGCATAGTGTAGTTTAAAACTCGCCTTCCAGTCCCCACAGGCGCAGCCTCAATCTCCTTCTGGCATCTGTTGCCTTGGTTGCAGTGCCCCGTGTGTTGTAACCAATGTCATCACAGGGGAGCTGTTACCAATGCAAGGGACGCCAGGACAGGAAGTAGGAAGGAGATGGGAGTGTGTGCCGGGTCAGTTGAGCTTTCTTAACTACACTATGCCCACTCCCCCACCGCTGTGCCCCATCTCCTCAGTCTGGCGCCCTGGGGCACCTTCCTATCTAACCTATAATGGGACACCTACTGATAAACAGCAAAGCACCCCCAGCCTAGCAAAGCCTCCTGGTCCCAGCCCAGCAAAGTGTATAGTAAAGCCCCCAGCAAGTTACCTAGCAAAGCCAGGCTAGCACAGAATCGCTGCCAGCACAGCATAACCACCAGCCAGGTCAGCATAGCATAACCACCCGCCAGGCAACCCAGCACACAGGCCAGCTGAGTACAGCACACAGGCCAGCTGAGGACAAGACAGAAGAGGCTTAATTATGTGAAATGCTGCCTATTGAATAGAAGTTATGCCACTATGTTAATGTACATTTGGCCCACCTACAACCATGCCTGCTTTCCATTGCATTTTGTTACACAATCCTTCCCTCTTGGTGCCCTGGATCTCCCAGAAACCTAGAAATGCCTTGCCCAAGGGTACCTACTGAATAGGTGCTGGCTTACTGAACAGGAAGAGCTGATTTGAACTCTGGTCTCCTGTGTCAGAGCCCTTTGACATGGCAGGTGGCTGGATAGTGTACTGGTAATCATCTGACGCAGGGAAGAGATCAAATTACTTGTTTAGGCACAAATAAGGGGGGGGGGGGGGGGTTAAACAGGCTAAACTCTCTAAATGCATACAGGGTGCATTTTTTTCTGTCCTGTGCAAGAGTTTAGGTCCACTTTAATATGTACATGGCTTAGAAGTTATCAATGATCTTGCTTGTACAACAATCTATGTAGTAGGGTGAACTAAGTGAACATACTTTGATCTCAAGCTTTAGGCAATCTCTTCCTTCATAATACTACATAACTAGAATTGAAAGATTGTCAGGAGCTAAAGAGAAACTCCAACCTAGAATTGAACTTTATCCCAGTCAGTAGCTGATACCCCCTTTTACATGAGAAATATGATTTTCACAAACCATCAGGGGGCGCTGTGTGACTGATTTTGTGCTGAAAACCCTCCCACAAGAAGCTCTCTGAGTACCACGGTACTCTGGGCAAACTGCCACAATGTAACAATGTTCACAGACAGGAATTAGCTGTTTACAGCTGTCTCTAACAGCCAAAACAGCTAGGGGCAGCTACATAACCTGCCCACAGTAAAAATGTCACAATGTAATGTCAGACTGTAAATCGGGGAGAGGAAAGATTTTACAATGAGCAAACACTGACTAAATCATTTATACATAATTATGGTAAAAAATGAAGCAATTTTTTTTACTACATTCCTCTTTAATGTTCCATAACTCCTGGTATAGTAAACAGTTGTGGTACTCTGAGGAATGCATGAGCTATGGGGGGTGACATGGGTAAGTCAACCCCCACCTCAGCCAACAAGTTGTAATGTAGATTAATGGTGGAGCTATGCATAGCGCTCAATGTGTTATGGTGTTGTCAGATGTTCAAAATTAATTTTGGGAATGGAAATTGCACCTTCTGATGCTACTATAAATTTTTTTTTTTTTTTTTTTTTTAGGGTCCAAATCTTGTTTGGATGATGGTGGGATTAAAATGACAAAACCTGAGAACCTACTCCTGAATACCTGGAGAAGTCTTCGTATTGTTGGTAGGAAAGCTCTTTCTTGTGTGGTGGTTTAAACTCAGTGATGGAGGATTCTAGACTTTGAGTTTAGAATGGTCAGTTATCTAGAAAAGTGTCGTCCAACAGTTTGGTGTGAGGGACTCCAAATAAAATCTATAACTCCAATCATAATTCATCCATACTGGGGATTCTTCCAGCCTCCCATTCTTGGCCTGTGGTCCCTCAGTACCTTGAGATGTTGCCTCTTAAAATCTGACTGGGCTCAACTACAGTGCATACTGTCCAGTCCATGTGCCTCCTGTATTGTGTCCCCAAGTGTTTGTGCACAGCAGCCATAGTGGGAGCATTCCTGGCCATGACTGCTGTGCACAGATGGGACAGAGCATGCACCATAGCAGCAACAGTATGGGGGGGGGGAGGGGTAGGGGCCAGAGTTCAAAGGTACTTGGGAGCTCAAGGAAGCCTTGGGTATTTATAGATCCTGCTAGGTTTGAGCTCGGGTGTGTTCTTATTACAGCCTAAAGGCTCGTACACATGCCTGACGTAAGGCAACGACTGGTCCGTCACCTCCCACTGGGCGGGTTTTCAGCAGACAGTACAGCGTGTAGTCTGTCGGACTGATGAGGCTGTTTCTGAGCGATCTGCCGGGCAGATCGCTCAGAAACAGCCTTATCAGTCCACTGACTGTACACGTTGTACTGTCTGCAGAAAACCCGCCCAGCGGGAGGTGACGGACCCGTCGTTGCCTTACGTCAGACGTGTGTACCTGTCTTAATAAGGCTGGACTGCTTATGCCTTAAATTCAGTCTCACAAGGGGATAATTGCATACCTCCCAACATTTTTGAGATAACGGACATCTTTAAAAGCGCATACACACGTTGTACTTTTTCAAACGATGGGGTGGTCGTTCTGATGACAGTTGCAGTACAAGCTGTCGGACTTGTCATTTGAAAAGGTACAGCATGTACGTGCCTTAAGATGTGCCCCTGCCATACCCCTAGTCATGAATACCATAAGGAATTCATAAGAAATTTTATAATTCAAACCATAACTGGTCCATTATCACTCTTTTCTTAACATTTGAAAAAATATATCAATGTAAAAGATGATCATAGTTTGGCATGTCGGTCTTTCTAATAAACTTGTATATAGAGATATCAAAATCCGTCCTGAAAGAGGGACTGGGTTCCAAAAGACAGTTGGGAGCTGTACTGGAGAAACGCACAGACCATGAGTTTCACACTTCCTTAGTCCAGTTTAACCCTTTGCCTGCCAAGCACATCCCTAGTACATTCCGTCAGACAAGGAATCCTACTGCCAAGAACATGCCTAGTATGGGTTTTTTTTTTTTTTTGCTTTGGCACTGCCTGTTTTTCTTCTTGCTGTTTGCTGCAATGATCTTCTGCAGGCAGCATATAAAGCCCTAGGGAACAAGCTTCTCAGCTCTGATTTCAAGCAGAGGCTCTTGATTGCCCTGCCACATGACCCCCAAGCACAGCGGGAGACGCAGAGCTGTAATTCTAGCAGGCCTGGATTTACATCACTGCAACCTATAGGCACATATGTTCTGGCACCCTCCATGACCCTACAAACCCACCAAACTGCACAAAATGTGGGCTGGCACAGCTGTTACTAGTCATAGGTAGTTACAGTTGCCCCTACAATTAGGTGGCCGGAGGTACTCAGTATTAAGTAGCTAATAGTGCCCCCAACTGAAGGGAGATCTTGTCAGTGGAATTTCAAGAGCTGGGTGATTAACCTCTCATTTACACTGATTAGGCCTCTGAAGAGGGAGGTGCTTGAGAGGTGAGTGAGCTGCCTTTCCATCAGGCACCTGTAGGCACGTGCCTTATGGTAAATCCAGCCCTGAATCCTAGCATTTAGCAGCTGTAACTGTGGTGGGGGGACATCCAACAATTAAGGGGCTGTGTGGGCACAGGATGTCTGCAGGGGACCATTAGACTTCTATATTTTCCTCCCTGTAGCCCCTACAGTACTGTTTTCAGTCAAACTTTGTCTACACAATTTTAGAGAAATGTCATTTCATGTAGGCTTTCTTAAAATCAAAGTAAACTGCTTAGACATTCACGTATAGTACAAATTGGGTGGCAGGGAAAGGGTTAAAGCAGTCAGTATTGCTGGTGCTACAACATTCTTTAAATTTGAGCCTTAAAGGAAAAACCTGAAGTGAGAGGCTGCATATTTATTTCCTTTTTAAGCAATAGCAGTTGCCTAGCTGGTCCTCTGCCCCTAATTGTAGCCACATACTCAGAACAAGCAAACAGATCACATGTTTCTGTCACTGTCAGATTTGAAAAGATTAGCTGCATTCTTGCTTCTGGTGGGGTTTAGACACTACTACAGCCACATGGATCAGCAGGGGTGACTGGTATTGTTTAAAAGGAAGATGGCCGCATCCGTAGTCTTATCACGATAGTTGTCCTTTATTTGAACAGTTGGTGACTAAATTGTATTGCAATGCTCTGAACAGATTCAAGAGGAGCAGAGCTGGTTTGTGATCTTAATCCAGATGAACAACTTCTGACTATCCCTGAAGCCTGCACAAAATATGAGGTAGGTTCTGAACTTTAAGTTTTTTCTACATTCTAAAAGGTCATGTCTAAATGACATGGGCTTCAATTCATTATTACTGCATTCGGTAATGCTGAAAACTGCTGACTTTACCAAGCACTTGGGAAAATGTCAATTCATCAAGGCTGTAAGGGCATAAAAAGCTCAAATTACCCACTTGTGCGGTAAATACCTTAACACATGTCGAATGTGAATTCATCAAGGTTACAGCATGTAGTTAAGTCCAGGAATGTTCAATGTTTACTGGCTGCTGTTATCTGTCAGTAACCAGGGCCGGGCCGAGGCATAGGCTGGAGAGGCTCTAGCCTCAGGGCGCAGTGTAGGAGGGGGCACAGAATTCATTCAGCTGTCATTCCTAATTGTGTTTGAAGCAGAAAGAAATAAGAAAAGGGGATACATGGCAGTGACTGCAAGCCATATAACTAGATATTAAGGTGTTGGGGAGGTTGTGGGCCCTGTGGCGCCTCTTAGTCTAATAGCAATCAGTGTGGGATGGAGTGGCGCACTTTGGTGTCTCAGCCTTGGGTGCTGGAGGACCTTGTCCCAGCTCTGTCAGTAACCAGCTTCAAATGCCTTCTGTGGATATCCACATGATTGACAAGAGCAGGGAGCCAATAGGGACAGCCTTTCTCTCCTGCTACTCCCTGTGATTAGAGGCAATGCCTTCTCCGAGGGTCAAGATTTTCTACCTCCCAGGCAGAGAGAAGGAACAAAACATGTTTCCCATGCTTCCTTTCAGACGTTTAACCTTAAGAGGATCTGTAACGTCAAAACAACCCCTGGGGGGTACTCACCTCGGGTGGGGGAAGCCTCCGGATCCTAATGAGGCTTCCCACACCGTCCTCTGTCCCTCAGGGGTCTCGCTGCAGCCCTCCGTGAAAAATGACGTCAATATTTACCTTCCCAGCTCCTGCGCAGGTGCTCTGACGGCTATCTGCTCTGAAGTAGGCGGAAATACCCGATCGCCGTCGGTCTGCTCTACTGCGCAGGCGCAAGTTTCCGGCGCCTGCGCAGTAGAGTGGACCCGACTGAGATCGGGTATTTCCATCTACATCGGAGCCGAAAGCAGCTGGAGCCAGCAAAGGTAAATATTTAATTTACAGTCAGGTCTGTCGCCGGCTGTTCGGAGGGCTGCAGCGAGACCCCCGTGGGACAGAGGACGGCATGGGAAGCCTCATTAGGATCCAGAGGCTTCCCGCCCCCCACCCGAGGTGAGTACCCCCCCGGGGATGTTTTTGAGGTTACAGAGTCTCTCTTTAAGTTCCTGTTTGGAGATGCAGACCAACTATAGGGGAA
This sequence comes from Hyperolius riggenbachi, assembly GCF_040937935.1. Taxonomy (NCBI): domain Eukaryota; kingdom Metazoa; phylum Chordata; class Amphibia; order Anura; family Hyperoliidae; genus Hyperolius; species Hyperolius riggenbachi. Next base: position 160,826,052 of record NC_090652.1, on the reverse strand, counting down.
AATCCCCCTAAGCATGACATGTGTAATCTCTCTTGGAAGTTCATCTAAGCAGTTGCAATAAAATAGTAAAATCTTAGACTAATGGACAGATTCAGTGAGCAAAGGGTGTATAACAAACATGTATAGGGATGGTCGGAATGCCAATTTCCAATTCCGCGGTAAATCCGCATTCAGTCATGTACCAATTACAGATTCCGCTTTCCGCTACCAATTTCCGCATTCCAATGCGGAATTTCCGCCGGAAATCACAGAAATTCCACCCGACTTTAACATTTTCTCAAACTATAAGGTATTTTTGAAAACTTTTTCAGATTCAGTTCAACCACTTCCCGACCGCCTAACGCACAGAGGCGGCCGGGAAGTGGAGCCCTGAAGGACCGGCTCACCCACAGAGGCGGCGGTCCTTCTAAGGGCATGGGCGGAGCGATCGCGTCATCCGTGACGCGATCCTCCGCTGGTGGCTGTCACCGCTCGCCCGCCGCAACATCCCGCCGGCTATACGGAAGCGCCGGCGGGATGTTAACCCCGCGATCGCCGCATACAAAGTGTATAATACACTTTGTAATGTTTACAGTGTATTATACAGGCTGCCTCCTGCCCTGGTGGTCCCAGTGTAGCCACCCTAGTCTGCACCCAAGCACACTGATTTCTCTCCCCTGCCCCAGATCGCCCACAGCACCCATCAGACCCCCCCTTCCCACCCCCCAGACCCCTGTTTGCACCCAATCACCCATCAATCACTCCCTGTCACTATCTGTCAACGCTATTTTTTTTATCCCCCCCCCCCTGCTCCCTGCCCCCTCCTGATCACCCCCACCCCTCAGATTCTCCCCAGACCCCCCCCCCAGACCACCACCCCCTGTTTACTGTATGCATCTATCCCCCTGATCACCTGTCAATCACCCGTCAATCACCCCCTGTCACTGCCACCCATCAATCAGCCCCTAACCTGCCCCTTGCGGGCAATCTGATCACCCCCCCCCCCCACACCAATAGATCGCCCACAGATCCGACATCAGATCACCTCCCAAATCCATTGTTTACATCTATTCTCTCCTCTAAACACCCACTAATTACCCATCAATCACCACCTGTCACTTTTACCTATCAGATCAGACCCTAATCTGCCCCTTGCGGGCACCCAATCACCCACCCACACGCTCGGATTGCCCTCAGACCCCCCTTATCAATTCGCCAGTGCATTAATTACATCTGTCCTTCCCTGTAATAACCCACTGATCACCTGTCAATCACCTATCACCCATCAATCACCCCCTGTCACTGCCACCCAACAATCAGCCCCTAACCTGCCCCTTGCGGGCAATCTGATCACCCACCCACACCAATAGATCGCCCGCAGATCCGACATCAGATCACCACCCAAGCAGTGTTTCCATCTATTCTCTACCCTAAACACCCACTAATTACCCATTAATCACCCCCTGTCACTGCTACCTATCAGATTAGACCCCTATCTGCCCCTAGGGCACTCAATCACCCGCCCACACCCTCAGAATGCCCTCAGACCCCAGCCCTGATCACCTCGCCAGTGCATTGCTTGCATCTATTCCACCTCTAATCACACCTTGAGACACCCATCAATCACCTCCTGTCACCCCCCCCCTAGCACTCCTATCCATCAGATCAGGCCCAATACAACCTGTCATCTAAAAGGCCACCCTGCTTATGACCGGTTCCACAAAATTCGCCCCCTCATAGACCACCTGTCGTCAAAATTTGCAGATGCTTATACCCCTGAACAGTCATTTTGAGACATTTGGTTTCCAGACTACTCACGGTTTTGGGCCTGTAAAATGCCAGGGCGGTATAGGAACCCCACAAGTGACCCCATTTTAGAAAAAGACACCCCAAGGTATTCTGTTAGGTGTATGACGAGTTCATAGAATTAATTTTTTGTCAAAAGTTAGCGGAAATTTTTATTGGTTTTCACAAAGTGTCATTTTTCACTAACTTGTGACAAAAAATAAAATCTTCTATGAACTCACCATACACCTAACGGAAAACCTTGGGGTGTCTTCTTTCTAAAATGGGGTCACTTGTGGGGTTCCTATACTGCCCTGGCATTTTAGGGGCCCTAAACCGCGAGGAGTAGTCTAGAAAACAAATGCTTCAAAATGACCTGTGAATAGGACGTTGGGCCCCTTAGCGCACCTAGGCTGCAAAAAAGTGTCACACATGTGGTACCGCCGTACTCAGGAAAAGTAGTATAATGTGTTTTGGGGTGTATTTTTACACATACCCATGCTGGGTGGGAGAAATTTCTATGTAAATGGACAATTGTGTGTAAAAAAAATCAAACAATTGTCATTTACAGAGATATTTCTCCCACTTAGCATGGGTATGTGTAAAAATACACCCCAAAACGCATTATACTACTTCTCCTGAGTACGGCGGTACCACATGTGTGGCACTTTTTTACACCCTAAGTACGCTAAGGGGCCCAAAGTCCAATGAGTACCTTTAGGATTTCACAGGTCATTTTGCGACATTTGGTTTCAAGACTACTCCTCACGGTTTAGGGCCCCTAAAATGCCAGGGCAGTATAGGAACCCCACAAATGACCCCATTTTAGAAAGACACCCCAAGGTATTCCGTTAGTAGTATGGCGAGTTCATAGATTTTATTTTTTGTCACAAGTTAGCGGAAATTGATTTTAATTGTGTTTTTTCAGTGTCATTTTCCGCTAACTTTTGACAAAAAATAAAATCTTTTATGAACTCGCCATACTCCGTACGGAATACCTTTGGGTGTCTTCTTTCTAAAATGGGGTCATTTGTGGGGTTCCTATACTGCCCTGGCATTTTAGGGGCCCTAAACCGTGAGGAGTAGTCTTGAAACGAAATTTCTCAAAATGACCTGTGAAATCCTAAAAGTACTCATTGGACTTTGGGCCCTTTAGCGCAGTTAGGGTGCAAAAAAGTGCCACACGTGGTATCGCCATACTCAGGAGTAGTAGTATAATGTGTTTTGTGGTGTATTTTTATACATACCCATGCTGAGTGGGAGAAAGATCTCTGTAAATGGACAATTGTGTGTAAAAAAAAAAATAAAAAATTAACAAATTGTCATTTACAGAGATTTCTCCCACCCAGCATGGGTATGTGTAAAAATACACCCCAAAACACATTATACTACTTCTCCTGAGTACGGCAATACCACATGTGTGGCACCTTTTTGCACCCTAACTGCGCTAAAGGGCCCAAAGTCCTATGAGCACCTTTAGGCTTTACAGGGGTGCTTACAATTTAGCACCCCCCAAAATGTCAGGACAGTAAACACACCCCACAAATGACCCCATTTCGGAAAGTAGACCCTTCAAGGTATTCAGAGAGGGGCATGGTGAGTCCGTGGCAGATTTCATTTTTTTTTGTCGCAAGTTAGAAGAAATGGAAACTTTTTTTTTTTTTTTTTCTGTGTCATTTTCCGCTTACTTGTGACAAAAAAATATCTTCTATGAACTCACTATGCCTCTCAGTGAATACTTTGGGATGTCTTCTTTCCAAAATGGGGTCATTTGGGGGGTATTTATACTATCCTGGAATTCTAGCCCCTCATGAAACATGACAGGGGGTCAGAAAAGTCAGAGATGCTGGAAAATGGGAAAATTCACTTTTTGCACCATAGTTTGTAAACGCTATAACTTTTACCCAAACCAATAAATATACACTGAATGGGTTTTTTTTTTAATCAAAAACATGTTTGTCCACATTTTTCACGCTGCATGTATACAGAAATTTTACTTTATTTGAAAAATGTCAGCACAGAAAGTTAAAAAAATCATTTTTTTGCCTAAATTCATGTCTTTTTTGATGAATATAATAAGTAAAAATCGCAGGAGCAATCAGCACCAAAAGAAAGCTTGATTAGTGAGAAGAAAAGGAGCCAAAATTCATTTAGGTGGTAGGTTGTATGAGCGAGCAATAAACCGTGAAAGCTGCAGTGGTCTGAATGGAAAAAAAGTGGCCGGTCCTTAAGGGGTAGAAAGCCCTAGGTCCTCAAGTGGTTAATAAACCCTGAAAATTTGGTGTTTCTAGTACTTAAGGGGTCTTTGCTATTAACCGCTAAAGTCGGCGGATTTTTACTGTAATGCAAAATGCAGAAAATGGGCAGATGCAGATTTTCTGCATTTTACATTACAGTAAAAATCCGCCGACTTTAGCGGTTAATAGCAAAGACCCCTTAAGTACTAGAAACGCCAAGATGCAAAAGTTTTCAAAAAGGCCTTATAGTTTTTGAGAAAATCTATGTTAAAGTCGGGTGGAATTTCCACGATTTCCAGCGGAAATCCGCCTACGGCACTTGCATTACCGATTTTCCGCATTCCGATGCAGAAATGCAATTTCCGATCGGAATTTCGAAAATTGCATTTCCGCGGAATCCAAATGAGCATCCCTAAACATGTACAGTTAAATGTTTAAAAACAAGAGAATCGAGAGCCCAATATGGTGCAGTAGTGTCAGTAGACAAGACATTTATATTGTGCTTTTCTCCTTGCAGACTGAAAGCGCCAGAACAGAGCAGCAGCCACTAGGGCGCGCTCCATTGGCAGTAGCAGTGTAAGGGAGACTTGCCAAAGGTCTGCTACTGAATTAGTGCTGGCTTGCTGAACAGGCAGAGCCGAGATTCAAACCCTGGTCTCCTGTGTCAGAGGCAGAGCCCTTAACCATTACACCATCAGCCAGCTGCCAGCAGTAGAGATGTCGCAAACGGTTCCAGGCAAATTTTGGGGGTTTGCGTTTGCTTGCATCAGGCAAACTTTTGTGGAAGTTCGATTCGCCCCATAATGCTCTATTGAGCAAAACTTTGACCCTCCATATCACTGTCAGCAGACATATTATTGCCAAACACACTGGTCTCCCTGCTGTAAGCCCGCCCACCCTCCCTCCTCCAAGCAAGGTCCTTATACCATTTGACTCAGTTGTCTGCCTACATTAATTAGTTATGGGACAGCTGCTACACACAAGTAGGGAGCTTTTAATTAGCCTCTTGTGAGTCTCCTCCCTCCTCCCTCCCTTCTACCTATTCCCTCCTCCCAGAGGGAGGAGAGTCTCATCTGCCATGGAATTATACTATTTTAAAAACCAGTTTATATCATACCATGGCTGGGAATCGAACCTAGATCTCACTGTGGTGGGCAAGCACACTAACCACTGTACCACTACAGTAGTAACTGAAGCTGGCCTAAAATTTACCATTTATGCTCAATACAAGAGAAAAAGTAGACAAGACTAACACTTATATGACACTTTTCTCCTGGTAGACTCAAAGCACCAGAGCTGCAGCCACTAGGGCATGCTCTATAGGCAGTAGTAGTGTTAAGACTTGCCTAAGGTCTCCTACTGAATAGGTGCTGGCTTACTGAACAGACAGAGCCAAGATTCGAACCCTGGTCTCCTGTGTCAGAGGCAGAGCACTTAAGCATTACACCATCCAGACATTACTTACTAGTGGCTGCAGCCCCAGACACTTTGAGTCTGCCAGGAGAAAGCGTAATATAAATGTTAGTCTTGTCTACTTTTTCTCTTGTATTGAGCATAAATGGTAAATGCTAGGCTAGCGTCAGTTGCTATGGTTGTGGTACTGCGGTTAGGGTGACTTGCCCACCACACAGTGAGACCCGGGTTCAAATCCCAGCCAATGTGAGTTGGCTTTTATGCTACAAAGCCTTAAAGGGAACCTAAACGGAGAAGGATATGGATTTTTCCTTTTAAAATACCAGTTGCCTGAATTGCCTGCTGATCCTGTGTCTAATACTTTTAGCCACAGCCCCTGAACAAGCATGCAGATCAGGTGCTCTGACTGAAGTCAGACTGGATTAGCTGCATGCTTGTTTCAGGGTGTGATTCAGCCACTATTGCAGTCACAAAGATCAGCTGGACTGCCAGGCAACTGGTTTTGTTTACAGGAAACATACATATCACTCTCAGTTATGGTTCCCTTTAAGCAACCTAATGTTTCTATTGCATTGAGCATAAATGGTTAATTTTAGGCCAGCTTCAGTTACTACTGTAGTGGTACAGTGGTTAGTGTGCTTGCCCACCACACAGTGAGATCTGGGTTTGTTTCCCAGCCATGGTATGATATAAACTGGTTTTTGAAATGGTATAATTCCCTGGCAGATGAGACCCTCCTCCCTCTGGTAGGAGGGAGGAGGGAATAGGTAGAAGGGGAGGTGACCCACAAGAGGCTAATTAAAATCTCCCTAGCAAAGTGTAGCAGCTGTCCCATAACTAATTAGTGTAGGCAGTCAAATGGTATAAGGACCTTGCTTGGAGGGAGGGCGGGTCCTCCAGCAGTGATGTGTATTTCACTCAATCAGGTGTGCCTCCAGGTATTAGAGCTCTTGAAACATGTTTTCTTTTTTCCAGCCGGTAGAAGTTTTTAAAATTTTCAGAGTTCGCCTCCCCATTTGAAGTCTATTGCGGTTCGTGAAATTTTTCACAGACCGAACCTTTCGCGGAGGTTTGCGAACCTAAAATCGGAGGTTCGCAACATCTCTAATTGTCAGGTAAAATGAAGAGTTCAATACAATTATATGTACTCGTACTCATACTCACAAGCACAGGTTACCCATAGGCAACCACTTTAAATGCAGGTGGGGAGCATTAGGACCTGTCCCCGCTCAGGTTAAGAAGTTGCTCTCTGTAGATGGGGATGCACCCCTCCACCCAGGGTGGACTAGAAGATCAGCAAAAACTTGGTATACAGAGGCACCAGAGTAGAGTAAAACATTTTAAAAACTGCTTAAAAGCAGAGGGGGATGTTAAGGTGGACTCTCCTCTTAAAAAAAAAAAAAAAAAAAAAAAAAAAAAAACTCTAGTCTTGATAAAACAGAATTAACGTTTATTCAACTCCACAAATGCAACGCATTTCATGGGCCTGACCACGCTTCCTCAGGCAAAAATGGGAGCAAAACTCAGTGGGTCAAGCAATAGGTTTGAGCACCCCCCATCCCCCCCTTGAGGACTACCAACTTTAGTTCATGCCTTCATTACCTCCCAACTGCACTACTGCAATGCTCTCTACACTGGCCTTCCAAAAGACTTAAACCGCCTACAGCTGATACAGCATACTGCTGCCATACTGCTAACCAACCAACCCTGTCGCTGCCACGCCAGTCCTGCACTCCCTTCACTGGCTACCTATAGAATGGAGGGTCCTATTCAAGATCAGCTTACTGACATTTAAATCACAGAATAATCTGGGCCCTGGCTACATGAAAAATGTTGCAGCTGCGTAGCAATCACCGCATTCTCAGATCCACAGGTTCTAATAATCTAGTCATACCCAGAGTCCACTTGGAAACTTTTGGTCCCAGAGCCTTCTGTCATGCTGCCACTATGTTTTGGAACTCCTTACCTCAACAGATCAGGACTGCTCCATCCCTGGATGTGTTTAAATCCAGACTGAAAACCCACCTGTTCTGTTTGGCATTTGCAAAAATATAACTTTTGTTGTGTGAATACTTCATCCTACTACTGAATCTGAGAGCCTAAGCACTGAGTCCTACGGGAGAAAAGCGCTATAGAAATGTTGTTGTATAAGCCCTTGCTATGTGGGTCTCAGTCTGGGCAGGAGGGGTTACTAGCCAGAGATTTGAGGCAGAGGGGGGGGGGGGGTTGTTTTCACATGCTGAGGGCTGGAGATGCAGAGCAGCTTGCCCATGCAATGATCACAAGCAGAACATGGCTGCTCTCATTGTATCACAGGAAGACATAATCATATACTGTTGAAGATGTTTGCAGCTAGATTTGCTGTGTAAACTATCTACACTTTAAATAAGATATGTAGACAAGTTACTTGTTAGGGTTTTTTGGTTTTTTTTTTCCTCTCCCCTCTCTGATCCACTTTAACCCGCATGCATGTGATCCACTAGTGTTAAAAATTAAGCTTTATCCTGCAATAACCCTACAATGTAAGGGCTTCATACAAACCCATTACCAGTGTAAATCTCAGTGGCTAGTCTGTTTCTATGAAGCTGCATTTAAGGCAGTGTAAGGATGACAATGCACTCAGGCCACTTCATGTGGTAATACTGCATCTTTCAGCACACACCAGTACACTCGTCCCAGCTGGTGTGGCCATGAATGGCTGCCTTGGCAAAGCCTAAAATATTGTGTACATAGACTTAATCATTTTTTAGACGGTAAACAAGCTACATGACACTTGCAGCATCCTGTAACTTAGCAATCAGACATAATCACAAGCAGTAACTGAATTGATGTACCTCAACATTACAAATCCCATTGACTGCAGAATGGCTGACATGATGAAACTTTAATTTTCTAGGATGGAAAAAGGACTACCTACATATCCTTCACCGAGGGGAAGGTCACATACAAGGTCACTTGCAATGATCACCAGGCAGACTATTCATATGAACCAACTGATCCACCAGCTCCTGATGCACCAGTAATTGACTGTGGCAAGGACTTCATAATGGTAAAATTGTTTATGGTTTAGCTTGTCACACTTTGGCATGCTTATAGACGAAGGAACTTGTCTTCAGCCTAATTAGATTCAACCTTTGAAGTATTTGCTTTAGGGCCCTTTCACACTGTCCATTGCAACACACTATAAATGCATTGCTGCTCTCAATTATATTTCTATGTGGCTTACACATAGTGTGGCAGGTACTGATGCAGTAAACAGGGCGGTTTCTCCCTGACTAAAGGAACATATCCCATATAAGATAAGCCATGTGCCATATACCCATGCTGCCAACATGCATCTCAAACAGCAGATGAGGTTGCCCATGCTGCAACTTCTGACATCTGTCCTGACAGATCAATTTCAGGCATAATGTCCTTCACATTGCAGGATTGGATTAAGACTGTCTTAATTTCAGGATACTTTTCACAAATGTGGGATATGTGAATGTTACTGCCTGTTGGGATAGATGTGGCATAGCTAAGGAGCTTTGGGCCCCGATGCAAGTTTTACATTGGGGCCCCCCCAGCAATCTATACATAACAATTGCTACGGCGCACCAAAACCTGCCAATGGAAACTACAGCGTTAGAGGTGCAAAAAGGGGGTGGGGAACAGTTTGTTAATGATTACCACTATTCATAGTATCTAAGTGATTATGAGCGCAGGACCAATAGTGAGCTAATACTGTAGTTGAGGGAGGGCCCTTCGGGGCCCCTTTTGCCCAAGGGCCCCGATGCGGCCACTACCTCTGCAACCCCTATTGCTACGCCCCTGTGGAGTGGGTACATAGTGGGATGGTACAATAGTTTCATAACTCATTCTGGAGTTGAGCACAGTGGCCCATATGCAATCTCTTCCCTTTATTTTTCCCTAGGTTTCATTTTCTAGTTAACTTTTCAGCACTCTGCAACTGAGAAAGTATCAAAGTTGGTGAAAAAGTACTATCAAAATTGAGTATATTAATCATAACACAACCTGCAGTGTGAAAGGGTCAGTAGACCTAGAAGTTGCTTGGCAATCTTCTGATTTTTGGCCTATAACCTTGACTGATCTGTAGCCTCTACAAGGAGGGGGAGTGACACAATACCAGGAGCCAATATAGCAATATATTGTAACACTTGATGCAAATGGGCTCACAAATTTCAGGTTGCAAATGAACTGACCACCACGGTGCTTGGAGGAATTCCCACCCATTTGGGCTTGTGAGAACATCAGATTGTGTGCCTGGTAATTGGATAGATCCTGGCTATGCTAAAAATACAACCTCCCAACAGGGTAACAATAGGTACACTGAGGCATCCAAAAATGTTAAAAGGGTTCAGATTAACAGTTTATTGTGCAAAGTGGGGTCTGATCCCACTTTGTGCAATTGTTTTTTTTTTTTTGCTACTTTTGAAGTCCATGGTAGACAAACTATACTTTAGGCCTGGAACCCACTGCAAATAGCTAGCACAATTGCTAGCATTTTGTAACAGATTTCATGAGTTTGCTAGCAATTTTAAGTGTACGGTTTTTGCCAGCAATTATGATAGCAATTTGCAATTAGCAATTTTAATTCTAATTGGACCTTTTACAATTTTAGTTTGCAGTAATTTAAAATCCCACACAAATGCTGTGTAGCAATTCATGAGCAAATTGCCAGTGCTTCAATACTTTGAAGCGCAAAAGCTCCCAAAATGCTGCATGTCCTGCAATTGCGATTTTGCTAATTGCAATCACTGCTTTGCAATGTAAGAAAAAAAAATCCACAGTGTTTAGGAAAATCACTAGCAATTTAAAGCACTCAAACGCTGAAAGCACTCTGGTTCTAGGCCTTAACCTAATTTGACATGTGTGGGTTTTCTTTTTGGGCACCTCTAGCTATTTTCAAAATGGCCAGTGCACTTTAAGGAAATGTAAGCACAGATCTGGAACATTTTTATTGGCATTATGGTACTTAAAGGGGCACTTAAGTCACCACCAAGTTTTACTCACCTGGGGCTTCCCTCAGCCCTCTGCAGCTGTCCAGTGCCTTCGCAGCCTAGCTCCAATCCTCCGGTCCCCGCCAGTGGCTACTTCCGGTTTCGGCGACAGGCTGGGACAGCGAGTGATTCTTTGCATTCCTGGCCACAATAGCAACATCTATACTGCTATTGCGGAGAGGAAGGCTTTTAGCTAATATAAAAAGCTATCTTATCTGGGGGCTGGCCAGATCAGATAGCTGCATAAAGTTCACAAAAATGAAGCTACAGCATTGCTGGCCATAGGAGTGGTGGAGATTGCAAATAGTAGCTTGGAAATGGGTCAGCCAAATGCACTACCTCCAATGGTGGCCACTAATGATCCAACCTTTTTCATCCAATCTTGCCATTTTGATCTAATATAAGGGAACTGCCTATAGTATCCAATTAATATATTCCATCAGTTTACTCTTCTACTACATAGATTTGCTAAAATTGGATGAAAAAGATTGGATCATTAGTGGCCACACTAAGGGTGGCCATACATTGTATATATTTTTTTTTCAATTTAGATAGATTAGTTCTATTCTGTTCGATCATGATTTTTTTTCCTAGCATGTCAGATCCTAATTTTTCTCAAACGGATTAATCGTTTTAATTTTTTGATCGAAAAAATATATTCAACTTTCATTCTGGGACTTGTAGTTACGTAATTCCGTAACAGCTGGAGGGCTGAGTTTGCCCATGCCTGATTTAGATCGCATGAAATGAGAATCGTACGTTTTTATTGTACCATGTATGGCCACCGTAAGTAACACAATTCCAAGCTTGAATTAGTCATTGGGCCCAATGGTGGCTGTTTCTCACAATTTCCTTCTTCCTGGGCAAAAACTCTTCTAAATGTAACCTGACTAGTCTAGGGATGCATGCTTCCAATGAAAAATGTTGCTCTGAATACTGGAGCTTGCAAAATTATGACAAAGGTAAACTGCAATAACATGATTTTTTTTTCTTTTTTTTTTTTTCCCCCTTCCTTGCAGGCAAGAGTGTCACGGAGTCTTCCTGGATTTAGTGATGAGGTAGGTCCCCATACCTCAGTGGCTACTTTATTACTCCTGGAGGGGGGGGGGGGGGCAGGGGGTTTTCCCTGTGGGTGCTGTCAGGAAGAGTACATCTGTTTGCTCCCACACAGCTGACTACTCACAAGCTTGGTCACACTAGGATCTTTGCCACCTCTGTGTCCTAGTTAGTAGACAGGGCTTTTCGTGGGTGGTGGGTAACCATAATTTGCAGTTTCAGGGGCTCCTCTATTGAAAATAAGGTTTCCTTGGTGGGAAGAGATTAGGGATTAAAAAGTTTTTGTTACCTTTACATTGTCCACTAGGTCCCCAAACTTTATTCCTGTGAACAGTACATGGGAACAGTTTTTTGCATTGGGGATGCTGGTAATGCTGCATAATTATGGTGAACGTGGCAGCTTATTATTTTTTTTTTTTTAGCAACCCTAACCAGTTGTACAAAAATCAGAAGCCTGGGTCAGATAGCAGTGTAGCCAGTTAATAATTCTCATGTGTGATTTTCACTAAATATCAAAGATCTGCTACATGCCACCTTTTTTTAACTATACATTTTTTTTAACTTGTCTGCATTGACTTTAGTTTTTTTTTTTTCAAAAATAAAATAGCCCAGCTTTCAAATGACTTGGCTTTGAAGGCATGTTTAATGTTACTGAAACATATCACATTTGCTTGCAGGTTGCTGTGACTCCTGTATCATGGACATTGGGCATATATAATGGATTTGGAACTAGCGCACCATTAATAAAAGTAAATATGACCCGTGCCAGAGCTTATGGATACGTTCTAACAAGTAATGAAGATTATCTGATGGTCAAGGCTAACTTTAATGCTACTGGTATCCATGAGCTTGCCGTAAGTGTAGGTCCCCTGTCTCTCTTCCCCCACAAACATTCAACGCTTTTCTAACACTTTACTGTCTCTTTAGGTTGGTGGCCAAAAGTTTTACAATGGGAATATTGTGCTACTTCAAGAAAGACGAAATCCAAAGATTGCAATAGATGTAAAAATTATCTGTGCTAGAGGTAATTTAGTTAACTTTCCATTTACATGCAAACTTTGACTTCTGTTTAAAATCCCTACTGACTAATTGCACAACCTCCAAACACCTCTCCCATTTACTCCTGGGTCAGCTAACCTATAGCAGGCCAGCAGCTTTTGGACCCATTTCAACTGGCAAAAAGCATTGTGCGTTTATGCATGTTTGTGAAATGGCATGTTTAACATGGAGTCTTCTGTGCTGCATAACAAGACAACCTGTATGTCAACCTCCTATTAAATCTAACAGGTGTACATTTCACCACCAAGTGAGGGGGATGGCTATCAAATGGACATATTCAAATGGACATACTCAAAAGGACTATCACACCTAGCCACAAAATAGTGCACTGTAGTGGTGTTTTAACTACTTAAGGACCAAGGTGTTTTACATCTATGCCCTGTTTTGGTGGTTACCTGGATGGCAGGGCGTAGATTTCAATCATCGCAGCGCCCATCCGCCGTTTTTGTTGCTCACCGCTGATTCCCTGTCATGTACCGTCACAGCTCACTTGCTCTGCCCGTCTGACAGCAGAGCCCTGTGAGCCAATTAGGAGCCGATTGCATTGGCTCCTGGTCGTGTCAATCAATGGAAGCAACTCCCATAGGCTTACATTGATGGACATGGTCAGGAGCCAATGAAAGCAGCTCCTGACTGACTCTCATAACTCTGCCATCATAGAGACTGCAGAGTGGATGTGCGGCGGTGATGGCAGTTTCGGTGGGTATATGCAGCAATTTGTCAGGATTCCGTTGTTGTACCAGCGGTCTCTACCCCTTAAAGTGGTTAATGAGGATGCCAGTCATCACAGGCAGTCATCCAAATATCAAACGTATTATCTACAGTCATATTCCCTACAGAGCCAGGACTCTGACTTGGGCTATAAGGCCCCGTTCACACTTGCGGTTCGAGTCCGCGTGTCCAGGGGCTGCAAAGACCGTACGGGTCTCTGCGGTGGCCACAATTTGCGGATCCGGAATTTATCAGTTTGGCTGCACATGCAATGCTCTATTAGTGTGTGTGTGTGTGTTCCTCATTAAAATAAGACCATGCTATACTGCACTATTGTGGCTAGGTGTGATAGTACGCTTTGAAAATGTCCATTTGGTGATGTGTATAGCCTGTTATATTTTAAATTGATGATTTTCTTAGGTACTATTTAGGGTCTGACAGTCCCAGTGCTTGCTGCTTATTGTACCCATTCCTATAAATTATTGTGAAGTGTTTGCCAACCTCCTCCTATTAACCATGCATGCTAATTTCGACAAAGCACCGTATGTGTATCTATCCTGCTGAGCCATTGAAAAGCATTATACTGTAATCTGCAACACACAGCAGCCCCACAAGGAATTCAATGGAAACTACTCCATTGGAATTGGCTTATATTCTGGTCTTGGTTTTTGTTTTTTTTGTTCGTTTTTTAGATGGCATTTATTTGAAATATTAGCTGATTCAAAGTTTAACAAACTCTACTTTATATCGTCTGTTAAAATTAAAACTTAATTATTTTTAGGACCTTTCCCATGCAATAAGACCCACATGAACATATTGATTCCTCCATTTGACGGTACACTGCAGGCAATTATAGTTGATGATGCAGAAATGGCAAGCAGCGATGCAGTGCAGCTTGGTACACGTGGTTTAACTGTTACAGTTGACATACGTTCTGGAACAAAATTGGCCATTGCAGCAAACAAACTAAAGGTAAACCTTCAGTATGTTTATTAATCCTTCAGTATGTTTCATCCATATATTTCATTTTTGTTAACTTATTTATTTATTTTTTTTAAGCCACAAACTGGAAACCAAGTGTGCTCCTTCTCTGCACTCACGTTGGTCTTTGTGGTGGATGATCTCAGTGTGCCAATGAGGCTTACTCCAGACTGCAGTTGTGTTCCACCTGATGAGCTTACTCCAGAGTGCAGTTGTGTTTCACATGGTGAGTGTTCTGTTTGGGGGGGGGGGGGGGGGCAAATCTGGATGACAATGGTCTAAGACTGACTTTTTTTTTCGTGGAGGTGCTCATAAGCAGTGTGGCCTCTTGTATGACAGGTTGTGTTGTCATTGAAATGCAGGATGCTTTCAAAACATGACCTGGCAGCAGAGTACATTGGTATAATGTAATGTATTGGGTGTGTAGACCAATAGGAAGACATTACATTCTTTAATTAGACCTATGTTGAGAAGGACCCAAAAAAAATTTAAATTCAGAAACTGACCTGTTCCCCCAGAAATGCTGGGCATAGTAGCAATCCAGATTGGAGGTTAAGAACTGTGGTGTAATGGTTGGTATCTGCCATGACTAAGTCATAGAGTTCCTCAGTGAAGAACAGATGAGGAAAAAGTCTAGTCAATCCTAGATCTCTCCACCTGGACTCCAGACTGGGGCACTAGGGGTGCGGCGGAATTGGGGGACTTCAATTCAGGGTTTGCCACCAGCACCTCTGGGAATCTAGGGTACTATGGGCCCATGTTTCTGGTGGCTGCGACAGGGGTCTTTCTGCACCTGCCACCAAACCAGTTTCAACTTCCATGCTGGTGCTTGCCACTTCAGAGTATACAGCAGTACTGGTACGAAGTCCAGGATGTGCTGTGCTGCTGGTGTATTCCTCACTGAGAAATCCTCGAGCACTAGCACCACTCTGCACTGCAGCCCTTGAGGCTGATCCTGCGGTCCAGTGATATGGTGTCGGGTACACCTGGCACTAGCAGGGACCCCAATCTAATTGGCTCTATCGGTCAGAGCCACTGCTGTCTACAGGCACGGCCGGCCTTTCACCTGAGCGGTCGCTCAGGGCGCCGGCTTCCAGGGGGCGCACGCTTCCCTCCCTCAGATAAGTGTCTTCCCCGCCGCACAGCTTCCCTCTTTCCCTCTGATTAATGCGCCCCGCTCTGAGCACCTTATTTCCCTTCCCTCCCCTCCTAGAGAACGGTGCAGGCAGTGGCTCTGACTCACCGTCCATCTCACAAAAAGCAGCGTTGCTCAGCTGAGCTCCCGGGACATTCTTCTGCATTGTGGCTTTAAGGGTCCTCTCGATGAGGTCATCAAGCAAAGCCCTTATGTCCCAGGAGCAGAGCTGCTGTTTGCGAGATGGATGCTAAGAGACACTGTCTGCACCATTCTCTGAGGGAAGGAAGGGAAATGACAGGTGCTCAAAGCGGGGTGCATTAATCAGAGAGAAGCTGTGTGCCAGGGAAGATTTTTTTTTTTTTGGAAGTAAGGAAGCTGAGTGCCAGGGGGGGGCCTCTTATTTGACTCCATGGGGACGTTCTGTGAGGGGGGAGGGGGTGTTGCGTGTGTTGCTTGTGTGATCTACGTGTGTGTGCTGCTTGTATGTGAGTGTGAGATCTGCGTGTGTCTGTGCGTGAAGAGGATGAATGGGGGGGGGGGGGGGGGGCAACAAAATCTAGTTTGCTCAGGGTGCTGTGAAACCTAAGGCCGGCCCTGTATTATGACCCAGATTTGTCAGATAAGATCTCTCTGCACCGGTCTAGCGAAGGGGTACTTGTAATCGGGTGATTAGGGGGGAGATGAGGTGTAAACAATGTGGCAAAGTGTGTGGTGTGCAGTACTCACAAGGCTGGCTGTCAATTGAGCAAGAAGACCACCAGAGGCAGCCAGTATGTTTACTAAGCATATATTATACACTTACTATTGACCAGATCGTAAAATTCCAGTCTGCCGGCACGAATTGTCCAGCAGGCTGATCTCTCGGGGGGTGATTTCCATCTTTGTTAAGGTGAGACAATTAGTTCAGCCTTATGCTGGGAATACATGGCTCGATTTTGAGCCATTTAAATGGCTCGATAACTTCCGACATGTCCAATCTCCCACCTGATCATTTAGCCGCTAGATTCCACATTGAACACAATAGTAAGATTTAAAAAAAAAGCATGAGGATAAGGGAATCTGCTGCAGAATCAAGCTGGGAATCCCCTGCATTAGACTGATTACTGTTTGAACAGGGCGGTTTTTTCCATGAAGGAATATGAATCCCATGCTTCAAGGTGGTAAGAGGTGACTCCTCTCACCCCCCCCCCCCCCATCGCACTTTCATCCTTCCACCCTCACCATGCAGTGATGCTTCACTAATCTGCTCTCAGCATTCCAGTAATCTACAACTGGCTGTCCATCCATGATATAGAAAATAAAGATGAGGATGTGCACCAATTTAAATGCAAATCTATGCAGCACAATTCAGCTTTGGGTGCTGTCAATAATATAGAACTTACTAATTGTCTTGTATCCATGACAACAGCAGTGCCTCATGTGACCTGTTACAGGCTGCTGGGTAACATGAGGTGGTGCTGTAGTTGCAGGGCTGGCCCTAGACTTTTTGCCACCTGAGGCAAATTTTGAAAAATTGCAGCCCCAGACTGACATCACTTCCTGCAACGCCGGCCACGTACAATACAGTGGGCGGCGTTGCAGGAAGTGACGTCAGTGGAGCGCACGCTGGAACGAGGAAGAGGAGAGATCCCCGCCCGTGCCTCTTAATGTCTTTCAGCTGCTTACTCTACATTTTAAAGCTGGAGGGGGGTCAGACACCCCCCTCCCCACCGCTAGGCCTAATACCCCCATCCTGCCAGCTACCCATCCAGCTCGGCGGCCAGCCCCCCCGCACCCACGGACGGGCGGATGCCACCCCTAGAACTTTGCCACCTGAGGCAAAAGTTTCACCCCGCCTCATTAGAGGGCCGGCCCTGTGTAGTTGGAGGAAGCAGGACGTCATGTGTGGCTGGTGATCCCATTGCTAATCTGAGGGCAGATAAGTAATGTGGAGCTAGTTTAATGCACAGCTGGATGTTTCATCTCATCTGGATTTGCACACACAAGGGGGGGTGGGGGGGGGATTCCAACCCCCTGATTGGGATGTTGGCTTATTACCTCACTTGGGTATAAATCACTTGGCTGTATTGTTGTTGTCACTCTGAATGTGCAGACCAACTTTCTTGCAGCAACCTCTCCTATTACTCATGCAGCCCCCTCTTCCATGTGTAATGTATGTACAGCAGCACCCCATTTCCATGTGGTGGGCCTTATTTGTGTCTGTTTACATTTCCAGCCACTCTTTGGCCAGCTATTGCCAAAGGCATGGGCCCTTGTGGCCTTAGCAGAAATTCAGCCCTGCAAGGGTTCACTGCCAGCATGCAGTTGCAAATTATGTGGAACAATCCTCTTTCTATTAGAGGCTGTTACTGCAGCCAGGTGCTACTTGGTCTGAGCACTTACAATCTCACTCTTGTGAAAGGGGGCATTTTTGGCTGCAAACCTGTCTAATTTTTTTTTTTTTTTACTGCTGCTTTTTAACAATAAATGTACGTCAGAACAGCTAGTCAATTGTAGCCTGCATCTTTGTGATGGAGAATAGACCAGATTAAAGGACACCCGAGGCAAACTAATGAAATAAGATCTTCCTTCTCCTAAAAATGACGACAAGGTAGCCATACACTGGTCGATTTGCCATCAGATTCGACCAACAGATCCCTCTCTGATCGAATCTGATCAGAGGGATCGTATGGCTACCTTTACTGCAAACAGATTGTGAACCGATTTCAGCCTGAAACTGTTCACAATCGGTGGTGGTGCTGCCGCCCCTCCCCGCATACATTACCTGCTCCGCCGGCGCGACTGCCACCGGTCACTGCTGCTCCGTCTCCGCTCCGGTCTAGTCTCCAGGTCCGGCATGCTTCTCTTCTTCCTGCCTGGCAGGAAGGTTAAACAGTAGAGCGCCCTCTACTGTTTAAACTTCCTGCCAGGCAGGAGGAAGTGAAGCATGCCGGAGACGGAGCAGCGGTGACCGGGGGCAGTCGCACCGGCGGAGCAGGTAATGCCGCTCTATTGCGTAGGTCGTCAGGCACTCTAACACCGCTAGCGACACGCTCCCTACCCGCAGGCGTTCGACGGTAATTTTCCGCACTGAGCTATCGACAGGATAGATCGAAATTTAGCATGTAGCGGGAACGATGTGACAGCAGATTCGATCCCAGTGATCGAATCTGCTGTCGATCAGCGGGGAATCGGCTAGTGTATGGCCAGCTTAAGATTCCACATGTTTAGTTGAATCTATGTTTTTTAGTTTGTGCTCAATGACCCATTATTGAAGTATGCCAGAACTACATTTTTTTTTATAGTTGTAATTTCTTATCAGTGAGGGTCACACTGCAGTCATTTTCTGTTTGCGTGATGACTGAGTCAGCCACTTGCATACTGTAACGCTTTCAGGCAGAGAAGAAAACTAACACAGCATAGTTTTGTGTGCCAGCACTACACAGCATAGTTTTGTGTGCCAGGCACTATACATACCCATGTCTATAATCATGTCACCTCGGGTATCCTTTAAGATTACTTTTTGCTATTCAGAAAATTTGATTTGCCTGACAGTAATCTAGGCCTCTGGCTAAGATTACAAATGTTTAAAAATGTTAGGGCCAAACACTTCTAGATTGTGGTAACAGTATTCATCTCTTGGGTTATAAGTACCTTAAACTTAGATTATGGCTGGCCATATACTTGCAGAGGTTTGAATATTGGATTAGTTTTGGCTCTAACATTAACAAGCTGACATCATTGCATTCCAGTTCTGGAGGCGTGTTTAGCTATCGGGGACAAAGATTTGCATATTAAGCATTGAAGCACTGTTACACCTCAGAACTCATGCCAACCTAAATTATCCCAAACACCTGTTTTAAGAATGCAAACTTTTGTTTTGCACAGCATTTTAGTAAAGGGGCTTTTCAATCTTTAAGCCCCTTATCCTGGGAATGCCCCGTTCACACCTAAAATGGCCAAACTCTAGCAATTACCACTAGTGTTTTGCGGGCGCTTTTTTTTTTTTTTTTTTTTTTTCTGCAATTAACGCAGAGAAATCACTGGACCCTAGCATTTTGGGAGCAATCGTGATTAGTGGTTCTATACATGCTAATCATGATCGCTCAATCACCGCCAAATGCTGCATGTAACTCATTTGCAATTATCGCAAAACTCCCACGATCCTGGCAGTGAACTGCCATAGGGTAACATTAGCTACGTGGTTTACAAAACCGCTAGCTGTTTGATTCCTGCTCAAGTGTGAACGAGCCCTAAGGGTGTTTTTTTTTTTTTTTTCAGATGGTTCAATAAATTCAGACATGTTTGCTCTCATTTTTCAATCATTTTTCTTAATTGTCCCTCATAGAAGTGAGTGGAAATTGGTAAGAGCTAAGAATCGATCCAAAATATCGGACAGTAAATTTACTGGAATCTAATTGTGTATTCCCGGCATAACGGACTTCTGGTTCACTATGAGCTTGCTGGGCAATCTCTAAATCTGATCTGATCAAATCCCTCAATGATGCATTTGTGTTTAACTTAATAGCAGGCATGTCGTTTTAGGCATTACAGGCCACTGCCTGGAGTGCCATTGGTCTTGAGGAGTACCATGCCCCTGACCAAAGCTGTGGGTTTGTGCCTCCTTCAGTCCCCAGTGCCACCTCTGTCCACCATGCCTCCTGCCACTGAGTCCCCCTGTGTCCAGAGAGGGATTAAGGTGAAATGGTGCTCTAGTCAAGCAACTTTGGGCCCACCCTGCCTAAGTTGCCTTGCAGATCTGGCTCTGTGCATTCTTTTGGCTCTTAAGTGTGGGATTACTGTTAAGTTTCAAAACTTTTTTTTTTTTTTTTTTTTAAGATCCTCCGTTGGTTACCTGTACAGAAGATGGCTTTATGATTGTTGAAGTAAGGGCTATTCAGACTACTCCTATTCTGGACTTGGACACAGTGTATCTGGGAAAAGGTCAATGCCGGCCTCAAGAAAAGACTGACATCAGTGTTAAATTTACAATTCGCCTGACTGATTGTGGAACTACAGCAAGGGTACAGTAGAATACAATTTGGTTTTGCACTAACTTTAATGTTGTGTATTTAACTGTTGTCTCTCCAGCTTATAGATGGAAAGATCTATTATGAGAATGAAATTCGTGCACTATGGAAAGACTTTCCAAGGTTTATCTCAAGAGACAGTGAGCTAAGGTATTAAAGTCAGCTGTCATGTTTGAACTGGTAGTGCTTGTGTGATTTAAACACTATTCAGACCTCCTTGCCAAAAAATACTGGCTACTGTCTGGCAAGTTTCACCCTTGGGCTGGATGCACTACAGTGCTTTGGTGTATCCTGAGACTATGCTGGTATACCATAGGAGATCTCAAGGGGAATCCTACTTTGTTACAGGGAGGATTCTAATTGGTGGTCCCCTCGGTAAACCAATAAATCCTCCCTGGTGCTACAGGGTTCCCATTAGTAGTGTTTTTTTTTTGTTTTTTTGCAAAACTATGATTGCCCTGGGACTCAAATACCATGTTTGTCCAAAAGCCCAGCAGCAGGTGTGTCCTGAATGGTGACTGACAGGTTCATACATCCAGGCTTAGTGAGAATGGGACACTGTCTGTTCCCAGGGGCTTGCACGGATTCTGTAAGCATGCTTCAATAGTTGTGCCGTTTGGGAACTTTCACTCCATTCTAAAATTGGCAAGTCAACAGATCCCATGCTTGGCACAGGAGCTCAGGATCTGGTTCCACTTCCGCCCCACTAAATGTATGTGTTTTTCTGTAAATAGGCCCTAACATTGTAATAAACTTGTAGCTAGTTCTCTAGCACAAATGAGACTAACTGCATGTTCTCTATCTGAAAACTAAACTACAACTTTCTATAGTCTGATAAAGAGTAGACCTCATTCATTTCAATTTTTGTTTTCCAGGGAGACTGTTCGTTGTATATACAATGCATCAGCAGATGGGTTGCTCAAAGTAAATGTGCTGACTCAATCTCCTCCTCCAGTCTCTGACAGATTTGATGGACCTCTTACACTTGTGTTAAATATCTATCAAGGTACACTGATATATTTTGGTGTCTTGTTCTTAGTATCTAGCAAGTAACCAGATAAGTGAGGGTGGTTTCCCTTTTTTTTGTAGATGTATCCTATAATGAACTTTACAGGGATGATCAGTATCCAGTTGTGAAGACTCTGCGCGATCCCATCTTCCTTGAAGTGCAAGTGTTAAATCGCAATGATCCAAACATTGAACTGGTGCTGAATGACTGCTGGGCAACTATGTCTCCAGACAGCACAACTTCCCCTCAGTGGAATGTTGTTGTAGATGGGTAAGTTACAGATCAGAATGTTGGTATGAGAAACCGCTGTCTAATTAGGCTGTACAGCGCTGCAATCTAAGGCAGCGCTATACTGGGGACAGTAGTGTGACATCCCTCCAGGGGCTCAGGGGTGATCAGCTGTCATAGGCTGAAGCCTATGACAGCTGATCAGTGATAGGCTGGCAAGGGAAGGGGCCACTGCCAAAATAAAAAATGGAGGTTTATTAAATAAAACCTTTATAAAAATTTGAGTGCTCAGACCCCCATCAATAGAGCTCTGTTGGTGGGGAGAAAAGGGGGAGGGGAATCATGTGCTGTTGTGTGGCCCTGCAGTGAGACCTTAAAGCTGAAGTGGCCCTTTTTGTGAATGGCCTGGTCTTTGGGGGCTTTAACACAGCAGTCCTCCAGTGGTTAGTCACTGGTGCTTAGATAGACTAAGGACTGGTTCACCCTGAAAAAGCTTAATGCTTTGCTGCTGTAGCATGACACCAGAGATGGCACAAGATGCTAATTTATACAGGTGATGGCTCATCCCCCCCCCCCGACAGCTTTGACTTCTTTTGAAAATAAAACCCAGAGAACACCTCCCCCCCACCCCCCAAGGACTAGTCCAAAACCTGTTTGTCATACAATTTGGCACGCAAATGAATCTGCACTCTTCTATCCACCAACAGAGCTTTCTGTTGGTGGCACCTGATTGTTGCGTGTGTGTGTGTGTGTGTGTGTGTGTGTGTGTGTGTGTGTGTGTGTGTGTGTGTGTGTGTGTGTGTGTGTGTGTGTGTGTGTGTGTGTGTGTGTGTGTGTGTGTGTGTGTGTGTGTGTGTGTGTGTGTGTGTGTGTGTGTGTGTGTGTGTGTGTGTGTGTGTGTGTGTGTGTGTGTGTGTGTGTGTGTGTGTGTGTGTGTGTGTGTGTGTGTGTGTGTGTGTGTGTGTGTGTGTGTGTGTGTGTGTGTGTGTGTGTGTGTGTGTGTGTGTGTGTGTGTGTGTGTGTGTGTGTGTGTGTGTGTGTGTGTGTGTGTGTGTGTGTGTGTGTGTGTGTGTGTGTGTGTGTGTGTGTGTGTGTGTGTGTGTGTGTGTGTGTGTGTGTGTGTGTGTGTGTGTGTGTGTGTGTGTGTGTGTGTGTGTGTGTGTGTGTGTGTGTGTGTGTGTGTGTGTGTGTGTGTGTGTGTGTGTGTGTGTGTGTGTGTGTGTGTGTGTGTGTGTGTGTGTGTGTGTGTGTGTGTGTGTGTGTGTGTGTGTGTGTGTGTGTGTGTGTGTGTGTGTGTGTGTGTGTGTGTGTGTGTGTGTGTGTGTGTGTGTGTGTGTGTGTGTGTGTGTGTGTGTGTGTGTGTGTGTGTGTGTGTGTGTGTGTGTGTGTGTGTGTGTGTGTGTGTGTGTGTGTGTGTGTGTGTGTGTGTGTGTGTGTGTGTGTGTGTGTGTGTGTGTGTGTGTGTGTGTGTGTGTGTGTGTGTGTGTGTGTGTGTGTGTGTGTGTGTGTGTGTGTGTGTGTGTGTGTGTGTGTGTGTGTGTGTGTGTGTGTGTGTGTGTGTGTGTGTGTGTGTGTGTGTGTGTGTGTGTGTGTGTGTGTGTGTGTGTGTGTGTGTGTGTGTGTGTGTGTGTGTGTGTGTGTGTGTGTGTGTGTGTGTGTGTGTGTGTGTGTGTGTGTGTGTGTGTGTGTGTGTGTGTGTGTGTGTGTGTGTGTGTGTGTGTGTGTGTGTGTGTGTGTGTGTGTGTGTGTGTGTGTGTGTGTGTGTGTGTGTGTGTGTGTGTGTGTGTGTGTGTGTGTGTGTGTGTGTGTGTGTGTGTGTGTGTGTGTGTGTGTGTGTGTGTGTGTGTGTGTGTGTGTGTGTGTGTGTGTGTGTGTGTGTGTGTGTGTGTGTGTGTGTGTGTGTGTGTGTGTGTGTGTGTGTGTGTGTGTGTGTGTGTGTGTGTGTGTGTGTGTGTGTGTGTGTGTGTGTGTGTGTGTGTGTGTGTGTGTGTGTGTGTGTGTGTGTGTGTGTGTGTGTGTGTGTGTGTGTGTGTGTGTGTGTGTGTGTGTGTGTGTGTGTGTGTGTGTGTGTGTGTGTGTGTGTGTGTGTGTGTGTGTGTGTGTGTGTGTGTGTGTGTGTGTGTGTGTGTGTGTGTGTGTGTGTGTGTGTGTGTGTGTGTGTGTGTGTGTGTGTGTGTGTGTGTGTGTGTGTGTGTGTGTGTGTGTGTGTGTGTGTGTGTGTGTGTGTGTGTGTGTGTGTGTGTGTGTGTGTGTGTGTGTGTGTGTGTGTGTGTGTGTGTGTGTGTGTGTGTGTGTGTGTGTGTGTGTGTGTGTGTGTGTGTGTGTGTGTGTGTGTGTGTGTGTGTGTGTGTGTGTGTGTGTGTGTGTGTGTGTGTGTGTGTGTGTGTGTGTGTGTGTGTGTGTGTGTGTGTGTGTGTGTGTGTGTGTGTGTGTGTGTGTGTGTGTGTGTGTGTGTGTGTGTGTGTGTGTGTGTGTGTGTGTGTGTGTGTGTGTGTAATTTATATTCCCCCCCCTTCCTCTCTACCTGAACCTAGCAATTTGTTTGCAAAGGAGATATTTGGGAAAACTTGGCAGGCCAGGTTAACAGTGGTCAGTTGCATAACGTCTCATCTAGTTCAATCATAATGCATGCAAGACAGTCCTAAATGCAAAGCCTGCATGCAGTGAATTCAAATAACTGTTACAATTCTGTGGGCCTGTTCACAGTACTGCATTGTATGGGCCGTGAGTTGACACGTAGAATGATGCAATGCAACTGACCACTGTGAACCAGCTCATTATGACTACCAAAGGATATCTGGAACTCATCCTCAGCCTGTACGTCATGCTCCAAACCTGGACATCTTCAAACGCACTCTTAAAACACACCTTTTCAGACAAGCTTATAACAGTCTATAGCCCTTATTTACTTATTTGACACAATGTAATCTGAAGCAAAGGGTAACTGCCTCATCCATCTTTCACCCCCTTACTTAATGTGTCCCCCACTGCCCACTAGATTGTAAGCTCGCAAGGGCAGGGTCCTCCTCCTAATGTTTACGGTTTTGTCACAATATTTGTGCTGCTTGGAACTCTGTTTTACAATTTGTTAGTATATCTGTTCCCCTTCTCTTATTGTGCTTTGTAAAGCGCTGTGGAATATGTTGGCGCTATGTAAATAAAAAATATTTATCATTATTTATTTAATTTTATTATTTATTAGTTCTAACAGTGTTGCTGCAGGTATTTAATACATTATCTAGTCAAACTCTTATTCCTCCATAATCCTCTCAAACTGATGCATTGACTTATGTTGAACAATTTGCTTTTTGAAACCATGCTGAATTTTCTTTTGAAACAAAATGCCTAAAGTATGAATGGCATGTGGCTAGTATGTAGCACTGCAGTATCCACCATAGGTGGAAGCACAACTTTTCCTGGCCATCCTAGGTGACTGCCTGGGCCTTGTGTAATTTTTTTTTTCCCACCCCTCAGCTGCCAAGAAAATAGAGATGACTACCTCACAGTTTTTCATCCTGTATCTAATGTGGCACTACCAAAACATCGCAAACGATTTGAAGTTAAGGCTTTTGCTTTCATGGTGGGAGAG
Source organism: Hyperolius riggenbachi (assembly GCF_040937935.1). NCBI lineage: Eukaryota > Metazoa > Chordata > Amphibia > Anura > Hyperoliidae > Hyperolius > Hyperolius riggenbachi. Next base: position 160,800,858 of record NC_090652.1, on the reverse strand, counting down.
GATCTATCACCTGATCTTGTGAGTAGGAAGTTTCTGGCTCTCCATGTCACTTGCAGTACTAATGCACCATGCACTGTGGGGGGAGGGGGGGGGGTAGAGATTGAAAGACTGTGCCCTTTTTTGCTGCTATTAATTATTTTGCCTTCCAATTGCTGATCTAGACTATCAGTGTAAACTCCCATGAGAAGATTATACCGGGCTTGCTATTTAAAGATGACAATTTGGCTGATTTCTCATTGACCTAGGCAAGATGGCCAACTAGAGACCACCCTGATAACACTGGTGTTAGCAGTGGCATAACTACAATTCATGCCCCCATATGTTCAAATTGATTCCCTTTCCTCCTCTTTGTGCCCTTCACAGCCTTGGGGCCCTTATTAAAGGGTCATAAAACAAGTAGTGTAAAGATCATGATGGCCTAGGGGGAAGGGGTGGTTAAAAGTGGGCCCAGACCCACAGCTCCTGCAATTGCTGCAACCCAGCTGTGCCCCTGAGTGTTACTCCACTCTGTAGCTGATAATTTGAAGGACAGCATGTATCCGAAACACAAATTTAAATGGCTAACTCCATACCTCCCAACTTTTAAGATAAGAAAGGGGAAGAATTAAGCCATGCTCCTGCCAGACCCCAATCAAGTTCCCGGCACCCCCTAATCGTGCATGTCATAGATTTCATAAGAAAAATGGGTACTTGCGTATTCCATCTGCAGTTTTGCAGCTTAAGTTCTGTTTGTTCCCCTACCAAGAGCTAACCATTTTCATAAAGCTGCAGGGGAGTTCCATCCATTGGATGCCAGGGGGCATGGCACACTGGATGACTGACAGCTAGGGGGGTCAAATAGGCCTCCCACAGAGGCCATTAGCAGGAGGGGGGTTAATGGGAAGCAGTGCAAGGAGGGACAGCAGTGGGGATGGGCAGACCCCCCCCCCTCCCTCACCTGGGTCTCCTCCCACACCCTCACCCTATGTGGCAGGTGGGGAATTACTCGCCTGATTCCAGCGTTCCAGGCGCTGGAACACTGCAACGCCATCACATGCCACAGGTCTCTGCCTAGAATGCCGATCACTGTACTTCTGCTAATCAGGAAGCAGTGATCGCATTAAATGCAGAGACCTGTGGCACATGACGCAGCTTTCCAGCACCTGGAACGCAAGAGTAAGGGGTAATACTTTGCCTGCCTGCAGCATATATGGAGGGGGGGGAGGGGTGCTAGGAGGGGACCCAGGGGAGGGGCAGGGGGTCTGGGCTCCCTCCCTGCTGCCCCTCCTTCCACTCTTGCTATACTGGGGCCAACTATACTAGCTACCTATACCTGGCATTACCCACCGTGGCACGCTTAGTATGCAGCACACATTGTGTTACTGGTCAGGGCTGGAGATTCAATTCCAGAAATGAATGGGTATAGATGGGCTGCTCCTTTCTCTGAGATCCCTGCATACGACCTAGGTGTGCTGCTGATCATCAGCTTTGTTTGGTACTTGTGTAATTGCGCTTTCTCCAGCCAAGTGCAGGGGACAGACCCCTTTCAAAACACTTTAACTTGGGAACAGAGCATTACACTGACTCGGACCTGGTGCTCAAGGCCAGGATTTTCTGAAGGAAAATGCATATATTTACATCTGTAAATCGGTCCTGAAAGAGGGGCAAAGTGGGACTGGGTTTCCAGAGGGACTGTCTCTCTGAAAAAGGGATAGTTGGGAGCTATGGCTAACTCCACATGATTGAATCTTAAAATGGCCCCAAGCTATTGCATGACACTGTACACTGTAAAACATGGGGTACATATGCCATTTGGTAATGGGATACACCAAATATTTCTAGACCTGGTAATTGCGGTGAAAATATAACATAATAAAAAATTGTATCGAACAGCAACATCAAGACACATGGGTGGTAACAACCCTTGACTTAATTATGCAGAGTCTCTAGACTGGTGCTTTAAGGTTTTTTTCCTTTCCACACAGTAGAGAGCACCGTGAAAAACTGCAAACAAAACATACATGGAACAGTCATCAATAGAGGGCTGACAATCAAACAAGATGCAATAAGCATGTAAACAGTTATCAACTGCAAGGAACCTTGCTCCGCTTAACCAAGGGATGTCAAACTTTAAGGGGTATTATGTCCATTTCTTCATGCAGGCACTGCTGCTTGGTCAGAATCATGGAAGACATACATACACACACACCTGGGAGGAGCTTCCTGTGTCCCAGATTGCAGTTCTCTGAAAGGGGGTTGGGCTGCGCACACCCACACTGTTGAACTAAACTCAGTGTGCAAAGCTGTGGGCATTTACAAGGGTAAGAATTCTGCACTGCAAGCTTGCTAGTAATGGAGGCTCTGTTGTCTACAGGTTTATTTCCACTGCAGTGCTATCATATGCAATATCCAGGATCCAGACTTCCCTCTCTGCACCAAAAATTGTCCATTGTCCAGAAGGAAAAGACGTAAGTACTATAGGTTCTATTGCACAAAAACTAGCTTTCCAACTTAAGGCCTATAGTCATCCTATTTACATTTGTCTACTGTCTGCATCAATGACACCTTGAATTGTATATATTATGTCCATGTAATAAGGGCAAGCTCGACTGTGCAAATCTTACCAAGTTTATGTAATGAGGGGCTACATAGCCTTAGGGTAAATGGGGTGAACACTGGTTGAGTTTCCACTACCTACTTGAATTTTTACGTGCATTCACATGTGAATCTTTGCTTTGGCATTTGTTGAAAACTAGCCTACTGACCACCATTGGCAGGTCTTCTGATGCACTTTTTTTTTATTCTGAAAATACTTTCATAATTCTGTCAATGCATATGGCCTTAAACTACAGAGTGTACTCACCAGAAATGTACTCAAAGTGCCTTTTTTGATTGAGGCTAGCTTCACAGTGGGATGCTGTGAAGCTGCATTATAAAGTCTTATAACCCAGTTTACCACACTGCAATGGTAAGCCTATGGTATGTTCACAGTGCAACATTACTGTCACATTGTAAATTATGTGCATTACCATAACACTACATTACCAGGCAGGGATGCTCATCTGGATTCCAGATATCTGGGTAACCTGGATATCTGACCATTTTTACACTATCCGGATCAGATTAAAGATTCTGGATTTCTACAGAAATCCGGATAGCTATCTGGATATTTGGCCGCATAACCCGGTTATCCGGGGCTATCCGGATCCGAAATACTGTAACTAAGGCGATGACTACCTGGAGCCAATCAGGACTCCCAGCAGAAGCCCTAGGAACCAATCAGAGGGGAACCCTGGCCAGCTCCACTTGACCTCATTAAGACAATCGGAGGCCTCCCAGCCTAAGCCCCGGCACCCAATCACAGAAAGGAATACTGGCCAGCCCCCCCTGTATGAGGGCTGCCATGAGACAGATCGTCCTGGCTTGCTGAATGTTTCCTGAGACATGCATGCTCCAGTGCTGGTGGCCTACAAAGGGCTGTGCAGTTATAAACCTAAAGCTGTTCATTGATTAACCTTCTTCTAAATGTTTTTAAAGCACTTTAAAGGGCACTTCCGGTTTTTCTATCAGAATCCAGCCGGATAGCCCAGATAATGCGTTCAGATATCTGCATGAACGCGGATATCTAAACGTTCGCTTCGGATATCCTTTCCCGATATCTGGGGATCCAGATCAATTTGGATTTTAACAAGTACTATCCGAGCACCCCTGTTCCAGGTGTAGGAAAGAATACTTTTCATTGCATGAATGCTTTACTGCACCTACTGTAAGCAGCAGTAATGTGCATCACACTTTTTTTTTTTCTTTGAGTTGTGATGTGACGCAAGTTGTAACGTAGCATTGCAACTAATGTCCCACTGTGAACCTAGACTAAATTTTACCACATGATCTATTCTTGGCTGTCAAAATATGACCTCATACTAGTGGTAAAATTGTCCAAAATTGGATTTGTACATGCACTTAAAGTGGACCCAAACTCTTGCTGAAACACTATTCAGTGTGCTGGGCAACTACCATATAGTTTGTACTGTAAGACGCTCCTGACCATAAGACGCACCTACACTTTTTTTTTTTTTCTTTAGGACAAACCAGGGGAAAATGTATACTAAACTTGGTGCATCCATGGTGAAAGGCATCTTGTGGATTATGCTCACTTTGTATCTCATGCCCCTTGTACCTGTTTCTCCTTGTCTGCCTCTGTCCTTAGGACAAAGGACATGGGGACAAAAAGGGGCATAGGTCACATCGTCTGTATGGGCACAGTACAGGTAGCCCCCAACACTGTGGTGCATGTGAGGTTTGTATTGGCAGGTGTTCACAAATCAGGAACTCCCTGCATTTGGACTATTAAACAGTGTTCTGCAAACTTGGTTCTCCAGCTGTTAAAGGAGAACTGTAGTGAGGGATATGGAGGCTGCCATATTTATTTCCTTTTAAGCAATACCAGTTGCCTGGCAGCCCTTATGGTCTATTTGCCTAAAGAAGTGTCTGAATCACACCAGAAACAAGCATGCAGCTAATCTTGTCATATCTGTCTAAATTTGTCAGAAACACCTGATCTGCTGCATGCTTGTTCAGGGCCTATGGCTGAAAGTATTAGAGGCAGAGGATTAGCTGAATAGCCAGGCAACTGGTATTGCTTAAAAGGAAATAAATATGGCAGCCTCCATATACCTCTCACTACAGTTCTCCTTTAAGGAACTACAAGTCCCACAAAGCCCAAGTCATGATAAAGGCAAATGCATTGTGGGACGTGTAGTTCCTTAACAGCTGGAGAGCCAAGTTTGCAGCTCACTGGACTATAAAACGCAATGACTTCCCATCCACCCCCCCATTTTTAGGAGAGAAAAATCAAGCCAGATCAACTTGCCTTATCAGTAGCTGTATTAGTGTAGTTGAAAGACTAATAGCGCTATGGCTCTCCAGGCAGGGCTTTGTGTAAAACATTGTGTAAAACATTGTCCAGTTTAACTTGCCTAGAGCTACTACCCCACTAAGTGTTCTGTTTCCATGCTGTCATTCTGCACAGCTTCATTTTACGCTTGTTTAAACACTTGGGTTTTTTTGTGGTGGGTGTGTGGTGTTTGGGGTGGTGGTTTACACATCCAAGGTGGAAAATCTTACCCAGGGCTTTGGCCAGCCCCTGGCAGCCATTCTGTCCCTTGCCACAGCTAGAATTCCCTCCATTGTGGTGCGATCACGTGGACTGGAGCATTCTGCACCTGCACAGAATGCTCCCAGCTACAGAAGTGGGACTGCAAGCTCACACAGGTGCAGAAGATGCCAACCTGGTGGAGGATATGCAGGAGCTGCAGTGGATCAGCTGCCAGGGGCAGGTAAGTAGATATTGCTGCTTTTGTTTCCCTCGGATGTGCTTTTAAGCATTAGAAAAGTGGTGGAAAAGGTGTTTCAAGGGTTCAATGCCTGGAAGGGGGGGGGGGGGGGGGGCATGGCAGAGTGGGATAGACGCCAAAAGTCCCGGGGAAAAATCTGGATTTGATGCAAAGCGTTTTAAGGGCCGAAATCACATTGAATGATTGCAGGCCTAAAGTTCTTTAACCTCCTTGGCGGTAACACCGAACGTAGTTCGGGGTAAGCCGCCGGAGGGTGCTGCTCAGGCCCTGCTGGGCCGATTTGTTTAATTTGTGTTTTTTTTTTTTTTTTTTTTTTTGCTGGACGCAGCTAGCACTTTGCTAACTGCGCCAGCACACTGATCGCCGCCACCCCGCTCACTATCGCCGCTATCAGTCGCGCCGCACGCCCCCCCAGACCCCGTGCGCTGCCTGGCCAATCAGTGCCAGGCAGCGCCGAGGGGTGCCCCGGGACTCCCAATGACGTCCCGACGTCAGTGACGTCATCCCGGGAATCCCGTTCTTTGAACGGGATTTCCTGATCGGAGATCGCTGAAGGCGATAGAGGGCGGGGGATGCTGCTGAGCAGCGGCTATCATGTAGCGAGCCCTGGGCTCGCTACATGATATAGGAAAAAACTGCTGCGCTCCCTCCTGGCAGATTTTTTTTATACCGCCAGGAGGGTTAATTACACTCCCTGATTGATGCACATGTAATATGTTTTGAAGTACTTCTTCACACTGACACCAAACTCGCTGTGTAACGCACCGGTTTGTGTAGTGATTGCCGTACTGGACTGGTGCGCACCATGGCCAGAGTGCAGGCCGTGGTGGTTTTCAAGCCCATATGGTCACCAGGCTGAGGTAGCTGAATGACAGAACAGTGACTGTCCAGCTGATCAAATTTGGTCTGTCCACAATGAAGCAACAACCTTATCTTGGGTAAGCCCCACCCCGAGACACTCGTATAGCCGGCGGTCATTGCTTCATTGTGATATGCAAGCCCCTTCACCATGGCAAGGTAATGATCCCTAAGGGGAATTGGCACTTGTACATGCCTTTTTTGTTTTTGTTGTTGCAGCCGCAGTGCAGCCAGAAAAATTAGGCTGGCATGTACATGCACTAGAAAAAAATTATAGCAGCCGCTGCTAGCAGCGGCCTTAAAAATTCAGGCATCCGCCTGAAGTCCTGGACCCTGTTGGTGACTGAGAAGGCAGTCAAGCAGCCTGCAGGCAGAGATGCTGTGAATGGGGGACTGACTTAGTCTTCGGGCAGGCCTGACTGTGCTTTGCAGACCAGGCATCCAAGGTCAGATGGACCCTTGACCCAACGCTGTGTGCCAGATGACACCACTTGCCTTTCAACATCATGGTACAGTTTTGGTATCACCTTTTTTGAGAACTGCATATCTTCCACTGCAGTGTGTAGATTTGTTTGTGCTGCTTTCCCTCAGGTGGTCATCCTATTGCAGTTTGTGCTTTAATTATGTACCTTTGGAAGGTAGTTGTCACTATGCAGGTCTTGGTCTTTCCACGGCTCAATTTTCAGTGGCAGAGTACAGATGAGCAAAAAAGGGGGGGGGGGGGGAATAGTGCACTATATTGTGGCAACCTCTATAAATCTGTACCTGGTGCGCTATAATCAATAAGGGGTGTATGCCCTCAGCTAGAAATTGTATTGTAATATCAGTGCTCAACAGGTGTATTTTGTTAAAATACTGACGGCACTCCCCTATCCTCTATAGGAATGCTTGATACATCAACCTGCATAACATTGGTTCCCACGTACTGGTCCCTAACAGTATGAGGTCTTTTGTGGAATATTTATTGCTGCAAACTCCAATCATACAGAGCATGCACATATGAGGCTATGTCCTCGAGTCCCGTCAATCACTGCCTGGGGACATGTAACTGGACCCACATCCCAATATAGGTAACTTTTCTATATACAAGCAAAAGTCCTAGTTTCCAAGTCCCAAATTCAAGAGTCCTGAAACTGTAAATTCTGATCTTATTACACCAGTGAATGTAATCCTTATTGAGAAAACTATGCTCACCGAATTCCAATGCCAATCGTAACAGTTGGCAGTCTGCGTGTTTGGCCCAGCCAGTATTTGTCGTCCGACTCTCCTGTGTCTTCAACCGTATCCCAGCCGTACATATAAAGGGAAAAGGGGCTCTATGGCGTAGTACGTTAGAAGTGCTCACCCCAGTGTGCTAAACACACAACCTCATAGAGCGTGACCCAGCACCTTAGACTCTCCACACTCCTATTACAAAACACTAGCCTCTTACCAGATAGTGTGGCTGACCCAGCAAGACCAGCATAAGCGTTTGTTCAGCATCACAGACCTTCTCCCATAGCACACCTTAAACTCAGACAAATGCTTTCATATCGTAATACCGTTTGTTCCAAGTAAAATATAAAATTGCACTCACAATGCTACGATAATGTGCATATCCGACAAGCTGCAGATGGGACCAGAAGATTAATATTCTTACCTCTTTGGGCACGAGTCGAAGGCCTTCTGTTTCTAGCTTTGGATGCAGAGAAGGCCTTTGACAGGGTCCATTGGGGGTTCCTGAGTGAAGTCCTAGCTAAATTTGGAATACAGGGTAACTACCACCAAGCAGTTATGGCCCTCTATAAATCCCCAACAGCCTGTCAATGTATCTGGTCTATTAAAAAAAATTGCCATTTCCAACAGCACAAGACAGGGCTGGCCCCTGTCTCCCCTTATATTCATAATTGGCACCCTAGCAGAATCTATACGCTCAAACCCCTATATTGAAGGTATTCCGATTGGTTCAGCATCCCCAAAAATACGCCTTTTTGCAGATTATCTCCTATCCATTACCAATCCCCTCAACTCAAAACATCTCAACACTAGCAGAAATCTCCAGTCTCATTGTATAAAGTTAACAAAAACAAATCCTCCTTGTTGGGCATAAATATCCCTCCAAAACTAAAGACCGCTCTAGCAAAACAATCGCCTACCTGGGGATTCAAATCCCATCTTCCACAAAAGAAATCTGAGATTAATTTCCCTCCGCTCTTGAAGGAGATCTCAAAAGATTTACTCTGCATAGCTCCATATGACCTCTCCATATCTGGTAAAATGGCAGCATACAAAATGGCAGTCTTTCCCAAGATACTCTACTACTTCAGAACCTTGCCCACCTCCTTTTTCAGAGTTAAATGCTTTTTTTTTTTTCTTTTTTTTTTTTTTTTCCAAATGAACTGGGAAACCAAACGCTCACTCCAAATACGAACAGCTCACACAACTCTGGAGGTTTTGGCCTCCCGAACCCTCTCCACTACTACCATGCATCAAGACATGTCACAATACTGGGGAAACACCACTGGAAAAATATTGGGTAAATTTAGAAAATCTTTAATAATGGAAACCTCCTAGACCTATTCCACCTAACTTGGGTGAACCTCCCTACTCCAATTTTCATCCACAATCCACCAGACTATTATGTCATGAAGATTTTTAAAGCATAGCCTTCCCCCCCCCCCCCCCCCCCAGAATTGGGCCTTAAAGAGAACCTGAGGTGGGGTTTTGACAATGCATTCCACATAGAGGCTGGGTCTGCCCATACAGCCAGCCTCTGTTGCAATTTCAATCCCCCTAAGTTCCCTCTGCTCTCTGCAATCCCCCATAAATCACAGCTGCGCTGTGCCTACTGTTTACATCTGTACTGTCACACTGCGTGCTCCCCGCCTCCTGCATAGCTCTGGTCCCCGCCCACATCCCTTCCATTCAATTAGCGGGGAGGAATGGACATGGGCGGACCAGAGCTATGCAGGAGGTGGGGGAAGCAGCAGACTGACAGTACAGAGATGAACACAACCCGCTGTGACACTGTCACCAGCGTGGCTGTGATTTATGGGGGATAGCAGAGCGCAGGGGGGCTTGGGGGATTAAATGGCAACAGAGGCTGGGCAATATAATCAGACCCAGCCTCTGTATGTGGATTGCATTGTCAGAACCAAACCTTGGGTTCTCTTTAACCAAAGGGAAACTCCCATTATCTATCATGAAATTGGCCAACTCCAATCTCCAGGTGAATAAATGGCTTAAGAACGGAATCCTTTAAATATTACACCCAATGGTTACCTCCAACCCTTTAATTTCCGAAAATGGAAATACAAACTAACAAGGATCTCTTCAGTTATATACAAATCTGCTCTCCACCAACGTCACAATCACAATAGATGTGCCCCAAACATTATGGGATTTTCTATTTTTACCCAAATCCAAATTTTACAGGGGGTTTATGCCTATGGTATGGTTATATCAACAAAACTCTCCCTCTTCCATATCTTCATCAAGAACTGGGAATATGATCTACAGCTCAGCTCACTATACCCCCATTGGATATAGAAAGAGCATTAATAAACATTACAAAAATTCTCCAGTTGCATTTCCCACATAGATACTACTAAAAAAATCCTCTACAAATGGTACCTCACCCCCAGAATACTAGCTAAAATTTCTCTTATTCACTCTCCAAATTGCTGGAGAAAGTGCTTAAACATTGGCTCTCTCCATCTCCTATTGGAATGCCCCAAGATCAAATCCTTTTGGTCTCAGGTTTTATTTTGGAGATTAGATAAAGAGTGCCAATAATGGGGATTTTTTTTTAAATGGGTTTGGACCAATTCCCTAGGCAATTTAATCTGGTCATCACTCTTAATCTGCGCAGCCAGACACCTACTTCTGACTAACTGGAATACCTCAGAAATCCCATCCTTGTCACAAGTAACCCATCTAGACTACAATTTCTCACCTTTATCGGGTGTTCCATTTTAAGGTTGTAATCTCCTGCTAGATCACTGGTACTTTGACTAGATCCGCCGGGCGGATCGCTGGTAACTAGTCTTATCACCCGAACGATAGTCTGTACACACGTCGGATTTAACGCGGAAACGTCCGAACGACGAAACGTCCGAACGACGGAACGTTCAAACGACGGGTCGTTCGCTAAAATCCGACGTGTATGGGCCTGTACTTTGACTGGAATAAACTCTCTCCTCCAGATCAAAGCTAATCCCTTCCATAACCCAATTCAAACTAATGAGCTAAACCTCCTGATGTAGAGTTGGCCTCCCATCCCTCCCTCAGGTCTCCCCCTCTGGATGTATCAGATCCCTTACATTAGCATATCCTGGTCTTCCAGAGACGTCAGGATTGAGTTTAGGTTCCCTGCTATGGAATATGGTAACAAGCATCCATGAAGTGAACTGTATGCACTGACTTGACTAATACAATGTGCAGTCAGTCACACAGGTGCAGTTAACAGGTATGCACAGAGTTGTATATCACTGCGTGCACCCACATAGGTAGATGGGTGCACTGAAGTGAACAAGTATATGCAGTGATGTGTATTACATGTGCACCTGTCACACACATGCACAGTGACACTGACTGACAGGGCTGTATATAATGCAAGTGGGCCACACAAAAAATAGATCACAAGATTAGCTCTCAAAAGAGCTGTTGAGGGGTGCTTTTTTTTTTTTTTTTTTTTTTTTTTTTTAGCAATGAGAATCGGGCTCTTGTAAGCTTGTTAGCTTGCTCCTGGCTAACGAAGCTTTCCCTAGGAGTCTGCAGCAGCTATCCCTTCACCAATTACAGCAGGCACACGAGTAAGTCCACTGCCTGCCTTTTATAAGGGGGGGGGGGGGTGGGGCTCCAGGAGGGAGTGTAGCCTAATTGACCCTCCACATCAGTCAGCAGGCACATTGTAGCCAGTTGACCCTCATGATGCACTATGGGGGCAAACTGAACTTCCGGAAAAGTTCCCAGTTCGCTGCGATCGCGAACCACGGAAGTTCGCCGGCGAACCGTTTGGGCCATCTTAGAATCATACACATGCGAGATGAAACTTGGGCTGGTGGCTGCCTTGAATCTAGCCTATACAGCAGCCCATGTCTCCCAACTGGAGCAGGATCCTCCACCAGGCAACCTGGACAGGTGCTTTGGGCCCAGTGGGTGTGGAAGAGCCTAACTGCCGCCACCTTTGCCCTCTCTCCACTTCAGCTTACCAAAAAGACCACAGTGGGCCACAATCTACTACCTTGCCTAGGACTCCATTAAATCTTAACCAATCTCTGCTCTGAACACCTCAGCCAGTGATCAGCCTGGCAGTCCAATTGGTGGTAACGCTCTTGGTCCACTTGGCTTGAGTGACATTGCTCCCACACTCCTCTCAGCCCTCAGTGTCATTGCATCTGTTTCTCTTTCCGCTAAACAAGGCATCACTGCCACAGCTGCTGTTCAGTGTTTTTCCTTAACAGTTTGCAATAATTCAGCTGTAAGCGAACATCTGTGGTTACCCATAATGCACCACTACTGAATATGCAAATTATATCTATGCCCCTGAAGCCAGGTTTACATCCAGCACTGCTGGAGCATAGCAAACCTATAGCTTAAAATTTTAGAGCCACACCAACCCCACTTGCAGACAGCCTGTTTCAGACTTTTTTTCCTAGTGGTTTTGGGTCACCCCAAGCTGCTTTAGTTTGTGGGGGTGGCTGGAAGGTGTAATGGTTAAGGGCTCTGCCTCTGACACAGGCGACCAGGGTTCGAATCTCTGCTCTGCCTGTTCAGTAAGCCAGCACCTATTCAGTAGGGGACCTTAGGAAAGTCTTCTTAACACTGCTACTGCCTATAGAGCGCGCCCTAGTGGCTGCTGCTCTGGCGCTTTGAGTCCGCCAGGAGAAAAGCGCAATATAAATGTTTGTCTTGTTGTACTGGTCCAAGCCCTATCCCATAGTGCATGGCAGGGATTGATATGGGTCTAAGGATCAAAAGTCCAACACTGGCTGTCTGCATGTGGGGTTGGTGTGGATCTGTAAAAAATTTTAAGCGGTAGGTTTGCTATACACCAGCAGTTCTGGATGTAAGACTGGCTTCAGGGACATACAGAATTAGTATATTCAGCAGGAGTGCAATGTGGGTAACCACCTAAACCACCTAATACTAAAATTATCGCGAACAAGGGAAACTACTGTGTATATACTTGCATATAAGCCTAATTTTTCAGCACAAAAAAATGTGCTGAAGTTATCCCCTTGGCTTATATGCAAGTCAGTGGAGCAGAATAGATAGTGGCAAATGTTACTGGCAGAGGAGCATAAGGATCTTGCACTAGTGATCCTACTCTCAACAGCTGCCTCCCTGCTGTGTCCATGCCCTTCATCTCTTGCAGCATGGTGTGCAGAGTGCCCTGCTCAAGACTACCTGTGTCCCCTGGCTTGTGGGGCAGAGTGCAAGCAACATGTCAGTGGTGCAGAGATCTGGGATTCTTCCTGTGTGGCAATCGCTGTCTCATATCTGACTCCATCTAGTGTCATCCTGGGGGCACATCTGGCTATAGGGAGAGGGAATTCTACTGGGAGCACATCTGGCTATTAAGGCAAGAGGTTGTACTGGGAGGGGGCTTATGTCACATTTTTTTTTCCCCCCTGGTTTCTGAGGAAAGTGGGTACCTCGCAGGGGCGGACTGGCCTGGGGGGAAGGGGGGCAATCTCCCCCCGGGCCACCTCCTATCTCCTGTATCAGGGCCGCTGGTTTTACATCTATGTTGGTCCCGCAGCGGCCCTTCTTGCTCCCTGTTTTGGCTGCTGCTGTGACTGGCTGCTAGGCAGCAGAGGTCCTGCCCCCTGCCTGTAGACACAGCCAGTTAGTGAGAAGAGCAGAGGAGCATCGAGCGCGTCATTTGAAATGGCAGGGAGGCTGCTGTTCCCGTCCTGCCTGATGTCTCCAGCTTTCCTGCGGTGTGGAGTGCCAAATGTTCCCTCAGTCCCAGCCTCCTGCCGCTTGCTTGAAGTACGAAGGGACAGGGACACTGGCCTTGCAGACTTGAGTTCCAGACACTCTTCCTGGTAAGCTGACACTTCCCCCTCCTCCCCATTAGTCGCATGTGCTTCTATCAGACCAGCCCTCTGCTCACAGCTGCCCCCTCCCCATATCTCTGTCTCTCTTGTATGTGTGTAACCCTTTCACTGCTGGTGCCCTGTTAGCCAATTTAGCTTGTTGCAGCAATGGAAGTTTGTTTAAAAGTAAACTTGAAATAAGTAAAAAAAAGTTTCACTCACCTGGGGCTTCTGCCAGCCCCCTGCAGCCAAGCTGAACGATCCTCCGGTCTAGCACCACAGCTCAGTTTCATAATCGCAACTCAACGGCCACTGTCTGCGTGGCCCTGCCCGTACGCAACCTTGTTCACCTTCGCCAAACCGGGAGCATCCTGAATGAGAATGTGTGCAACCAGGGCTGCGCAGGTGCAGTGGCTATTGATTTGCAAGTCGGCGAGAAGGAAATGTAGCCACTGCAGGGGACTGGGGGATCGTTCCAGGACAGCGTGGGCACAGGGCGGCAGCAGGGGCCTGGCAGAAGCTCCAGGTATGTGAAACTCTTGTTTTTGTTTTGTTGTTTTAGTCTTCCTTAAAGTGTACCAGAGACCTTTTTAAAGTTTTATACATACCTGGTGCTTCCTCCAGCCCCCTCCGCAGCAATCGTTCCCATGCCATCCTCAGCCTTCTGCAGCTCTGCTACCGTAACTTCCTCCAGTAGTGGCCAGTCTGCGCAAAAGAAGTGCGCTGTCTACGTCTCTCTCCGGCAGCTGCAGACTGGCTGCTACTAGAGGAAGTTACGGGACCTGGTGCCGGCGATGGAGAAGGCTGAGGACGGCGGTGTGGGAGCGATCCGAGCGGATGCGGCTGGAGGAAGCCCCATGTATGTATAAAACTTTAATTTTAAAACGTCTCTGGTTTCCTTTAAGTAAGCTTAACCTTCTACTAGCCCGCTGTAGTACTTCTGGTCCCTCTCTGAAATCCATTCAGCAACTGTTCCCTCCGAAAGCTGCATGTGCCTCCTCAATTGCGCTCCCAAAGCTGGGAGCATTCTGCATTTGCACAGTTTGTAAAAATATTCTAACTATGGGAGCGCGATTGGGGAGGCATGTGGCCACGCATGTGTAATAGCCAGTAGCTGACTTAGTCTGGCAGCTTTCAGAGAGGCACAACTGATGAATGGATCAAACTGGAAGCATACATTTGAAATCGGCACTGGTAGACTTGGGCGCAGGATACAGCCGGTATATGGCTGATCCTGCTTCTACACAAGTCCCGGCCGCGTTAAAGGGAACCTAAACAGAGAAGGATATGGATTTTTCCTTTTAAAGTAATACCAGTTGCCCGACTCTCCTGCTGATCCTGTGTCTCTAATACTTTTAGCCACAGCCCCTCAACCATGCAGATCAGGTACTCTGACTGAAGTCACACTGGATTAGCTGCATGCTTGTTTCAGGGCTGTGATTCAGCCACAACGGTAGCCATAGAGATCAGCAGGACTGCTGGGCAACTGGCATTGTTTAACAGGAAACATCCATATCCCTCTCAGTTTAGGTTCCCTTTAATTACTGTTCCCCCCTCCAGGCCGCCATGGATGGTGGGGAATGATATAATTCGGCTTCCAGAGATTGCTGGAGGCTTAATTACTGTTTGAAAGCAACTTGGGCTCGGTCTTCTGACAGCGCTGACGTTGCTCACTGAGCGCCACTATAGGACTGATTCCTTTAATAGTCTATGGTGGCGCTGCCTGCTCCCAAATCTATCAGTACTAAAAAAAGCACTGCTCTGGACTGGAATGTCAGCAAGGGGCCTGAAGGACTGCAGGGGGCTAGAAGAAGCCCCAGGTAAGTTACACTGGGCACCTTAGATTCATTTACGGTATCCTTTAAAGGTAACCTTAACCGAAGAAGAGTTTAACTTACCTGGGGCTTCTACCAGCCCCCTGCAGCCACCCTGTGCCTGCCCTGTCACTGAACGATCATCTGGTCCCTAGTAGTGCCCCTCTTCCAGCCACTGCACATGCGCAGCCCTGGCCACGCTTCCATCCTTGGAAGTGTTCTGCGGATACATGGTAGATAGTAGCTGGATAGTGTACTGGTTAAGGGTCCTGCCTTTGACATGGGAGACCAGGGTTTGAATCTTGGCTAGTAAGGAGTTCAAGGCAAAACTCCCTAACACTGCAGGGTGGCCTCTTGAGCGCGTTCCAGTGGCTGCAGCTCTTGAGCGCATTGAGTCCGACAGGAGAAAAGCGCTATACAAATGTTTCGATTATTATACATTTCCCGTTCATGCACGATCAGGAGGTGCACGGACTGGGGCTGCACATCCAGAAGAAAAAGAAAACGCTGCAGGGGCCCGGAGGATCGGTATGTCCCGGAGCAGGAGCCCGGAGAATCGGTATGTCCCGATGCGGGGGCCCGGAGGATTGGTATGTCCCAGTGTGGGCACAGGGTGGCTGCAGTGGGCTAGTAGAAGCACTAGATAAGTCAAACTTTTTTTTTTTTTGTCTAGGATTTAGATTTACTTTAAAGTAAATCTAAAACCTATGCAACACAAGAATTGATACTTCCCTGTGGCTTCCTTTAGCCCCCTGTAGTCCATGGGCTCCTTCGATGTCTGTCTGGTACTGTCCATTCTCCCACGGTCAGCCTCAGTAGTTTCGGACCACAGGGGCTAAGCCGGATGTTGGCTACTGCACATGTGCGGCCATGTGCCTCCTCAATTACGCTCCTGTAGTGTGGAACATTCAGTGCATGCACAGTATCAGTTTTTACAAACTGTGCAAGTGCAGTGTTGAGGGATCCCTCAACCTCTCCAGAGGACTTGGGCTGAGCTGCCTCTGTGCTCCATGGCGGCCCCCCTAAGAGTAGTACTCACATGCCCCCGATCCAGCAGCGAATCTCTCTGCTCATGCTGGGAGTAGCAATGGTGACTGGGGGGGACACAGTAGTCACAGGGGTGGACACAGGAGCCACAGTGGAGAGCGAAGGTGACACAGGGGGGGACAAAAGAGATAGAGGCACAGGGGACAAAAAAGACAGTCAGGGACATGAGGTGACATAGAGGGGGACAAAAGAGACGCAAGGGAACAAAAGAGACGCAAGGGAACAGAGGTGACGTGGGGAAAAGGGGGACGGGAGCAGAGGTAACACAGGGGGACAAAAGAGACACAGGGAACAGAGGTAACACAGGGTACAAAAAAGGCACAGGGGAAACAGGTGACACAGAGGGGGACAAAAGAGGCACAGAAATGACACTGTTCTGACTTAAGAACTGATTCAGGTTAATGAACCTGCATTCCCTATCCCGTTTGTTAATCGGTGACTACCTGTATTTCACTAGCTACTTTATTATGTATGTCTTGCTAGTACTGAGTATGACCTTTTTTACCATCAGAACTGCTCTAATTCTTCGTGAGTCATGACATTCCTCAGACATTTTTGGTCCATATTGACATCATAGCATCATGCAGTTGGCCCCACTTACATCATTTCATGGTCACGCCCCCAGGGCCTATGGGTTGTGTTTTCCCCCAGGCCAAAGGTTCCCAGTCCTCCCCTGGTACCTCGGCTTATACGCAGGTTGGCTTATATGCGATTATGGTAATCATTTAACTTCAGGTTTGCTTACAAAAACTTATCAACTACAATTAGTGTTTAACTAGCTGTTGCTGTGGTGGATATCTACACCCTGTGACTTTAAGATGTCTGAAGCTTTCTATGCGCACCTCTGCATCCTGCAGTTTAGTACAGATTGGCGAATGGAACATATTTATTATTCCCATTAACTCCAGTTACCAACCTAAAACTTGTGATTTCTTTAACACTGTCACTTTGGCTCTAGTTTACTTTACATTGAGGGCTTTGCTTAAAATTTATGTATAGGCATATTGTCTTTTTGCTAATAACGGCTTAAATTATAAGCCCAATCTGCAATAATTATGAGTACAATGAGAACTAATACATGGGAAAAACACACTTTTTTAATATAAAATATTGCCATAGATTATACTAGGGCCATAACAAATAACATAATAGGACAAACTGGCAAGTGGACTTATTACAGTAGCTCTTTACAAAAGTGGCTGAAATGGATTTTTTTTGTACCCACCTACTTTTTCTTCCCTTTAACATACAAATAAAATTCTTAGCAAAGAGCCCAACTTTAGTCAAAAAATCACTAATCACACCTAAATGGTCTATATACTGTAATTACTGGTGAATGAGTTTTGTGACTGAGGTGACATTTGCTCTGATCTATAAGAGTGAAACCCCCTCTGAACTAGTTAATCTAGAGGGCATCCATATAAGCAATAGCCAGGCCTGGAATTACATCATGGCCTATAGGCACAGATGTCCTGGCACCCTAAACTTTGCCCTCCATGATCCTACAAACCTCTGCTGAACCTCACATGTTCTGGCTGCCTGTCACTGCTACCTTACTTCCCTTGCCTGCCATATGTAGCTACAGGGCGTACGTTAAAGGGTGTCGGGGGGGAAAAAAGGGCGCAGGGTTTTAAACGATAAGCATGAATGTTTAAAAAAAATTGTGCTATATTTTGTTTAAAAATGTTTTATAAAGTTAGAAATCATTAAATGTGTATGAAATCGGCAATTGTAAAAACGTTAATCTTCCCTGTTTAAAAAGTGAAATGTATAATAACGTTTATAAAATTAATAGGAATTTTACTAAAACTATACCTAACCCTACTCTCACACAGAACCCTACCTGTACCTACCACTAACCCCTAGACCCCCCTGGTGGTGCATAAACCTAAGACCCCCCCCCCCCCCCCCCGTGATAAGCATTAATGTGTTAAAAAAAATATTGTGCTGTTCATTTAAAAATGTGTTAAAAAAAAATATTGTACTGTTTTTTGTTTAAAAATGTTTACAAAATTATAAATCATTAAATGTGTAATCAAGAGAAGCAGTTACAAAACATGAAGTCTCCGGGCGCCGCTTGTAAAACGTTGTTTTTCTCGAGCTCTTTTTTTTTTTCCTGTTGGGCGCCCATTAAACGATATTTATTATGGGAGTGAATGGCGGCGCCCTTTTTGTCCACCTGCCTCATGCGCCCAAATTTCCTGCCTCCGCTACAGGTGCCCCTTAACCTCCCTGGCATTGCTTTTCAGATTTTGTCTAAAAGCCGTATTTAACAAGCTATTAGACCCTAAACGCCAGATCTGCAGCAGCTTTTGCATTTAACTCACTCAGGCACGGATTACTGCTCTGAGCTGTGGATTTCCATCCCAATCCTGACTGCATTAGGTAGCCAGAGGTACCCTCAGTATTAACCTCCTTAGCGGTAATGATACAAAGTAGCTAAAGGTGCCCCTGACTGAAGGGGATCTGGTCAGTAGAATACGAAGACCCAGGTAATTAACATCTTTATGTTCTGTTCAGGACTCTTCTCCTAATGCCTCCTCTCCTTCCCTATGCAGAGTGAGCAGCCTTTCCATCAGGTGCCTTGTGGTAAATCTGACTTTGAAGTTTTGCCGGGAAGGCCATTGCCAGACAATTACTGTTTGTTTTTTTGTTTTTTTAATGTGGCTAATCTTTTAAGACTACAGTTTACATTTTTAATTTGATTCATACTTTCTTCTAGATGAACTGTTTCTGCACAGGCATTCCCTGATCGCTAGCAAAGGACCAGTGTTCTTTGAAGACTCTGTTCAAGTCATGAATGCAGAAGGTAAAATGTGTCTAAATTGCTGCAGTGAATCAGTTGCTACATTGTTGGCTGTGACTAAATCCTTTCATTTCTTGTAGGTGAACGCAGTGTCATAGGAGATATTACACTTGGAATCTTGCCTGCCTTTGGTCTTGTTGGTTTGATTGCCCTGGTTGCTGCAATAGTGTCTTTTAACAAATGGAGATCACAATCTTGAACTGTTAACTCTGTTCAATAAATGCTGTTTTTGTAATACTGAGTGCCTGTTCTGACATCTGCTTGACTGTATGGTCTCCAGCTAGGCAGTGACCGCATGTCACAAACTTGTAAACACAAGGGGCAAAGGCTGCCATAAATGGAATCTGGAGACAGTACTTGCCAAAACTAGTTTAAGATGATGGGGGGGGGGGGGGGGACACAATGGGTTTTTGCTCCTTTGCATATATGGTATTCTGAAATGGGAAAGTGGTCAGACGGTCGGCCACCTGGCACCAACGTGTGTGTGTGTGTGTGTGTGTGGTCTTGCGTGTGTGGTCTTGCGTGTGTGGTCTTGCGTGTGTGGTCTTGCGTGTGTGGTCTTGCGTGTGTGGTCTTGCGTGTGTGGTCTTGCGTGTGTGGTCTTGCGTGTGTGGTCTTGCGTGTGTGTGTGTGTGGTCTTGCGTGTGTGGTCTTGCGTGTGTGGTCTTGCGTGTGTGTGTGTGTGGTCTTGCGTGTGTGTGTGTGTGGTCTTGCGTGTGTGTGTGTGTGGTCTTGCGTGTGTGTGTGTGTGGTCTTGCGTGTGTGTGTGTGTGGTCTTGCGTGTGTGTGTGTGTGGTCTTGCGTGTGTGTGTGTGTGGTCTTGCGTGTGTGGTCTTGCGTGTGTGGTCTTGCGTGTGTGGTCTTGCGTGTGTGGTCTTGCGTGTGTGTGTGTGTGTGTGGTCTTGCGTGTGTGGTCTTGCGTGTGTGGTCTTGCGTGTGTGGTCTTGCGTGTGTGGTCTTGCGTGTGTGGTCTTGCGTGTGTGGTCTTGCGTGTGTGGTCTTGCGTGTGTGGTCTTGCGTGTGTGTGTGTGTGGTCTTGCGTGTGTGGTCTTGCGTGTGTGGTCTTGCGTGTGTGTGTGTGTGGTCTTGCGTGTGTGTGTGTGTGGTCTTGCGTGTGTGTGTGTGTGGTCTTGCGTGTGTGTGTGTGTGGTCTTGCGTGTGTGTGTGTGTGGTCTTGCGTGTGTGTGTGTGTGGTCTTGCGTGTGTGTGTGTGTGGTCTTGCGTGTGTGTGTGTGTGGTCTTGCGTGTGTGGTCTTGCGTGTGTGGTCTTGCGTGTGTGGTCTTGCGTGTGTGGTCTTGCGTGTGTGGTCTTGCGTGTGTGTGTGCGTGTGTGGTCTTGCGTGTGTGTGTGTGTGTGTGGTCTTGCGTGTGTGGTCTTGCGTGTGTGGTCTTGCGTGTGTGGTCTTGCGTGTGGTCTTGCGTGTGTGTGTGTGTGGTCTTGCGTGTGTGGTCTTGCGTGTGTGTGTGTGGTCTTGCGTGTGTGTGTGTGTGGTCTTGCGTGTGTGTGTGTGTGTGGTCTTGCGTGTGTGGTCTTGCGTGTGTGTGTGTGGTCTTGCGTGTGTGTGTGGTCTTGCGTGTGTGTGTGGTCTTGCGTGTGTGTGTGTGGTCTTGCGTGTGTGGTCTTGCGTGTGTGTGTGTGGTCTTGCGTGTGTGGTCTTGCGTGTGTGTGTGTGGTCTTGCGTGTGTGTGTGTGGTCTTGCGTGTGTGTGTGTGGTCTTGCGTGTGTGTGTGTGGTCTTGCGTGTGTGGTCTTGCGTGTGTGTGTGTGGTCTTGCGTGTGTGTGTGTGTGGTCTTGCGTGTGTGTGTGTGGTCTTGCGTGTGTGTGTGTGGTCTTGCGTGTGTGTGTGTGGTCTTGCGTGTGTGTGTGTGGTCTTGCGTGTGTGTGTGTGGTCTTGCGTGTGTGTGTGTGGTCTTGCGTGTGTGTGTGTGGTCTTGCGTGTGTGTGTGTGGTCTTGCGTGTGTGTGTGTGGTCTTGCGTGTGTGTGTGTGGTCTTGCGTGTGTGTGTGTGGTCTTGCGTGTGTGGTCTTGCGTGTGTGGTCTTGCGTGTGTGGTCTTGCGTGTGTGGTCTTGCGTGTGTGGTCTTGCGTGTGTGGTCTTGCGTGTGTGGTCTTGCGTGTGTGGTCTTGCGTGTGTGGTCTTGCGTGTGTGGTCTTGCGTGTGTGGTCTTGCGTGTGTGGTCTTGCGTGTGTGGTCTTGCGCTTTCAGGCTGAAGGGGTGTTGCATGTATTGGCACAGAAGCCTTTACATGAGAACCAGTGGCGTATGCTATAAGGCTGTTCAGCTGTAGCCTTAGGTTTTTTTTCTCTCCATCCAGCAATGGTAGGTGTGGTGGAAGAGCGATAAACTTAAGCTACATACTCCTCACAATGTAGGAAGATGGATCGGGAGGGCGCTCGTCAGGGAGTCTGGCTGGGGTTAGTGCAACAACTGGCTCAAATGAAACTTCAAGTGATCACGGTTTGCATAGCAGTAGTCAGATCGTATCTGTTGTGGCAGTTATCGCTGTGAAACCTTGTGTGATCATGTCTGAGCAGTTTTTGCAATTTTGCAATGTGGGGTACAATGCTCAAATCACCTATTGTCGGAAAAATCATGAGGTGGGTACAGGCCTTTCAAGTTTCCAAGTAACTTGGAAGTTGCAATTTGAGTAATTTTCTGAACAGGCCTTGTGTGCCACCCCTCTTTCCCTGTCTGCTCCATTGGATAGTGCCAGCTCAACAGACACTCCATTGCAGGTGACAGAATTGTCCATTTTTTTTTTCAGTGCAAATGTGCCATATACATCAGACATCTAGGTGTTAGGTTACAACTACCCACTGAACACAAGGGACAATCACTTAAAAACACAATTATATTTCAATGGCTTATTGGTATTGATGTAGCACAAACCATCTTTAATGATATATAGATATATAGTACCAAACAAATATTAGGACATGTATTACTGGATGTCATGTGCTTCTCATGTACAAGTTGCAAGCTTACAATCAAGAGGGTAGTGGGTGGAACTAGGGAAGGAGACATAGGGTTAAGTGGATATGGCGGCAGCAAACTTCCAGTGCTACTTATAGCCAGGGTCGGGACGACAGAGGCCCGAGAGGCTCCAGCCTCTGAAAGCACCCCATCCTGACCTGATGCTCAAAGACATTTCAATCCTCAGGACAGTGGAAATTTTTCCTGGACTGCTTGAGACACAGCTAAGGGAGGGGAGATAAAAAGCTTTGCACAGTTCTGAAAGACTGCACCTAAAAAGGAGTCGTACATAGTTTAGTAAGATTGGTAGACTTTTTTTTTTTTTTTTTTTTTTTAACTCTTCTTCACTGACTTCTGTCAGTCATCCAGCTGCTCCCCCAGGAAGCCACCCAGTCACGCATGGCTGGCTGATGGAGAATGGAATTCTAATTGGGAAGGCAAAAGGTATGTGTGGTGTGCAGCCCTGTGCCCCTTCCTCCATCCTGAACCTGTGCTCTGGAAGTCAGGGAAACTGGCTGTAAAGCCTTCTGTACCTCTCCCTACCCCCTTCACTCCTAGTACTGAAAAGGACCGGAACTTACAGAAATGACACTGCAGTGTCCTAATGCTGCCATAATAGAGTAAAGGTAGCCATACATCTAGTAATGATGAGCAGATTTCACCAAGAGACAAATCTCTCTAATCCAATCTGATTAGAGAGATCTGTCAGGTGCCCATACACCTCAGAACGAATCTCCATTGATTTTAGCATGACATCTTTTGGTATTCAGACGATTCCCCTGCTTCTGCTGCATCCGCTTCCACCCCTAGTGTATAAATGTGCCCCAGTGTGTGTTTATACATAACCTGTCCTGTGTTGCCCACCGTGCTGTGCCCATACGTCTTCTGCTCCTCCATTTGCGCTTCACACGCCGCTGGCATTTAGCACACGTGACATCACACATGCATCACACATGCATCACACTATGCTGGTGGCATGGGATCCACAAATGGAACAGGAAGAAGCTGAAGACCGATGGGCGGCACCGTGTGGTAAATGACAGGACAGGTAATGTGTAAATGCACACATGGGGGCACATTTATACTGTACATATGGGGAACAGCACCAGGGGTTTTGTCACATCCATCACTCGCACCACTGTACAAAGTACATAGTTGTGTCACTGACTGTCTTTTGAGCTCACTTTTTAATCTCTGCCATAGTCATAATCTAATCTCCTACCATATTATTAGTAAAGTGCTGCAGAAGATGTCAGTGATTTATAGAGTACATAGCCATGTCACTGACTTGTCCTCAGAGGAGCTCACAATCTAATCCTACCATACTCGTAGTCTAATGTCCTACCATATATTTATATAGCACTGACATCTTCTGCCTGCAGCACTTTACAGGGTACATAGTTGTGTCACTGACTGTCCTCAGAGCTCAGTCTAATCCCTGCCATAGTCATAGACTAATAATTTCACTATAGGAGTTTTTTTTGGGAATGGGGGGGAACGGGGGGGGGGGGGGGGGGGGGGAGAGGATGACTTGTATGTTTTGAAGATGTAGGAGAATATGAAGTTCTTGAGTATATCACAATGGTACATGCTAGGCTGGCTTCAGCATGTAGTGTTGGTGGTATAGTGGTGAGCATAGCTGCCTTCTAAGCAGTTGACCTGGGTTTGATTCCCACCAATGTATGTAAGCTGGCTTTTGACATCCTATAAATCCCTGGGAGACGAGAGGAGGGATTACACTCCCTGATTGATGTATACACATGCAAGATGCTATAAAGCAGTTTAGGCCTGCAATTTAGCATCCAATGCGATTTCTGCCCTTAAAACATTGCTTTGCGTCAAATCCAGATTTTTTTTTTTCCGGGACTTTTGATGTCTATCCCACTCAACCATGTCTCCTCCCTCCAGGTATTAGACCCTTTAACATCTTTTTCCACTTTTCTGGCCAGCATAATTTTTCTAATTTTCCAAACCTCCCCATCATAGTCTGTTGCGGTTTGCAAAAGTTCACATGAACCGAACTTTTGCGGTAGGTGTGTGAACCTAAAATCAGAGGTTTGGGCTATCTCTACTATTAATACATCCCACAAGGTAAAGTAAGCTATCTTCCCAATGTTGCCAGGAACTGTGCACTAATCAAATACTACTCTAAAATATCACCAGAGGAAGATTGACCCACACC
This sequence comes from Hyperolius riggenbachi, assembly GCF_040937935.1. Taxonomy (NCBI): domain Eukaryota; kingdom Metazoa; phylum Chordata; class Amphibia; order Anura; family Hyperoliidae; genus Hyperolius; species Hyperolius riggenbachi. The sequence goes on along the minus strand of NC_090652.1, from coordinate 160,776,819 downwards.
TTAACATCTATACATCTATACATATGATACTTTTACTCTAACCCATGCATTTAACCACTTGCTGACCGCCCACAGCCGATGGGCGGTGGCAAGGGCTGAGCCCAAATGACTGCAATACGCCCATCGGCGGCGGGCGTGGTTATGCGGTGATCACGTCATTTGTGATGCGATCCGGTGACAGGCTCCGCCCCCTCACACTGTAACCCGGAAGCGCCGGCGGGTTACTAGCGTGCAGATCGCCGCTGACAAGTGTATAATAGGCTTTGTAATGTATACAAAGCCTAATATACAGGCTGCCTCCTGCCCTGGTAGTCCCAGTGTCTGAGGGACCACCAGGGCAGGCTGCAGCCACCCTAGTCTGCACCCAAGCACACTGATCTACACCCCCCTTTCCTCTGATTGCCCACCCCCCAGACCTCTGTTTGATGGGTGATTAGGGGGTGATTGGGTGCAATCACTCCCTGTCACTGTCAATGCTATTTTTTTATTCCCTAAACTGCCCCCTGGGGACTCCTGATCACTCCCCCAACCCCTCAGATTCTCCCCAGACACCCCCCCCATGTACTGTATGCCTCTATCCCCCTGTAATAACCCACTGATCACCTGTCAATCGCCCCTTGTCACTGACACCCATCAATCAGCCCCTAACTTGCCCCTTGCGGGCAATCTGATCACCCACCCACACAATCAGATTGCCTGCAGACCCGCCGTCAGATCACCTCCTTGGGCTCTTTGACATTAGGGCAGACTTTGTGCGTTAACGCAAACTGCAGCCGTTTGCGTTAACCAAGGTAAGATTAAAGTCCATAGACTTTCATTTTACCTTTCACACTCGACGCTGCGTTTTGATGCGTTGCGGTTCCGACGCACCCGGGCGCAGTTTTTCCTCCAACGCACCCGCGAGCCGGTGTTTTCTGTCGGGTTTAATTACCAGCTACCGCCGCTGATTGCGTCGCATCGCATATACCCGACGACACGCCGCAGGCAGCCAACGCGTGCAGGAGAACGGCTCCTGTTCGCGTTGTCTGATGTGAAAGAGCCCTTAGTGCATTGTTTACATCTGTTCTCTCCTCTAAACACCCACTAATTACCCATCAATCACCCCCTGTCACCACCTGTCACTGTTACCCATCAGATCAGACCCTAATCTGCGCCTTGAGGGCACCCAATCACACGCTCAGATTGCACTAAGACCCCCCCCTTATCCATTCGCCAGTGCATTATTTACATCTGACAGGTGATCCGTGGGTTATTACAGGGAAGAACAGATGTAAATAATGTACTGGCGAATGGATAAGGGGGGGGTCTTAGTGCAATCTGAGCGTGTGATTGGGTGCCCTCAAGGCGCAGATTAGGGTCTGATCTGATGGGTGACAGGTGGTGACGGGGTGATTGATGGGTGGTAGTGACAGGGGGTGATTGACAGGTGATCCGTGGGTTATTACAGGGAAGAACAATCACCCCCTGTCACTGCCACCCATCAATCAGCCCCTAACCTGCCCCTTGCGGGCAATCTGATCACCCACACCATCAGATCGCCTGCAGACCCGCCATCCGATCACCTCCCAAGTGCATTGTTTACATCTGTTCTCTACCCTAAACACCCACTAACTACCCATCAATCACCCCCTGTCACTGCTACCCATCAGATTAGACCTCTATCTGCCCCTAGGGCACCCAATCACCCACCCACACCCTCAGACCTCAGCCCTGATCACCTCGCCAGTGCATTACTTGCATCTATTCCCCACCTAATCACACCTTGAGACGCCCATCAATCGCCTCTTGTCACCCCCTAGCACACCTACCCATCAGATCAGGCCCTAATTTGCCCCGTGTGTGCTCCTGATCACTCGGCCAAACCCTCAGATCCCCCTCAGACCCCCTTCCATCACCTCCCCAGTGCATTGATTGCATCTATTTTCCCCTCTAACCACCCCCTGAGACACCCATCAATCACCTGTCACCCCCCCCCCCCCCCCAGCACTCCTATCCATCAGATCAGGCCCAATACAACCTGTCATCTAAAAGGCCACCCTGCTTATGACCGGTTCCACAAAATTCACCCCCTCATAGACCACCTGTCAAAATTTGCAGATGCTTATACCCCTGAACAGTCATTTTGAGACATTTGGTTTCCAGACTACTCACGGTTTTGGGCCCGTAAAATGCCAGGGCAGTATAGGAACCCCACAAGTGACCCCATTTTAGAAAAGACACCCCAAGGTATTCTGTTAGGTGTATGATGAGTTCATAGATTTTTTTTTCATACCTTGGGGTGTCTTCTTTCTAAAAAGGGGTTACTTGTGGGGTTCTTATACTGCCCTGGCATTTTAGGGGTCCTAAACAGTGAGGAGTAGTCTAAAAAAACAAATGCCTCAAAATGACCTGTGATTAGGACGTTGGGCCCCTTAGCGCACCTAGGCTGCAAAAAACGTGTCACACGTGGTATTGCCGTACTCAGAAGTAGTATATGTTTTGGGGTGTACCATGCTGGGTGGGAGAAATCTCTCTGTAAATGGACAATTGTGTGTTTAAAAAAAAATCAAACAATTGTCATTTACAGAGATTTCTCCCACCCAGCATGGGTATGTGTAAAAATACACCCCAAAACACATTATACTACTTCTCCTGAGTATGGCAATACCACATGTGTGGCACTTTTTTGCAGCCTAACTGTGCTAAGGGGTCCAATGAGCACCTTTAGGCTTTACAGGGGTGCTTACAATTGGGCACGCCCCCAAAATGCCAGGACAGTAAACACCCCCACAAATTACTCCTCTCTGAATACCTTGAAGTGTCTACTTTCCAAAATGGGGTCTAGTGAGTCTGTAGCAGATTTCATTTTTTTTTTTTTTGGGTCAGTGTCATTTTCCACTAACTTGTGACAAAAAATAAAATCTTCTATGAACTCACCGTGCCTCAGTGAATACTTTGGGATGTCTTCTTTCCAAAATGGGGTCATTTGGGGGGTATTTATACTATCCTGGAATTTTAGCACATCATGAAACATGACAGGGGGTCAAAAGTCAGAGAGGCTTCAAAAATGGGAAAATTCACTTTTGGCACCATAGTTTGTAAACACTATAACTTTTACCCAAACCAATAAATATATACTGAATGGTGTTTTGTTTTTTTATCAAAGACGTGTAGCAGAATAAATTTGGACAACAATGTATACAGAAATTTTACTTTATTTGAAAAATGTCAGCACAGAGTAAAAAAAAAAATCATTTATTTGACAATTTGTCTTTTTTTGATGAATATAATAAACTAAAACTCGCAGCAGCAATCAAATGGCACAAAAAGAAAGCTGTATTAGTGACAAGAAAGGGGGTAAAATTCATTTAGGTGGTAGGTTGTATGACTTCGCAATAAACCGTGAAAGCTGCAGTGGTCTGAATGGAGAAAAAGGCTCTGGTCCTTAAAGAGAATCTGTAACGTCAAAACGTCCCGTGGGGGGTACTCACCTCTGGTGGGGGAAGCCTCAGGATCCTAATGAGGCTTCCCACGCCATCTTCCGTCCCTCAGGGGTCTCGCTGCAGCCCTCCGTACAGCTGTGACGTCAATATTTACCTTCCCGGCTCCTGCGCAGGCGCTCTGTCGGCTCCGAAGTAGGCGGAAATACCCGATCGCCGTCGGGTCTGCTCTACTGTGCAGGGGCATGTCTCCGGTGCTTGCGCAGTAGAGCGGACCCGACTGAGATCGGGTATTTCCGTCTACTTCAGAGCCGAAAGCAGCCACAGCGCCCCCGCTGGAGCCAGCAAAGGTAAATATTGAATTGACAGGCGGGTCTGTTGCCGGCTGTTAGGAGGGCTGCAGCGAGACCCCCGTGGGATAGAGGATGGCGTGGGAAGCCTCATTAGGATCCTGAGGCTTCCCCCACCCGAGGTGAGTACCCCCCAGGGGATGGTTTAGATGTTAGTGTCTCTTTAAGGGGTGAAAAGACTGTGGTCCTCAAGTGGTTAAGAATATACACAACAAAACTAATACCTGTAAATCCATGAAATTACACAATTTGCTGCTGTAACAGCATATTTAACCTTCCAGTTTGAAGTGCAAGTTCACCTAACAGTCTGATCATTTGTGTCTGACATTTTGAATCAGGACGATACTATTTATTGGCTAACTTAACAATTTCCTGTTTTGATGGGCTCCTGGCTGCCAGGGCGTAGATCTCTATCACCGGCGCCGCCGCTCCCCGCCACGATCGTGCGCACCGAACCGGCTGCACTTAGCTGTCTTATGACAGCTAAGGCTTCCGGGTATCGGCAGGAGCCATCACTGATTGGCTCCCTGCCGTGTGATCGCTGTGAGCCAATCACAGCGATCATCCTCCGAAAGGCAACATAGTTGCCGTTCCGCCTCCCTGTCACTGTGGATCTTGTGTGACAGGGAGAGACGCACAGCCTGCAGCCCGTGACAGGCTGTGCGATTTTTTTTTTTTTTTTTTTTTTTTTTTTTGTGTAAACAAATTTTTTTCCCAGATCTCCATCTCCCCCCCCCCCCATGTATCCCTTGATCCCCTCCCAACCACATATATATATATATATATATATATATATATATATATATATATATATATATATATATATATATATATATATATATATATATATATATATATATATATATATATATATATATATATATATATATATATATATATATGATCTTCTCAAAAAATTAGCATATTGTGATAAAGTTCATTATTTTCTGTAATGTACTGATAAACATTAGACGTTCATATATTTTAGATTCAAATACACACAACTGAAGTAGTTCAAGCCTTTTATTGTTTTAATATTGATGATTTTGGCATACAGCTCATGAAAACCCAAATTTCCTATCTCAAAAAATTAGCATATTTCATCGGACCAATAAAAGAAAAGTGTTTTTAAAACAAAAAAAAGTCAACCTTCAAATAATTATGCTCAGTTATGCACTCAATACTTGGTCGGGAATCCTTTTGCAGAAATGACTGCTTCAATGCGGCGTGGCATGGAGGCAATCAGCCTGTGGCACTGCTTAGGTGTTATGGAGGCCCAGGATGCTTCGATAGCGGCCTTAAGCTCATCCAGAGTGTTGGGTCTTGCGTCTCTCAACTTTCTCTTCACAATATCCCACAGATTCTCTATGAGGTTCAGGTCAGGAGAGTTGGCAGGCCAATTGAGCACAGTAATACCATGGTCAGTAAACCATTTACCAGTGGTTTTGGCACTGTGAGCAGGTGCCAGGGCGTGCTGAAAAATGAAATCTTCATCTCCATAAAGCTTTTAAGCAGATGGATGCATGAACCCACTTTTGAACCAGAAACGGCGGCAGAAGCGCCTGACCTGGGCTACAGAGAAGCAGCACTGGACTGTTGCTCAGTGGTCCAAAGTACTTTTTCCAGATGAAAGCAACTTTTACATGTCATTCGGAAATCAAGGTGCCAGAGTCTGGAGGAAGACTGGGGAGAGGGAAAGGCCAAAATGCCTGAAGTCCAGTGTCAAGTACCCACAGTCAGTGATGGTCTGGGGTGCCATGTCAGCTGCTGGTGTTGGTCCACTGTGTTTTATCAAGGGCAGGGTCAATGCAGCTAGTTATCAGGAGATTTTGGAGCACTTCCTGCTTCCATCTGCTGCCATCTGCAGGTTGCAGCCCTCCTAGTAAGCACCCAAGCACACTGATCCTGCCCCCTGATCGCCCACTGCACCCATCAGACCCCCTGCCCACCCCTCAGACACCTGTTTGCACCCAATCACCCCCCTAATCACCCATTAATCACTCCCTGTCACTATCTCAACGCTATTTTTTTACATTAGGTCCTAAACTGCCCCCTGGGGGCTCCTGAACACCCCCCCCCCCACCCTCAGATCCTCCCTAGACCCTTCCCCCTGTGTACTGTATACATCTATTCTTCCCTATAATCACCCACTGATCACCTGTCAATAACCCATCAATCCCCCCCCTGTCACTGCCACCCATCAGATCAGACCCTAACCTGCCTTTTGTGGGCACCTGATCACCCACCCACACCCTCATATTGCATGCAGACCCACCCTCAGATCACCTCCGAAAGTGCATTGTTTACATCTGTTCTCCCCTCTAATCATCCACTGATCACCCATCAATCACCCATCAATCCCCCCGTCACCACCTGTCACTGCTACCCATCAGATCAGGCCCTAATATGCCCCCTGCGGGCTTCTGATCACCCGGCCAAACCCTCACCCGCCCCACCGCAGTGACAGAATTTTTTTTTCTGATCACTGCTGGTACGACTTAATTGCCATGTCCAGGTCAAGATTTGAGAACATTCCTGCACTTCAGTGCCAATACAACCTGTCATCTAAGAAGCCACCCTGCTTATGACCGGTTCCACAAAATTCGGCCCCTCAGACCACCTGTCATCAAAATTTGCAGATGCTTATACCCCTGAACAGTCATTTTGAGGCATTTGGTTTCTAGACTACTCCTCACGGTTTAGGGCCCTAAAATGCCAGGGCATTATAGGAACCCCACAAGTGACCCCATTTTAGAAAGACACCCCAAGGTATTCAATTAGGTGTATGGGGAATTCCTAGAAGATTTTATTTTTTGTCACAAGTTGGTGGAAAATAACACTTTGTGAAAAAAAAACAATAAAAATCAATTTCCGCTAACTTGTGAAAAAAAATGAAATCTTCTATGAACTCCCCATACTACTAACGGAATACCTTGGGGTGTCTTCTTTCTAAAATGGGGTCACTTGTAGGGTTCCTATACTGTCCTGGCATTTTAGGGGCCCTAAACCGTGAGGAGTAGTCTAGAAAATAAATGCCTCAAAATGACCTGTGAAATCCTAAAGGTACTCATAGGACTTTGGGCCCCTTAGCGCAGTTAGGGTGCAAAAAAGTGTCACATGTGGTGTCGCCGTACTCAGGAGAAGTAGTATAATGTGTTTTGGGGTGTATTTTTACACATACCCATGCTGGGTGGGAGAAATTTCTCTGTAAATGGACAATTGTGTGTAAAAAAAAATCAAAAGAAATCTCATTTACAGAGATTTCTCCAACCCATCATGGGTATGTGTAAAAATACACCCCAAAACACATTATACTATTTCTCCTGAGTAAGGCGATACCACATGTGACATTTCTTTTGCAGCCTAGGTGCGCTAAGGGGCCCAAAGTCCTATGAGCACCTTTAGGCTTTACAGGGGTGCTTACAATTTAGCACCCCCCAAAATGCCAGGACAGTAAACACACCCCACAAATGACCCCATTTTGGAAACTAGACACTTCAAGGTATTTAGAGAGGGGCATGGTGAGTCCGTGGCAGATTTCATTTTTTTTTTGTCACCAGTTAGCAGAAATGGAAACTTTTTTTTATTTATTTTTTTGTCACAAAGTGTCATTTTCCGCTAACTTGTGACAAAAGATACAATCTTCTATGAACTCACCATGCCTCTTAGTGAATACTTTGGGGTGTCTTCTTTCCAAAATGGGGTCATTTGGGGGGTATTTATACTATCCTGGAATTCTAGCACCTCATGAAACCTGACAGGTGCTCAGAAATGAGAGGGATGCTTATAAATGGGAAAATTCAATTTTTGCACCATAGTTTGTAAACGCTATAACTTTTACCCAAACCAATAAATATACACTGAATGGGGTTTTTTTTTATCAAAAACATGTTTGTCCACATTTTTCGTGCTGCATGTATACAGAAATTTTACTTTATTTGAAAAATGTCAGCACAGAAAGTTAAAAAAAATAATTTTTTTGCCAAAATTCATGTCTTTTTTGATGAATATAATAAGTAAAAATCACAGCAGCAATCAAATAGCACCAAAAGAAAGCTGTATTAGTGACAAGAAAAGGAGGTAAAATTCATTTAGATGGTAGCTTGTATGACTGAGCAATAAACCATTAAAACTGCAGTGGTCTGAATGGAAAAAAGGCTCTGGTCCTTAAAGAGACACTGAAGCGAAAAAAAAATGATGATATTATGATTTGTATGTGTAGTACAGCTAAGAAATAAAACATTAAGATCAGATACATCAGTCTAATTGTTTCCAGTACAGGAAGAGTTGAGAAACTCCAGTTGTTATCTCTATGCAAACAAGCCATTAAGCTCTCCGACTGAGTCGTGGAGAGGGCTGTTATCTGACCTTTATTATCTCAACTGTAAGTGAACTGTTTACTTTTCCTCTGCTAGAGGAGAGGTCATTACTTCACAGACTGCTCTGATAGACTCATTTTGAATGCTGAGTGTTGTGTAATCTGCACATATTATAGAATGATGCAATGTTAGAAAAAACACTATATACCTGAAAATAAAAATATGAGAATATTTTCTTTGCTGCTAATCTTTTAGTAATTATTCATAGTACACAACCAATTCACTATATCATATTTTTTTTTTTCGCTTCAGTGTCTCTTTAAGGGGTGAAAAGACTGTGGTCCTTAAGTGGTTAAAAGAAAAGGGGTACTAAGTGTTTGACTAATCAGCCTTCTTCACTCTGTATGCAGCCTCATACCCTGTATGCTGCAAGCTTACTCTTTTTCTTTTAAAGAGGAACTCCAGTGAAAATAATGTAATAAAAAAAGTGCTTCATTTTTACCATAATTATGTATAAATGATTTAGTCAGTGTTTGCTCATTGTAAAATCTTTCCTCTCCCAGATTCACATTCTGACATGTATTACATGGTGACATTGTTACTGTGGGCAGGTTATGGAGCTGCTCCTAGCTGTTCTGGCTGTTAGACAGCTCTAAACAGCCATTTCCTGTCTGTGAACATTGTTACATTGTGGCAGTTTGCCAGGAGTACCGCGGTATTCAGAGCCTCTAGTGGGAGTGGTTTCAGCACAAAATCAGTCACACAGCGCCCCCTGATGGTCTGTTTGTGAAAATCATTCTATTTCTCATGTAAAAGGGGGTATCAGCTACTGATTGGGATAAAGTTCAATTCTTGGTTGGAGTTTCTCTTTAAGTTAGCCAATAAATAGTATCATTCGGATTTAAAAATTCTTGCTTTTACAGATGGCTAACATGGTACAATACTCTACTGCTGCTAAATTTGTGTCTGAAGCATATTCTTCATGCTCAGTTTTTCAAGTGCACAGAGTGCTTCTGTATCTGGTGTTTTCATATTCCTGTCTGATCCCTGTGGCCCTGTCCACCCCCATCCCCTTTTATTTACCTGAGCTTCCCTATCTTCTGTTGGATCCCCCCCCCCCACACATATGTATACAGATGTTGTATACTTGTATGTATCTCGTGCTTGTCTCCTCTTTATCGATTATTACCCTCTGTGAGTGTGATATATTGCTTGGTCTTCCATCCCCTTCCTTGTACCCGGTTCATCCCTTGTTCTTTGACCCCATTTCAGACCCACAAATGGTGCACCTCCCCTACCTATTTTATCCAATCCTCCTGTGACAAATTCCTCTTTAATATAATAAATACTCCTTCACCTGCAGGTAGTGCCCTCTATTTTATTGTCCCTTTTTACAGCGCTTTTCATTATTACGGTGTACTATGTTATATAGCCCTATCATACTCCTCTGTATTGCCCTCTATAATATACCCCATTATATTATCAATCAGGCCACCTGTAGTAGACTACAGCTCTTTTTTTCATCACAGAGATCAAAACAGGGTTTTATCAGAACAATGAGATTGATAAATCAGGCCATTTAGGATTTTCTGTATTTATTACAATAGGTTCTAAATGCTTGTACATGGATATACTGTAACTGCTAATGCACAATTGTCACTGTCACATTCTGAACATATTTGCTTAATCCCATAAGGTGGACATACACTAGCAGATGGCCACCCAATTTGACCAACAAATGGATCTCTCTCTCAAAATCTGCCACACACTAAGATTTTTAATACTGTATATTTTCCCCATCTTAGATATTGTCCAGTAGAAACCCTGCAGAGTATTGACAGTGGAGTGCACTTACCTGTCCACTAGTGTACTCCCTCCTGTGTCCCGTCTCCCTCCATCTTGTGAATCTACCGCTGCTACTTCCGTGCACCCAATCTGGCCCCTTTGAAAAAGATCTTTCCATCTGGAGGAATTGATACAGGTGGTCCTCTACTCGCAAACAGGTTCCTTTCCAGGAATGTGTTTGTAAGTTAAATGTGTTTGTAAGTTAAATGTGTTTGTAAGTTGACTCCTGTGTTAAACATGGTGAAATGTGTATAAATGGTTTACCTTCAAACAACTCTGGATTCAAAAATATAGTATAAACAGTTTTTTTGGTTGTTTTGAATGTGCTGTTGAAGCATTTTAAGCGAACAGGTTATACCATACTGTTTCATTTGCCAACAAAAATATGTAAAAAAAAATGGTTTTGTATAATTTGTACATGAAGACAACTTTGTTTGTATCTCTCAAGTGTTGTAACTAGAATTGTTTAAAAGTAGGGGACAATTTAATTAAAATATCAATAAAACGTATGATTGGGCTGCCATGTTGGGGCAATCGATAAGTGTATGGGCATGGGCTCCTTTAGGATCTCCATTGTTTTGAAGAAACCTATTTAATCAGATCCATTGTGTATTTACTTGTGTCGTCTTCTACGTCATTAAAGTTAACTCCACAATAGGTTTGGCAGTAAAGATAACTCACAGAATTTTACAGTGTAAAGGTAGATATACATCAGGTGACTTGGTGGCCACCGGACCATTCGATTATTATAATCAAATTGGATGAAAATTAGTGCCACCAAGTGGATGCCCGATCAACTAGGCGACCAATTTCGGGACGAAATTGGTCACATAAGTCGATCACACATGCTGCAAGATGTTGGGCCGACTTGCTTGATCGGGTGCGTGGAACGTGGAATTTTTAAACGATTGACGAACGCAATGAAACCCCATAATGTTAATGTCCCCCTGGTGCCCAGTGCAAGTTATACATTACCTGTCTGCGGCCTTGGCTTGTCCTTTGCTGGCTCCGGGTGCGCTCCACGTGGTTGCCTAGTAAGGGCATGCATATGACGTCAGCCGTCACTAGACATTACTAGGCAACCACGTGGCGCATGTATATGAACAGAGTGCATACAAGTGGTGACAAGTGGAAGCCGTGGACAGGTAATGTATAACTTGCACTCAGGGCACCGAGGAGACATTTAGCATTAGGAGGATAGCGTCAGGGTGGCGAGGCGGTCGGATGCAGCGTCACAAGGCTGATTCCGGATTGATTTCAGAATGAAATTGATCGAGAATCGGCTTGCTGTGTATGGGCAGCCAACAGATCTATCTCTAATTAAATTCGATTTGAGAGAGAATTGTCTCTTGGTCGAATCTGCTCATCATCGCTAGATGTATGGTTACGTTTAAGGTAGGATTTGCTTTTGGCATTAGGGCCTGTTTCCACTACACGCAGATTCTGGATGTAGAAAAACTGATTCCAATAAATGCCTCGCGTTTAGTGGAAACTGGCCCATAGGGCATTTATTGGAGTCAGTTTTTCTGCATCCAGAATCAGCGTGTAGTGGAAACGGGCCCTTAATGTTATGAGAGGTCAGCTAGGGTGCTGCTGGGCTTGAAGATGCCTTAATGTCTACAGGATATGCCTTGATGATGCTTTGTCACTCTCCCTCCCAGTGCAGAGGAAATCAGGGAAGCATGGTAAACTGGACATATTTAATCTCTGTTTTTGGGTTGTATGTGGGGGCTCAGGTGTCACATCCTTGAACTTGTCAACTGACATCAGTTGATGGGCACCCTAAAGTTTAAATTCATTTTCATGGCAAAGGAGGAGTTTGCAATTAATTTGCTCACTCTTCGTAATGTTGTGATGAATATGCAAATTACCATAATAAAAACTGAAGCAGCAAACTTTGTGAACAACAGTTTTTGTGTCATCCTCAAAACTTTTGGCCATGACTGTAGCTACACTTGTAATACAGGGCATATGGCAGCATATACTGTATGTACATCACCAAACATACAGGGAATGAGCAATACTTCTCTGGGAACATCAACAGGAGCCAGAAAGGTTGAGAGAGGACATAATGAAACTACAGACATTCCCTGGGGTATCTTGCTTGTTGCATCAAAATGGTCAAAAATAGTAGTTTCAACTATCAGGAAAATCAATCACCATTGAAACTGCCGGTGATGTTAATTTGACTTTTTGACACAATAAAAATACAAAGTAATGTAATATGTAATCTGATAATACATTTGTGAAATCCTATAAAATTTCAGAGAATTATCACTTAACTAGTCTGGTCTTAAGTGGAATTACATGGAAACTGCTTCCCATGTCAGTTCACGGAGGGTGTCTCCGTGAACAGCCTGTGAGCCACCGCAGGCTAAATGTAAACACGCGGGGAAGAAATCCCCGCTGTTTACATCATACGGCGCTGCTGCGCAGTAGTGTCGTAAAGGAGATCGGCGATCCCCGGCCTCTGATTAGCCGGGGATCGCCGCAGTCTGATAGGCTGAAGCCTATTAGAGGTGGCGCAGGACGAATCTCCATCCTGCGCCGCCCATAGCCTGCGGGAGAGGGAGGGAAGGACAGGGAGGCTGGGAATCGCTGTGGAGGGGGGCTTTGAAGAGCCCCCCCCCCCCCGCAAGGCACAAGTAGCCGGCGGCGATCAGACTCCCCCAGCAGGACATCCCCCCCCTAGTGGGGAAAAAAGGGGGGGAAATCTGATCGCCCTGGCTGATTCCTGATCTGTGCTGTGGGCTGGAGAGCCCACGCAGCACAGATCAGCCAGATATCCCCTGGTCCTTAAGTGGTTAACTGCCTCAGTGTTGTGTCTTTGCCTACATGTACCCCTAATGACAGACATAGATGGTCTCCTGAACATACCAAAGTTCCACCACTGTTTTTGGCACATCACTAATGTCCCCATTATTTTCTAATGCAGAATAAAAGTGGATAGAATTGAGTTGATTTACGGCAATTCTTTCTGCAATTATGGAATCTTTTCAAGCATTTAGCAGACCTATTAAAGGTTTATGTACACATTAACCCCTTAGCAATTTCCTTTTACTTTGTCCTCTAAACTGCAAAGTGAAAACAAGAAAACATTGCAGAAACATTGCATTATGTGATCTTTCTCCAACCTCTTCCCAGCTTATCTACAAACTGCCTTTATATTTTGATATTCTAGATTCCTTTTCTACTGATTTTATAACTGTAAAAGCATTGTTATCCTCTTCTTGGTAAGTCACCGTATTTCTTTGAATTTCATATACAGTCTGGTGCCTCTTTGATGTTTTTTTAATATGCAGCACAGGAAATGAGAACAATATATTAGAAAAGAGAAGGGCATGCTGGGATGGGGGAGGTGTGTGACCAGGGGGTTATTCCTTGAAAAATACCATCCTGCAGCTAATTGCTGGGAATGGAGCTGCAGTTCCTTCCTGCCACCTGTAATGACTCCATCAGAGCCATTAGTTCATGTCGCTTGGTAATTACATACAAATAAACTTCCTACCTGTTTTTTTCTCGGTTGTGCATGCTCTGCATACAAATGATAATTATCCGTATAATTGCCTCCTTTCTGATGTTTCACTCGCAAACATTTATAATAATCAACCAGGTACTTAATTGCAGAGATATTTATGGAACACCCTTTTTATGCTGGTCGTTGACGGTAGTAATGTTTATGACTTTTACCCAGAAGATACATTAACATTTATTAGCCACACATGTCAAGTCATTAGTGTTAGAGTTTATATTCAGAGATACCCAAATACTGCCGAACAAGCAGACAGGATAAGATGGAGCTCACTTACTTGTACTTCATGACATATTTCACCTGACTCCGATGCTTCTTCCTTCCAAAGCCGGAAGGAGGAAGCATCTAAGTTTCATGAAACATGTCGTGAAATGCAAGTAAGTGAGCCCCAACTGACCCTGTCTGCTTGTTTGGTGCTGAAGTGTGGTGTTCGGCAGTATTTGATTTTATTTTCCGAATTTGATATGCCGAATTCGAACACCAACACTAAGTGATAGGTCCCTCGACCTCTCAAACCGCTCTGCTGGCTTGCTTATGTTAAGCTGCCTGCTTGTTCCTGGCTCACTTCCTGTCTTGGTTTAAGAGCCTGTTCCATAAGTATGTGGCTGTGCCATCTCATGGTAATTATTGGGTACCGTATGCCCTTTCTGCATGTTTCCTGACATCACTAACAATTGTGTGTATTGGTACCTGCCTGAAGTTTGACTCCTTGATTCTGACTGTTGACAGCACTTGATTTCTGGTTTCCGTTCTTGTGCATGCTGCCAGCTTCACCTTTGACCTGATCTGTGTCCTGCTTCTACCCTTGGGCTGTTCTTGGCTATGTATGCTAACTTTGGCACTTCTTATAGCTGATTTTTCCATTGCCCTGGGGTACAACAACTGTGTAGGACTTTTTGTTGCTGTCTTGTGTCATGTCATCTGTCACCAGTGGAGTTGTCTTGGAGCAAAATATCCCGAGGGTCTAAAGAAGACCAAATCACCACATAAACTGCAGCTAATTTCTGGGAATGGAGCTGCAGTTCCTTCCTGTCACCTGCAATAACTCCATCAGAGCCATTAGTTCACGTCGCTGGTAATTACATACTGATAAACTGTCTACGTATTTTTTCTCGGTTGTGCATGCTCTGCATATAAATGATAATTATCCATATAATTTCATGCTTTTTAGTTGCAAACATTTATAATCATCTACCAGGTACTTCATTGCAGAGGTATTTATGGAAAACCTTTTTTAATGCTGCTTGTTGGTTATACTGACATTTATGACTTTTACCCAGATACATTAACATTTATCAGCCAACACATATGAATGACTGACAGTGACACTTTCCTCAACCTCTCAAACAGGGCCGGTTTAAGCAACAATGGGGCCCCAGGGCAAAATAAACCTGGGGGGCCCCCCCCCAACATATACCTCGGAACAAAAATCGGCATTAGGGGACCTTTTTTGCAGCTGGTATAGTCAAGTCCCAATCGGGCGGAGCTCCATATTCTGGCTACCCCAGCCTGCATGGGGGACAAGGGGTTAAAAAGTTTCAGGAGGCGGCACCCCACATTTAAAAAAAAAAAAAAAAAATTCCCACACTCTAAACATAAAAAAAAATTGGGAAAATAGGAAAAAATGCCAGGGATCTTCATACAGCCATATTGCGGCTGTATAGTGATCCCTGGCCAAAGCGCTGCGGCTGCGTATAGACCCCCTGGAAACCCCGTCAGGAAATGTATTGCTCTTTCTTTTGATACATGTAAAATTACACTACCGTTAGGTTTGCTACTAAAAGTGTCATTCACCGCATTTAAAAGTATACTTTTTTCCTTTGAAACTTTAAAATCGATTTTCTCAAAAACTGTAAGGTCTTTTTGAAAAATAGGTTTTTTTTCTCTTATTCCTAATGATCTCCTTAACACATCCTGCAAATTTAGGGTTTCTAGCATTTAAAGGGACACTTAAGTCAAACAAAAAATATGAGTTTTACTCACCTGGGGCTTCCAATAGCCCCCTGCAGCTGTCCGGTGCCCTCGCCGTCTCCCTCCGATCCTCCTGGCCCCGCCGGCAGCCACTTCCTGTTTCAGTGACAGGAGCTGACAGGCTGGGGACGCGAGTGATTCTTCGCGTTCCCAGACACATTAGCACCCTCTATGCTGCTATATGGTATATGATATATGCTATAGCAGCATAGATGGCGCTATTGTGGCCAGGAACGCAAAAAATCACTCACGTCCCCAGCCTGTCAGCTCCTGTCACCGAAACAGGAAGTGGCTGCCGGCGGGGCCAGGAGGATCGGAAGGAGATGGCGATGGCACCGGACAGCTGCAGGGGGCTATTGGAAGCCCCAGGTGAGTAAAACTCATTTTTTTTGTTTGACTTAAGTGTCCCTTTAAGGTGGATTTGCTATTAACCATTAAATTCGGCAGGTTTTTAAATGTGTATTTTTTTTCCTTTGAAACTTTAAAATCGATTTTCTCAAAAACTATAAGGCCGATTTGAAATTTTATTTTTCCTCTTGTAGCCACTGGGGGCCCCTACAAGCTCTGGGGCAGCTGCCTCCTTTGCCTCTATGGTAGCGCCGGCCCTGCCTGCAATAACTGGTTCTCATTAAAGGATTTAAAGTACATTCATTTCAAATACACAGCAGGGCCTCGAAAGTCTTCCTCCTGTATTGTTATTTTTGGTCACTACCCCGGGGCCGGCGTGCATGCCTGCCTGCTGCCCTTCTTGGATGTGTAGAGTTGCTCAGGCTCCACACCGGATTCCATCCCTCATTCCCCGGCCTTTACCCAGGGTCACAATGTCAGACTTGCCCGCCTCCATAGGATTCTCATTGTAGCGGTACTGAACAAGTACACAGCAAGTAGAAAATGTAATTTAAAAACAAAACGTAAGCTTTTTAACAGTGCCATGGAAAGTTGAGAAGGAAGTCATACATTACCTGACATCACTGAGTGAGGAAGAGCAATCTCGCCAGGTTGCGCAGTAGTCCAGCACGGCCGTCACAACACACAACAAACAGCTATTTGCGGTGCGTTACACAGTGAGTTTGGTGTGAAGTGTGAAGCAGTACTCTAATTACACTCCCTGATTGATGTATACACATGCAAGATGTTTTAACCTCCCTGGCGGTTTATTTATTTTGCCAGGGAGGCTGAAATGGGGTTTTTTTTAAATAAAAAAAAAAATATTTCATGCAGCCAACTGAAAGTTGGCTGCATGAAAGCCCACTAGAGGGCGCTCCGGAAGCGTACTTTCGATCGCCTCCGGCAATCGAAAGTAACAAGATAGGCCGCAATGAGCGGCCTATCTTGTTTCGCTTTCCTCGTCGCCATGGCGACGAGCGGAGTGACGTCATGGACGTCAGTCGACGTCCTGACGTCAGAGCCGCCCGATCCAGCCCCTAGCGCCGGCCGGAACTGTTTGTTCCGGCTGCGCTGGGCTCGGGCGGCTGGGGGGACCCTCTTTCGCCGCTGCACGCGGCGGATCGCCGCGGAGCGGCGGCGATCGGGCAGCACACGCGGCTGGCAAAGTGCCGGCTGCGTGTGCTGCTTTTTGCAGAATGCAAATCGGCCCAGCAGGGCCTGAGCGGCGACCTCCGGCGGCATACCCCGAGCTCAGCTCGGGATTACCGCCAAGGAGGTTAAAGCACGTTAAGCCTGCAATTTAGCATTCATTGTGATTTCTGCCCTTAAAACGCTGCCCAGATTTTTCCCCGGGACTTTTGGCATGTATTCCACTCCGCCATGCCCCCCTCCAGGTGTTAGACACCTTGAAACATCTTTTCCATCACTTTTGTGGCCAGCATAATTTTTTCTATTTTTCAAAGTTCGCCTCCCCATTGAAGTCTATTGCGGTTCGCGAACTTTTCCGCGAACCGAACCTTCCGCGGAAGTTCGCGAACCCGGTTCGCGAACCTAAAATCAGAGGTTCGGCTCATCTCTAGAGGCCACTAATGGTGCAATTTACCCAACGATTATTTATGAACGATTCTTCGTATGAGCGATCGGAAATAATCATGTGGGACCACTAATGGACAAAAAATCTCCTAACCAATCTAATCAGATTGACAGGATCGATCCAGAAATCAGATCCATTGCATTAATCTGATCGGATTGGTTAGATTGGTGCAGATGGGTGTAAATTTGTCTAACATGCAAATCCCCGCTGACCCAGGAAATACCTGCCAATTCACTGTCAGCTGTGTTACTAAATTACAAATTTGTCAGATAATTGACCAGGAGCTAGTGGATTTCATCATCCACTTCTAGGATCATTGTACATTTGTATATTAGGAGTATTTTTGTTTTCTGTTAATCTGGACTAGTAAGAATTGTCCTAGTGCTTCAGCTCAGCTACTGCCCATTGTGCTGAAGTAGTATCACAATAAGTCCTCTGCTTTTATACAAGTCAAAGAGCTGCAATTTAACCTCCAAATTCTAATTTCCTTTAACAGTAAGCTTTATAATGCAATTTGTAACATATAATATATGTTATAAATATAAACCAAGCAAGTTGCGTCACAGAATCTGTGGTTCCCTGCATATTGTGGCCACATCACAGGCCAGGCATTTAATGGAATCATATCACACCCAGTGCTTTACTTTACCTGTCAGAGCACTGTTGATCCTTGCAGTGTAAAAAAAAGTTGAGCTTCCTTGAGGCACAGAATCGTCACCAAAGCATCCCACATGGCTTGATGGACTTTGCTGCTAGTGACCAGTTTTGCCTTCACCAGTGATGGATAGAGCAGGAGGGTGATCCCTGCAGTGTTGAAGATGACTACTGACTAGGCCCGTAGGGAACAAGATGATGGACAGTGTTCTAGACTTGCAGGGACTAGGATGATACTCCATGGGATGGATTGGCAAGTACCAGGAAGACAGACTATGAACAGAATAGGCAGGGACCAAGATGAAAAACTGCTGACTGAATAGGTAGGGACCAAGATAGCCACAACATAGATAGGGCAGGGACCATTATGACAGATGACAGACTGCTAAAAGATGACAGACTGTGGACTTGACTGATGGAGCTGACTGACATACTGACAGGACTCCATACAGGACTGGCAGGGCAGACAGACAGGATAGACTATGTATAGGACTGGCAGAGCCAACTGAAAAATTGACTTAAAGTGGACCCAAATTAAAAATACAAGATTTCAGAAATAAAATCTATTTTCTAACTTATGGTAATAAATAGCAGCCTTTTTCAGCTGCATGATGACAAATATAAAATATTTTACATTTAGTGGAGAAACTCCTCCCTTCCTTTCATATTGCCGGCAAATAATCCGGCAAAATGCTGGAGTAGCAGGTGTCCAGCATAGGAGGAATTGCTAATGGCTGCCACCTGTATAACTCTAGTTATAAAAAGAGAAAGGTGAAAAGCATGCACTGAAATGCTCATACGCTTGAATGAGTGTTTATTTATCTTTGTATGTGTCAGAGTGGTGCAACTAAGTATTTTGAATTAAAAAAAATGTTTGGGTCCGCTTTAATTGTAGACAGGTCTGGCAGGATAACCACAGACATGCAAAACAGATTGACAGCTTGCTGCGACTGTAGTGAGCAAAAAGCACAGAACACTCTTTAGACAATAATATGTTTATAAACCCTGGCTTTTGCACCAGTGCTGTAGCTCTGCACCTTGAAAGGCAAGGAAAGAAATAGTAAGTGCCACATGCACGCTCCCAAGGAGTATGCCCACCAAGGAAGCAGATGGATGGTGTCCATGCTTTTCTGCAGGATGCACAGGAATGCAGCAAGAGGAGGATGCCATGATACCTGAGGCAGAGCCTGTCGCAGGATCCATGTGAATGCAATATTACCAAACAGCACTAAGCTGAAGGATTGCATCCTGAAAACCTTTGACTTAGTAAATGAGAACCAAAGTGTGTTTTCAGGTTAGTGATCTCACTCCTGTGATGCAAGCTAAGTTTGCAGGATACATATGATGACACTTCTGCTCGTGACATAAGATTTACACCTAAAGTGAAGGCAATGGGGCATGGGTATCCAGTATGCCCAATCACAAACAGGTAGGGCAAATCAATGAGATGTTGCTTTTAATTGGTGCATTTCCATGCTGTATAAAATTTGCATCAAGTCGGAATTATTAGCATCTCATTGACCATCCTTAGTAAGAAGCAGTTAGCGGAGGTAGAGGAACACCTGTACACTTTTAAAAGGCACCTAAATGTTCACGAATAACTGTTCGAGGTGACCAAAGTAGAAGATGTATGTAAGAATAGCTCTGCAGATGCTAGGCTGGCAAGCAGCTCAGACTAGATTCCTATTTGCAAGCTACTCCCTAGTCACTACGAAGCAATATCTGCTAAAACATTGCCAATAAACCCTACATCTGCAAGTGTCCTGACACAGAGGTGAGAAGAGTTTCTCCATTCACTGCCAGGATGGTTGCCATGGATACACGATACTCTCTGATGCTCTGCCAAAAGACTGTCCCAGCAGACACAGTTTTCAGCCAAGGAAATTTTGTTCTCATAAGGAAAGATATTGCTTGCTGCAGATGGTTGTCCAGAGCAGCTGATATCACGATGTGTTACTTACCAAATTATATTGCTTATGGGTACTTAGGGAGGGGTCACACTTGTCTTTCAGTTTCTACACTTTTCAGAAAACTGAAAGACAAATGTGACCTCTATCGTACAACAGCTAATGTAATTTATAGAGAAAACTGACACATTGCGCAAGATGTCAGTTTTTTTTCTGCATGCAAAATCTGCATTAAAGTGTGACCTAGCTCATTGATTAACATGAGTTCTCAGTTGAAGTCAGTTTTTCTGTGCAGAAAACGCGTACGAAAGCCGGTAAGTGTGACCCCTGCCTTAACACTTTGTTTTATTTTTAGCACGCCATTTAAGACCCATTTTAATTTTGCAGGAGTTGAATTATTAAATATTATTGCTATTATTAAGGATTTATATAGTGCCAGTAACTTTTGGGGGGCTGCATAATAGAGCCACAAACTGCAGATAATAGACAGTTGAACAGATCTGCTTAAAGGATACCCGAACTCAAATGTGACATAATGAGATAGACATGTGTATGTACAGTGCCTAGCACACAAATAACTATGCTGTGTTCCTTTTTTTTCTTTCTCTGCCTGAAAGAGTTAAATATCAGGCATGTAAGTGGCTGACTCAGTCCTGACTCAGACAGGAAGTGACTACAGTGTGACCCTCACTGATAAGAAATTCCCCTTTTTTACCTCTTTCTTGCTCTCAGAAGCCATTTTCTGCTAGGAAAGTGTTTTATAGTTGGAATGTCTTATCAGTGAGGGTCACACTGTAGTCACTTCCTGTCTGAGTCAGGACTGAGTCAGCCACTTGCATACCTGATTTATAACTCTTTCAGGCAGAGAAAAGAAAAAAAGGAACACAGCATAGTTATTTGTGTGCTAGACACTGTACATACACATGTCTATCTCATTATGTCACATTTCAGTTCGGGTATCCTTTAAAGGACAAATGGGGGAGTTGACCTTTACTTACATTGGCTTCTTATGGGATAGGCACCCTGAGCTCTCCGTAAAATCGCAATATGGACTTACCTGGGGCTTCCTCCAGCCCACCGTAGCCCCCGGTTTCCTCCTGGCTCCTCTTCCAGTCCCACTAGCGGCTCTGTTAATCCGTCCGTGCACATTCCCGCCGCTCATGGCCTCATGCTACGCGTCATCATGCCAGCCGGCGCGAGAGTCCTGCACATGCGCGGCTCTCTAATGGTGGCCATACATGGTACAATTTTTTTCATACAATCTTACCATTTATATGTAATATAAGGGAACTGCCTAAATTATCCTTTCAGTATATTCACTAAATTTACCCTTTACTGCCTAGAAATGGTAAGATTGTATGAAAAAATTGTACCATGCATGGCCACCATAAGACTGAACCGCGCTTGCACAGGACTCTCACGCCAGCCAGTGTTATGACGCGTAGCGTGCACGGTGGGGATGGGCATGGGCGACTTCAGGCCAAAGTCGCTGAATATTGGAACCACCAGCGGGACTGGGAGAGAAGCCAGGAGGACACCGGGGGACCTCGTGGGCTACAGTGGGCTGGAGGAAGCCCCCGGTAAGTCCATATTGCAATTTTACAGAGAGCTCAGGGTCCCTTTAACAGCATTACTACACTGCAATCACAATTTATACCACAGGCCTTGCAACAATTCTTTACAGCTTATATTACAAGGGGAACAATGTTTCTCTTGACATCTTTTAGTTTAGAATAAGGTCAATACAATACATCTTTTGGGATGATTTATTAAAGCAAATTTGCGGTATAAAAAGCAACAGAGCTGTATTCACTTCAGTACTCAATTGCGTTCAGCCATGTGCAGGGGATGTAAAACATTTTTTAGGAACATCGCTTGTGATTGGAAGTTTTAAATGAACACTGCTTCAGTTGAATGCCCACCACTGCTCCCTTAGCTAAAGCCACCCAGCAAGGTGGAGCACTCTCCGGACTTTCTCATTTGGAGTTGTTAGGAGGCCTGCAAATCCCAGTTTCGCCTGCTTGTGGTATCATGTGTGAGGACATCTCTGGACTTAATGGACAACTAGAGCGAGAGGGATATGGAGGCTGGGATCAGTTGAAAAGGGCACCTGAGCCATTTGTGTTAAAAGGGCGCCTCCATAGAAATGTTATTTCTGCAAATATGGAATACAAGGTGGTGAAAAGGGCGCCTGAGTTTTTTTGGCTACAAGGTTTTTGATTCGGCTACAAAAGGGCACCCCTTTGTAGCCCATATTTTTGATTCGGCTACAAGGTTTTGGGCTACAGGGTTTTTGATTCGGCTACAAAAGGGCACCCCTTTGTAGCCGATATTTTTGATTCGGCTACAAGGTTTTGGGCTACAGGGTTTTTGATTCGGCTACAAAAGGGCACCCTTTTATAGCCGAGATTTTTGAATCGGGGGTGCAGAAGGGGTTAGAATTAGGCATCACGAGTGGAAGGGGGCTTATGGCTAGGCACTACTAGGGGGGTCTTAGGGTAAGGCACCACCAGTGGAGGGTTCTGTGTGAGAGTATGGAGAAGTTAGGTCATAGTAATCACTTTTCTCTGCTATATCCAGAGCCGTTTTATAGCCCAACAAGTTTTGCTTATAACAGCATCCTTTTTATGAACTATAACTAGCTTTTCAGCTACACCAGGCACCCTTTGTAGCCGAATTTAGCATATGGGCTACACCAGGCACCCTTTGTAGCCCAATTTGACATATGGGCTACACCAGGCGCCCTTTTTTCCAAGCACCCTTTTCAAATGTACACGCAGCCTGCTATATTTATTTACTTTTAAGCAATACCAGTTGCCTGGCTAGCCTGCTGATCCTCTGCCTCTAATACATTTAGCCATAGACCCTGAACAAACATGTAGCAGATCAGGTGTTTCTGACATTGTTGTCAAATCTGACAAGATTACCTGCATGCTTGTTTCTGGTGTGAGTCAAACACTTCTGAAGCCAAATTGATCAGCAGGGCTGCCAGACAACTGTTATTGTTTAGTAAGAAATAAATATGGCAGCCTCCATATTCTTTTCACTTCAGCTGTCCATTAAGCCATCCACCAGCCATTTTACTGCACCTCCCAGTTTCTCCACGAGTTTCTGCTGTGTGCCTCCACTTCCCCCGGACAGGAGGCCCCCTTACCATCTTTCTAACACCTATATCCTTCTATTTAAAGTGGTATTAAAAGTTGAAAAACAGTGAAAATCTAAAATTATGTAACAGAAAAGTTGTCAGCACATTAACTCTTTGTGTTTTTAACATGTGACATCCAGGTCAGCTGTGAATGCCCAAGAAGAAATGAGCATTTAGCATTGTATCAGTGCTCAGTCTACACAGTAAATATAAAATGTAAGAATCAGTTAAGATTAGGAACTAGGTAGCAGTGAGGTTAGTATTATTAATTTAAGTTAAAGGGCAGGTGTGAGTTGAAAAAAATGAAAAACAAAATATACTTACCTGAGGCTTCTTCCAGCCCCTGGCAGCCTATCTGTCCCTGGCCACAGCTCCTGTATCCTGGGATCCCCTCGTTGCAGATGCCGACCTCACCAGCTCAGCATTTTCTGCGGCCATGCGCTCGCGCTTACGTGGCTTGGAGCATTCTGTGCAGTTGCAAAACACTCCAGACCACGTAAGCAGCGTGATCGAGAGCAGTGGGACCGCGCACTTGCACAGGCGCAGAAGATGCCGATCTGGTGAGGTTGTCATCTGCAACAGAGGAGATCCCAGGACACCAGAGCTGCGGGGAGGGACAGATAGGTTGCCAGGGGCTGGAAGAAGCCCCAGGTAAGTAAGACCTTGGGGTATTTTTTTCAACTCGCACCTGTCCTTAAAATATTTTAGCCTTTTGGACGTGACTGTCATGTCCAAAAGGCTGCTGCTGTGCGCTCCATCACACGCAAGCGCGCTCCCGTGCCGCCCCCGTTAGCCCAGAGATCAATGAATGGGAACATAGTTCCCATTCATTGATCTAAGTCCCCAGTAGAAATACTGACAGCTTCTTATCAGAAGCTGCGGTCTTTCTGTGCAAAGAAAAATAATAATCACGTCCTCCTTATAATTCCTGTAAGCTTGAGTGCTTGCTTTCAGGATGGGAATTTAAAAAAATGACTGTGAATAGTAAAACTACATGTACATAAATTTTTTTCACACATAACACAATAAATTACATTTAAAATTAACTGTTTGCCTCCCACACCCAAAAAAACCCCAAAAAAATGTTTAACTAAAAAAAATTAAAAAAAAATTACAATTAAAAACAAAAACATAAATAGTTACCTAAGGGTCTGAAATTTTAAAATATACATGTCAAGAGGGTATATTACTAATATTTTTTTAAATTATAAGCTTGCAAATAGTGATGGATGCAAAACTGAAAAAATGCACCTTTATTTGCAAATAAAATATTGGCACCATACATTGAGATAGCGACATAATTTAAATGGTGTAATAACCGGGACAAATGGGCAAATAAAATGTGTGGGTTTTAATTATGGTAGCATGTATTATTTTAAAGCTATAATGGCTGAAAACTGAGAAATAATGTTTTTTTTCCATTTTTTTCCTTAACCTCCCTAGTGTTCTGGACGAGCTAGGCTACATGACACGCCCCTCCCTTCCGATTCCCACCCACCCTTCCAAGTGGAAGTTCCAGTGAGGAAGAGTAATTCGGTGCAATGCAGCGTGCAAGTATGCAAGGGGCCTAAAGTGTAAATAAAGCGATTATTAAAAAAAAGTAATAGTGGTCCCATGTAAAAGGATAATTATGTTTATAGTCAACTGGATCCTTCTCCTCTTCCTTCTCAGAAGTATGGTGGAGAAATCTTCACATTCAACATCCGGGCAAACTTGGCTATCAGAAAGAGCAAGAATAATGCTGTGTTACCCCAGAGTGGCATAAATAGCCCTGCCCAGATCTTCTCCTTGCTAATTTGGGAGGGGACATTTAAGGATGGAGGTTAAGGTAAGAAATCTGAAAATGGAGATTCCTCAAGAAAGGTGAAGGTTTGTTGTCATGAAGAGAGTCCTTGCTACAGGGAATTGGATTGGTTAACCAAACACCTGGAAGAGAAACATTGTAACTGCTGATGAGGGCACATAGTCAAGACACAGTAAGAAGGGAAACCATACAGCTGAACTCCACTAGAACTACGCTGTGCCATATCTAAATGTATGAATACCGATCCTGATTCCTAAATAGCATGATGTGTTTGGATGATCCGTTTATGATCGGTTTTTGATGGTACTATTATGTGGAAATAAATCTTTTCGTTATTCAAACTTGAAATTTGATAGCATCTAACACATTTCATAAAATTAATAACTTTTCTAATAGTTTGCAGCCTCCTGTTCATAATGTAGCGATTGGATGTCTTTGTCCTTGCATTTAATTAGGATGCATTAGCTAGATCTGGGGGGAGCATTTGAACTCAGCTGACACTTGATGGATGATAATAAGTTGCTTCTTCAGCAGGTGATTTTCAGACACATCAAGTACTTTGTAATGAATATTCTGCTGGATAGTATTTGTAACAGCTCATCTTAGAGCAGCACACAAAGCCCAACAACATAGCATTTGATACAGAAATGTGATTGCCAGTTTTACTGTCCTAGATAAGGTTTTAGGGTTCCTTCATTGCTGTGATGGCAATGAAAGACATTTTCTGATTTCTAATGCAAGTAAGCTTGAAGTGTCCTGCATTTGCCCTTGAATCCTGGTTTAAAGGGAATCTGAAGTGAAAATAATTTTCTGATATAATGATTTGTATGTGTAGCATAGCTAAGAACATTAGTAGCAAAGATATGAATCTCATATTGAGAAAGAAGAGGAAGAGTTAAGAAACTTAAATTGTTATCTATGCAAAAGAGCTTCTTTGAGCTCTCCGACTAATTTAGTCAGATAACAGTGCTATTTTCTGAAGCACTTATACATCAAAGAAACAGTGAAAGACAACCTTAGATAAGTTTTTGCTGCAGCGTAGTTCAAAGGGTCATTAGCCTGCTCTATTTCATAGTTTAAAATGCAGAGAGTAGTTTTTAAACTGCAAATACTAGAGAATGATGCAATGTTATAAAAAAAAGTTATATACTGTAAGTGAAAATAAAAATGTGAGACTCTTTTCTTTGCTACTAATGTTCTAATAATTATCAATACTGTACATACAATTCATTATATCATATGTTTTTTTCGTTCCAGTGCCACTTTAACATAAGTTGGCAGTAAAAACAGGTAATTATTTTGGCTTCAGACTCCCTTTAACCACTTGAGGACCGTAGGCTTTACCCCTCTTAAGGAACAGACCCTTTTTTTCCCATTCAGACCACTGCAGCTTTCACGGTTTATTGCTCGCTCATACAACCTACCACCTAAATAAATTTTGGCTCCTTTTCTTGTCACTAATAAAGCTTTCTTTTGGTGCTATTTGATTGCTGCTGCGATTTTTACTTTTTATTATATTCATCAAAAAAGACATGAATGTTGTCAAAAAAATGTTTTTTTTTTAACTTACTGTGCTGACATTTTTCAAATAAAGTAAAATTTCTGTATACATGCAGCACGAAAAATGTGGACAAACATGTTTTTGATTAAAAAAAAACCATTCAGCCTATATTTATTGGTTTGGGTAAAAGTTATAGCGTTGACAAACTATGGTGCCAAAAGTGAATTTTCCCATTTTCAAGCATCTCTGACTTTTCTGACCACCTGTCATGTTTCATGAGGGGCTAGAATTCCAGGATAGTATAAATACCCCCCAAATGACCCCATTTTGGAAAGAAGACATCCCAAAGTATTTACTGAGAGGCACAGTGAGTTCATAGAAGATATTATTTTTGTCGCAAGTTAGCGGAAAATGACAGTTTGTGACAAGAAAAAAAAAAGTTTCCATTTCTGCTAACTTGTGACAAAAAAAAAAATGAAATCAGCCACGGACTCACTATGCTCCTCTCTGAATACCTTGAAGTGTCTCCTTTCCAAA